>NC_081758.1:28442027-28786194 GCF_963082965.1 Carassius carassius | reverse complement strand
GAAAATGTACTTTAAAGTTGTACAAATTAAGTTCTTAGCTATGCATATTACTAATCAAAAATTACATTTTAATATATTTACAGTAGCAAATTTACAAAATATCTTCATGGAACATGATCCTTACTTAATATCCTTATGATTTTTGACATAAAGAAAAATCAATAATTTTGACCCATACAATGTATTTTTGGCTATTGCTACAAATATACCACAGCAACTGGTTTTGTGGTCCAGGGTCACCTATTAGTGTTTATTTGAAGTGCATTTCTTACAGGTTTACAGTATATTTCTCTTTTTATAGTGCTGCGTTGCTTGAGTGCGGTATTTTCTGAAGTGACTTCTCAAAAGTAAGCAGCCTATCAGTGATGAGCTGTCAACTTCTCTGCATCCCCTTCTCTCTGGAGTTACCCCTAGAAAAACTTCTTTCTGTTCTCAGATCGTATCAAAGCTCAAATGTTGTGGCTGGTTTAGTTCAGGTATGGTTTTATTAAATTTTAAGTATTTCAGACGGCTGATGTGCCGGTCCATTGGAATATTGGAAATGTAATTATTGTCTTTTGTATTTTTTTGCTGACTTGTCTTCTTGTTCAGATGATTCAAACTCTTCCCATTGCCCTAGTGGTGCTTCCGCTGTGTCTTCTGAATCGTCTACTGCTATCTGACCTGCAGCACACCGCTCCATGCCTTATCACTGCAGCCCAGGCCTGCTCTTTCCTCCCTTACAGCACAGAATACTCAGACAATAGAGTAGACCACACTCAGAATCAACTTAACCACTTAGGGAATGGTGTGGAGCAATTTAAGAGCAATGGAATCGCAAAGAAAACCAAGACAGGTCATATCAAAGGTGACATCAAATCAAAGAAGAGGTTAGAGTGGGTCAAAGCCAATGTAGATGCATCTAAGGAAAAAATGATTCTATAAAGACTCAATATCCAAAAACAAAACTGAGAAAATCTGAGACGCCCAACCAAAAACCAAAATACATCCAAAGAACATCATGGACCATCTAAGATATGAAATAGAGCAGCAGAGCAGTTGTATAGAGGAGCTCATGGACAGTTTGGAAATCCATGGCAGTTCTGTAGGGCTTCTCCAATATCTCCCATCTCAGCAAGGGTGCTACATCAGCTGGCTTAAAGACAGTCTGGAGGAGTTAAGAAGTTGTGATGACCCCAAGGTCTCCACGGCTAAAATTTGATCCTCACCAGAAGAGGTCAGAACAGCAGGTTCCCTGTTGGCTGTTTTGCTACAAAGTGAACGTTTCAGTGGGTGCGCAGTGGAACTCCTTATCCTTCTCTCCCAACTAACACGTCATCTCACCCATCAGTCTTCCTTCTTTCCTCCTGCCAAAACCACCCGACTGCTGTTTGCATTGCACCACTGAGATGATGGAATCCGAGCGACCTGCTGTGTCTTACTGGGCCACCTGGGCTTAGGGGTCAGGCAGGTCATCGGTGAACCAAGTTTGACTTATTCCAGGACCTGTTAGGTTGCTAGTGCGATCCTGCTCCATCCGTTCGTAGGGCAGCTTGCAAGGCTGTGGGAAACTGGCTGAGTGTAATGGGAAAAACTGATCTAACTATTTCCAATAAAGGTTTCAAGTATACGACTGACATTAATGCCTTGTCGGTACAAGAAAAATTGAAGAGGACACCAGCAATGGAAGGCATCAGTCATAGTGAGAGAGACGAATGGATGGAGCTGGCCATAGGAGCTGCTCGTCCCCTCGTGTCTCTGCTGTCAGATGCTGATAATGTCATTCGACAGCACTGCTGTGGGGCCTTGGGTAACCTGGCTGCTTTTGGTGGAGGAGATGGAGCACTTTTCAGTGCAGATGCTCCAGGCTTGATTCTCCAAACTGCCTGTAATGATTCCCATCATGCAGTGCGGCGAGCGGCTGTGGCTACCTGCGTGTGTTTAGCCAGCAAAACACATTACTGCAGGTAAGAGCAGTGTGAATCAGTTTTGCATAATATATTTAGATGTTTCGCATATATATATATATATATGCAAAGAGTGCTGTTCTTGTTAAATTGTATTTAAACACTGAAAAAGAAAAATTAATATCGAGCTGATTTTGTGCTATCTTGCATCATTTTGACAATTGTGCAAAAAAATATGAAAGACAGACAAAGCTGATTAAAAAAAAATCCTTACTGTCATTTTCACATTTTTCCCTTCCTTTCCTGAAGGCTCTGAGGTTTCTAGATGCAGGAAGAAAACTCTGTGGCACATACCAAAGCTCTTTATTTCAGAGGGATTATCAATGGCTTGTCAGCAAGTTGGACAAGTCGTTTGAAGGAAAAACATAAACATCAGCCTCATAGTTTGTGTGTAAGAGAGAGGATGTAATTTCACATTATTTAAATATGGATTGCTGGCTGCTTCTGTGGCTGGGAAAGCTTTCTTTTTGTCTGAATTTATTTTGATCTGTGAGTTTGACAGAAATTGTGTTTTTGAGAAAATGGCAGTACCTCAAAAACATTGTATCTTACATTTAAATTTAGGCTACATTTAATGTACGGTTTTTTTTAATGTTTTTTTATTCAGCTGCAAATGTTTGCA
The DNA here is from genome assembly GCF_963082965.1 of Carassius carassius. Lineage (NCBI taxonomy): Eukaryota > Metazoa > Chordata > Actinopteri > Cypriniformes > Cyprinidae > Carassius > Carassius carassius. Next base: position 28,783,626 of record NC_081758.1, on the reverse strand, counting down.
TTTTTGATACACGCGTTATATTGAAGACTGTAGAAGTTGTTTGCGCTTTTTTCTGTATATAATAACTAAACCGCACTTGTGATTTTATGAATATTTTGCAGCCTTAATTGTTTGTATTTATTATTTGCAGTTATTTTATAGAAATTAAGCCATGCGCAAAAACTTTAAATAAATTGTATCTATGTACCAAAAAATTGGGTGACGTGTTTCCTAAAGGATATAGTCTACTGTAATGTCGTAAAAGTAATTCTTTACGGGGGGAAATAAACGTGAAATCCGGTTTTCATAGTCACATTCTTATTTTGTTGTTTCCATTATAAAAATCCTTGAATGGACCTACATAAATAGAATTTTATAAAATATGTCTGTCTGATCTGTGATTTTTAGTTTCGCTTTTTGTCTCGACTTGACAAATCGTCTTACCCTGTCAATTTAATAAAAAAAATATAAATCGAAGATGGCTGTTTTATCTGAGATTGCTCTACAGAAAACATCCAAACGTTTAAATTTTCAAACGTGTTTGTCAGAAGAAAAGCATTTTTGACGTGTATCCGAACCACGCAACCTCCTAAACATTTGTTTTTAGGAAAAATTATGTTATCTAAATGATATATTAGAATTAATATTAGTTCAAATACACATAAAAGAAACTTAACATTGAAAAAACAGATTGTTTGACAGACGTGAAACTTACTAAACGAACACTAGCCTATAACGCGCAGATTTTCATTTCTTTTTTTCCCCCAGCTGTAAGAATCCTTAAAAAAATCAGTACAATTAAAATAATTGGGGGAAAGGGGAAAGTGAATTGTAGCGTGTGAATCAAATTAATAAGTTTTATAGGCTATGTGATTATTCACTTATGTCCTCTGAAATGACACTGTCTTGGTCTTCTTGACACTCAAGCACAGAAATATGGTTATACTTTAAATTTGTGTCTGATGATTTTTGATCATATGTTTCCACCTCGTGTGTGTATGAAAAAGACGAACATCAAGAATACATTTAAATAGGCTACTGTTTAGTAAAAGTAAGAGAAGAATTGAACATTAAACACCAGGGATGATCGGTGTTCGGAAACTATAAATAACCGGACCCGTTAAAATGGGCTCGAAATAAATATGAATGAATCAACCGCTATACAGAAATAAGACTTTTGACAGGAATAAAAACGTGTATGTATGTATGTATGTCTGTGTTTGTATATATAATATAATATATAGCTATAATTTCCCCTCCTATTTTCTGCTCCTTGTACCTTTTTTTACGTAAATGTTTACTAATCCAAAACTACTATCATGACACATAAAGAAGACGTAAAATCTACATTTAATTATAAAATACAACGTCTCAATATATTTAGACATCCTACATTTCTTATAATAATTATGTGAAGCTATTGTTTTTTTCTCCCTCACGCACGTATGCTAGCTGACACTCTGTGCATGGAATGATTTGTTTTTCCTTTTCCTCCACGTCGTGCATTAGAGGAATCAGGATAGGGAATAGCACTGCTCACTGCTCCATATTTTGGCTTTTAAAGCTGTAAACAATTTTCCTGCCAAACAAGGGATAAACTCAGTTTATCCGTTAAACTCAAGGTCTACCGATTAAGCTCTAAATATCTCACATGAAGCCATCATCGCCACAGTGCACTGCTGCTGACACAAAGCACTTTATTTGAATTCAGTTAAATAACAGGAAACACAAAGAATTTAATCGGAGACGATACATCGAAATGCCTCGTACAAAATGACTAGTCTTAGTATTATAGCTGGTGTAAACTCTTGGAAATCGTGTGCCTTCATGTTGGATTGTAAAAAAAAAAAAAGGGGGGGAAATAAAATTCTCAACTACACAAAATGACCATACAACACAGCGCATAATTAGCTATATTTCATAAACATGATTGTATAACGCCAAGTAAAACATATTTTAAGTCGATATGCTATAAGCTCTCTCAGTATCTAGGTTGCTTATTTGGAGGAATTAAATGATATTTGCAATATTGCTAAGTAGTAAGGTACACAACCACACTTTGGAAAAAAAATTAGAAAGAAAAAAAGGGGAACTAATCAAAGCCTGATTTGCAGTTGATTTCTTTGTTATTGTTGTAACTGTGATTAATGCACGTCTCCTATTAGAGCAAGTCACTAGACAAATAACCAGAAAATAATAATATTTGATTGCAAATGCAACATGATTGCAAATGCAATAAATAAAAAAAATAATAAAATGGAGTAATTTGTGTTGTTGATGAAATATTGCTAAGAAGCTTGGAAGTCTGCAATCCTAAAGCCACCACAATCATATCAGTGATTATTAAAAAAGCCATATCACTACAAAGTTTTTACATTCTGTCCCCCAACACAATCTTGCACATTAGAGCAAACAAGCTTTATAAAATCACAAACCCTGATTGTAGTCGCAATAACAGCAGAGACATTGGGCCAAACAGTAGTTTGTGAATCAAATGCCACTCATTCACCTCTAATGAAACGTGTTGGCTAAGAGAATACAAAATAGGACTTCTTATGCAAGAAAGACTTTTGCTGTAACGTCATTCAGACGCAAGAAAAACAAACTTCTTTATAAAGAGCCATGAAATCTTCTGCATGCAAGAACAAAAATACAGGGAATCAACACACATAACATTATTAGGCAGTGCCATATCTTTAGCATTGAGTTACAAACTGACATACCTCCATGACTTTGGACATAAATCGTATACCTGAGCTGCAGGACTAATCTAAAATTGGGGATTCAAAAACACATCATCAGGTTCATTATTCCTGAGGGAAATTTATTTTGAGAAGTGCTTCCCCTGAAACTCGATATATAAGAAACAGATTGCTTTTAATATCAGTTCTCATTCCTTAATTAATATATGGAAGGAAAAAAGTAACTATCAATGTTGTACTGATTGTACATCATTAGTATTAGAACCATAAATGTTAAAACTGCTAATAAATAAATGTAAAATAATAAACAGCTTCTGTATAAATTAAAATCAGTGCAGGCCATATGCGGAACTTGTGATATTACCTTACAGCCTATTCTAAATAAATGAAGATGTGTTTGATTTGATCTTGCGTTATTCAGTGGTCAATCCTGAACAGTAAACGCTCCGTTGTTAAAGTTCATTTATGGAAACCAGAAGATGAGCCATCAAGCCACTCTTGAGAAACATAGAAGAAAACAATAAAAAAAACGGCTGTCATTACAATCAAAGTCATAATCACAGTGCATATCGACTGATCTGGAGTTATTTCTGAGAAAGTGGATGTCTGTGCTGCAGCTGTTGATGGACTTTTGTCAGTTTGTAACGAAAATGAAATGATTGAGTAACGTGTAATAGTACAACCTCCACCACATCCTAAAAAAAGACACAACTCAAATCTCCATTGCCTTTCAGACTGCTAACAATTCTACTTGCAGGACCATTGTCAGGTGGTCGAGCTTTTGGTCAGGTGCTGGTTTCCTGTTTGAGGCGTTGGCTGCGGGCCTTGTACACCTCAATCAGGAGGTCTTTCACGTACTGGATCTCCCGCTCCACCGATTCTGCCTTGTCTCGTAGCTCACGGTTTTTACCCTCCAGACCATGTAGCTGATCCTCCAATGTGTCCAACTCTGCTCGCTTCCTTTGGCGATACCTGTAAAAAAAGATGAATAAAGAGGAAACTCAGTTTCACTTACAGGTGTGGTCTTTTAAATCCCACAAGCAGCTACTTTGTAATGCCCGCAGGTATTGTAGTCTGAAACATAATACAATTTTTCCTCTCAAGTATTTTTTACTTTCATGACTAATTGTGACTTCAAAACCCTCTAAAATCTAAAATACAAATGACACCACTGATTCTGAAAATACCTGTGAGCTGCAGTCTTGTTCTGGTCTCTCTTCTTCTGTTTGCGTTCGCCATGGTTCACTTCAATTAGTGGCACTTCTAGGTCTGCTTTCACAATGCTTTCAAAGACTCCTCTGGCACAGGGGGACCCCATTTCAGGTCCGTGGCGGTCACCGCTCAGGCAGTCGGGGCTTTGGCCTTCGAGAAAGCCACAGTGGAAGTTATGTTGCCGGAGGATCTCAATGCTCTCCGGCTTCACTGGGTCATTGATGGCCCCAAGGAAGCTGTGGTAGGCCTCTTCTTGGGATGAACTTTGGAGGAAACAGCTTTCGTTGGCCTCGGACTTCCAGGGGATGCTGGCCTTCACATCATTAGCACCATTCTTGACTTCACTCATCATCTCCATCTCTGCACTTCCTCCTATGCCACTTAAATTGACTTCTCTAATGCCGTACATCATAATTTCTTCTTTCTTGTGGGGAATTTGATCAGATCCGCTAAAATTGTACCCACTGCTGCTGCCGGACTTGTTTGTGCCGACGGCCTCTTCCGTGTAGCGGCAGTTCTTCTCCTCTTTGGGTAAAATGGCACTTCTCCTGATCTCCACTGCACTGCCTAGGCAGTAGCCTTTGCCTACCACCCGTTCATCTTCAGCACAGCTGTAGCTCCCACCAGTTGCAACAGCTGAGTTACCTGAGGAATTTCCTTTGGAACTCCAGATGCTACTCTCGTAGCTGTCACCCACCCTCACGCCATCGGAAACTCTCTTGCGGCTGCAGACGCTGCTGTTGGGGCGGCTGCAACTGTAAGGGGCATGTCTAGCAATCTTGGTACGGCCAATGGGACCCCCACAAAAGCTCAGCAAGTCAAGTTCCCCAGTTGCGAGGGTAACAAGTAGAGGGCTGGATTCGGATTGGTTGGAAGTAGAATATGATGCGTAGGGCAACTGGTAGTACGAGGGTGGACCAACTGCCGATGGACTCTTGTCGCATTTGCCCAGTTTCGAGGTTTTTTCTGGGAGTGGGTCAGACAGGAAGTAATCCTCCAGCTGAGCAAGCTCCTCCTGCAGCAGAGAGGTCATGACCTCCAAATCTGAGGGCACCTGGATGTCATGCTGGAGGGGCGAGGGGGGAAGGGATGCATTGGGGGAGGGAGAGGAGTGAGGGGTTGGGAGGTAAGAGGAGAAATCTACTTCTTCCGTCATCCAGTCACTAAGACCATCACCTATGGGGAAAACAGAGGTCAGCATGTTAATCACTGGCCTAGAGATCCAATGTAACACAATTATTTAAACCAAATAAACTATACCAGTAGTATTTTAACAAACCGTTAAAAAAAAATAGAAATCGCATCTCAGTGTGCTTACTAAATCCAAAATGCGAAATGTAGCATTAAACTAGCATGTTATCTACAAATAATATAAAATAGATCCACGTTGGTAGTTTTACTCACTGTTCAAGGAGAACGAAATGTGCTGCAGTGCGGTGCCCACCTGAAACTGGGAAAAATAAAAAACTGTATTCACTGCAACTCACCAATTAAGTGCTGGTTCTCCTCTGGCCCCTCCCCTCTGCGCCCCTCCGATTGGCTCTGGTTAGCCTGTGGGTGAGAGAGAGTGAGGGGGTCTGCCGGGCAGACGAGTAGAGTCTTCCAAATGGGTGCTGACATTGTCATCATCCTTTCGGTTGGTCCTACAATTCAAACGTCTGAGCTTACAGTGCACGATAGTGAAGTTTGAGAGTTGAGCCACAGAAAATAGGGCTTGGTGTGCATTATGAAACCTAAAAAAAAAGAGGGAAAATATGATGAAGGACGATGTGTTTAAACACATTGTCTATGGAGATTTAGGTGTATCTGGTATCGAGATGACACTATCACACCAACTGTAATTCTTCAGTTGCTAAAGTAGGATGAAGGAAAGGAGGGTGGAAAAACTATTATGTCCTAGTTGGTGGGACTTTCCATTATAAACTTATCTTGGCTCTCCTAAAATATCTAAAAATACCTCCAACTGAACATTAATCCATATTTTCAGAGTGTTAACAATTAGCGATGAAGTGCAAACTGAATAAAATAACTAAAACCCTCCCATTTTGCTACAGCATCAGCAAAGACGCACTTGTGATTAGCGAGGGACCAATTTAGAAAACTACCACTCTCCCATCCATCAAAGTCCCTTGTGCCAACTTAGGGGAGTTCTACTGGGATCCAAGAGAACCAGGTAAATGCTCTACTGGTGGGAAATGTATTAGCAGCCTAAATATACAAGACACACTCAAATGTAAAGCCTCTTCGGATCATATTTTGGACCCTGACAATAATAAATCACAATATCAAGGACTTTATCAATATAAAAAAACAATATCAAAACTTTATCATTTTAATATATTTAGCGCTGATTTCTACAAGTTACCTGGTCTACAAGTTACTTTGTCTGTATGATGCAACCTAAGGTGCCTCCAAATGTCCTAATAACCTTTGTGCCTATACTCATTTCCAGTGTTTACAGTCTAAGCTCAGACACTGACAAGCATTTTATACTGACAGAGACTACTTTGAAAAATGGCAAAGAGCAGAAACAAAGCTTTTTTTCTTCTACTTTTCTTCTGCAATCAAGTCATTTCTAGCAGTATGGCAGGTGCAGACTCTGAACTCTGGCACGTGGGTTACACTCTATGACGTAATGCAAAAGCAAAAACAGCAAATCTTCGTGAGAGCTTTACTACACATGCTTTTTAACAAAACGGCAAATTCTAAAAGAGCAATCACCGTCCGCTGCATGCAACATGCAACTGGCAGATATGGATGTCAAAATAGGCAAAATAACAAAAAAAGAAAGAAATAATGACAGAAGAACCTGTGTAGCCTCATCTATTTAATATAGATAATCACTATTTAAAAAGCTGTTAAACAAACAAGTGTCACTTGAAAGTGCATAAAGAATGGAATGTGTGTCAAAATAAATTTAACATGTCAAAATATTCATTAACTATGCCAGATTGATTATTCTGAGATCATTCCTAATGTTACAAAACCTTTGTAGCAAGACTGAAAGAGCTTAAGAGTTTCTGAAACTTTTCTCAATAAGCAAGCCAGTGTGCATAAAACATCGCCTGAAGCACTGTTTTAAGTGACAACACGCTCAACAACACTTAAACAAAAGCAATACACCTAAAAAGTACAAAGCCAAGAGACAAAACAACAAAAGCCTGAACAAAAGAAAAAAAAAGTAATAAGTTGTACTTACTCCATTCTTGCTTAAATGTTTTGGGCTTGGGGTGCGTTGCAAAAGCAAAGCACGGCGTTTCTTTAGGATCGAATTCTCTAGTAAATTAAAAAGCCATGTCTCCTCCGGAGTGTCTAGGACTAAAGTGCTTTTGGTCTTGCTTTGTTGTGATGGAGTTGATGACTGAGAATCGGCTAATTGAGTCAATGCATTAGGTCACCCACACCTAGCAACCAGCTGCGTCACGCGCTCAGCCCCCAGTGCTAGAGATTCCTCCGCCCTATGGATGTAAGTTAGTGGTCCAGATAATTTCACTCTCCGGGCCGGTGTAAACGCCTACAAGAATTAGGACTCACTTTCTCACTTCCGAGAAACACAAAATCCCGCTAGCACGTTCCTTAACTTAAAAATGAGAAAAGAATATGTAAAGAAAGCGGTTGGTCGCGAGAGTTTGAATGATTATCATACAGCTGCAGTATCTGGTAATACATAAAACATTCATATCATAACACGCATAGCATACACTGCTGGTCAAATATGTATTGTTTCACAGGGACTACTTGATTTCTTCTAGCGAGGAAGAACACTTTCTGCTACCCAGGAGATACGTGGCTGTAGTTGCAGGTTAGTTGCATCAGCGCTTCAAGCTGCTAGCAGATTCGCTGGACGGACCGACTCTGTCGTGCAGCGATTGGCTGAAGAGGAGCTGTTGTTTTCTCTCATTGGCTGCCGACAGAGAGACGTTGCTTCCCAGTCGTCCTCGGTTTTCCACTCTCCGTGCACATGTTTCACGTAAACATCCCGAGAGCAAATTCAGAAAGTGGTTAAACTTTCATTTTCGCGGAAGGGCAGTTCATGGAACTTTACAGACAAAACATTGTAACTTTAGTTGTGGCATTTATTATACTCTTAAAACGCTTGCTTAGCGGTTCGGTTGTCTTCTACTAAGCTCTGTAAATATTCTAATTTTATTTTCATTTAGAACATAGGGCTTATTTACACGTTCCCTTCATTAACTGACACTGCAGTTACTCAGAACAGATGTAAAAACGTCTATACTAGTGTGAAATCAACTTTATTTACTTATACTGAATATTCTAATGGAGTGCGTGTAACAGGTGGCGTCTTTAACGTCATTATTTTCATGTCAGCATCAGCATTTCTATAGCTGCCCTTAGAGAAGCGGATGTTAAATTCTGCGATTGAGCAAAACACGACCACTATCTAGCGGGAGAAAGAAAATAGATAGTTTTTTTAACCATTGTTTGTCATATTTTGACTATCCCATCTGAACTTCAGAAGGACCGGCGCTACATTATGCTGAGCTGTTCAAGTCATGCGCGGTCAAAGACAAATAACCCTCAAACTCAGAAGAACAACTCGTTTAATTCCCGTTGATAACGGTTTTTCGAAGAATCGAGCTTTGTTTCCCCCCTCAGCAAATCCTAAAGCTGATTGAAGCAGCCATGTCTTCCTGTTGCTATAGTAATAGCGAACACTGCCCTCTATTTTAGACGTGTTTTCTGGTTGCTGTTGCCATGGGATTTGCAACGAGCTCTCTCGCTCTCTCTTTCGTCCCGTGTTTTTCAGGTTGTCCCCTCTGAATTTAAACGACTTTCACTGAAAAGTTACTTTAGTCTTAAACAAACGTAACTGAAACAAGTGTCTTTGATTGATCGGTTTCATTGAAATGACTTGTTTGCTGTATTGTGTCGGCACGGCCTTCACAGTCTAGACCTCAGAAATGTTGAGGTGCAACAGATAGATTTATTTTATTATGAGACTTAGCTTTTTGGTTTATTGGGGATATGTAATTAAAGGAGGGCAAAACATCTTGCAAAAACAGAAAAAAAGTCAACACAGGGAGAGAAAAGTGTAAGACTGTCAGGTGGAATATTCCACAGCTTTTAGCAGAAGCTAACGTCTTCCTCGAGGAGATTTTGATTGTATTTACACTTAATATCCCTGCGTGAACCAAGATGACATTGCTTTCTCGAGGAGCAGTCAGAGAGCGACGGGATCAAAGAGGGGCTTCTGGAGGTACTGTGATACTGTAATTCCTCTCGTGAGTCGGCTCAGCCACGCAGTTGTAGAAGTGAGGCCTGATGCAATCTTCGTGACCGCAGTCGTAACGTTGAAGAGACTGAGATAATAATGGTTGTTGAAATGTGGGATCTCTCCCAGGAAAGCGCTGACTCTCCCAACTCGCCCTGCCTTAATTGGTCCGTGGGGGCGCCCTGTTTGCGCAAAGCGTGAGAGAAAGTCAGCAGTACTCTCTCTCTCTCTCTCTCTCTCTCTCTCTCTCTCTCTCTCTCTCTGTCTCTCTCTCAGTTCAATTCAAGATACTTTATTGGCATGACAATTGTTACAATGTATTGCCAAAGCATAGTGTTTACAGGTGCATCTCAATAAATTAGAATGTTGTGGGAAAAGTTATTTTATTTCAATAATCCAACTAAAATTGTGAAACTAGTGTATTAAATAAATTCAGTGCACACAGACTGATGTAGTTTAAGTCTTTGGTTCTTTTAATGGTGATGATTTTGCCTCACATTTAACAAAAACCCAACCAATCTTGACAAATTAAAATACTTTTTTTTTCATAAAAAAAAAAAAAAAACTAACAAATTTTTAGTGCATTGTTGGTTTTCCAGAAAGTACAAACCTGATTCCAAAAAAGTAGGGACACTGTAAAAATTGTGAGTAAAAAAGGATTGGAATAATTTACAAATCTCATAAAATAGAATATAGATATTATATATAGATACTTTCAACATATCAAATGTTGAAAGTTAGACATTTTAAAATGTCATGCCACATATTGGCTTATTTTGGATTCCATGAGAGCTACACATTCCCAAAAAGTTGGGACAGGTAGCAAGAGGCCGGAAAAGTTAAATGTACATATAAGGAACAGCTGGAGTACCGATTTGCAACTTATTAGGTCAATTGGCAACATGATTGGGTATAAAAAGAGCCTCTCAGAGGTGCAGTGTCTCTCAGAAGTCAAGATGGGCAGAGGATCACCAATTCCCCCAATGCTGCAGCGAGATATAGTGGAGAAAGGAGTTTCTCTGAGAAAATTGCAAAGAGTTATCATCATATACAGTGCATAAAATCATCCAAAGATTCAGAGAATCTGGAACAATCTCTGTGCGTAAGGGTCAAGGCCGGAAAACCATACCTGATTCCCGTGATCTTCGGGCCCTTAGACAGCACTGCATCACATACAGGAATGCTGCTGTAATGGAAATCAAAACATGGGCTCAGGAATATTTCCAGAAAACATTGTCGGTGAACACAATCCACCGTGCCATTCGCCGTTGCCGGCTAAAACTCTATAGGTCAAAAAAGAAGCCATATCTAAACATGATCCAGAAGCGCAGACATTTTCTATGGGCCAAGGCTCATTTAAAATGGACTGTGGCAAAGTGGAAAACTGTTCTGTGGACAAGGACAACCCAAGTTGTTATCAGCTCTCAGTTCAGAAGCCTGCATCTCTGATGAAATGGAGTTGCATGAGTGCGTGTGGCATGGGCAGCTTATACACATCTGGAAAGGCACCATCAATGCTGAAAGGTTTATCCAAGTTCTAGAAGAACATGTGCTCCCATCCAGACATCGTCTTTCAGGGAAGACCTTGCATTTTTCAACATGACAATGCCAGACCTCATACTGCATCAATTACAACATCATGGCTGTGTAGAAGAAGGAACCGTGTACTGAAATGGCTAGTCTGCAGTCCAGATCTTTCACCCATAGAAAACATTTGGCGCATCATAAAGAGGAAGATGCAACAAAGAAGACCTAAGAGAGTTGTGCAACTAGAAGCCTGTTTTAGACAAGAATGGGACAACATTCCTATTCCTAAACTTGAGCAACTTTTCTCCTCAGTCCCCAGACGTTTGCAGACTGTTATAAAAGAAGAGAGGATGCCACACAGTGGTAAAAAATGGCTTTGTCACAACTTTTTTGAGATGTGTTGATGCCATAAAATTTAAAATCAACTTTTCTCTCTTAAAATGACTCATTTTCAAAGTTTAAACATTTGATATGTCATCTATGTTGTATTCTGAATAAAATATGGAAATTTGAAACTTCCACATCAGTGCATTCTGTTTTTATTCACAATTTGTACAGTGTCCCAACTTTTTTAGAATTGGGTTTGTATGTTCATTTATTGTACATGTACTCAATACTTGACAGGGGCTCCTTTTGCTTTAATTACTGCCTTAATTCGGCGTGGTATGTAGGTGATCAGTTTGTGGCACTGCTGAGGTGGTATGGAAACCCAGGTTTCTTTGGCAGTGGCCTTCAGCTCATCTGCATTTTTTGGTCTATTGTTTCTCATTTTCCTCTTGACAATAACCCATAGATTCTCGATGGGGTTCAGGTCTGGTGAGTTTGCTGGCCAGTCAAGCACACCAACACCATGGTCATTTAACCAACTTTTGGTGCTTTTGGCAGTGTGGGTAGGTGCCAAATCCTGCCAGAAAATGAAATCAGCATCGTCGAAAAGCTGGTAAGCAGAAGGAAGCATGAAGTGCTCCAAAATTTCTTGGTAAACAGGTGCAGTGACTTTGGAAACACCAGCAGATGACATTGCACCGCAATTCACCACAGACTGTGGAAACTTAACACTGGACTTCAAGCAACTTGGGCTATGAGCTTCTCCACCCTTGCTCCAGACTCTAGGACCTTGGTTTCCAAATAAACTTGCTCTCATCTGAAAAGAGGACTTTGGATCACTGGGAAACAGTCCAGTTCTTCTTCTACTTAGCACAGGTAAGATGCCTCTGATGTTGTCTGTGGTTCAGGAGTGGCTTAACAAGAGGAATAAGACAACTGTAGCCAAATTCCTTGACACGTCTGTATGCCTTGATCTCAGCCTCAGTTCATTACTTGTGAAGTTTACTCAAATTCTTGAATCGATTTTGCTTGACAGTTCTCATAAGGCTACGGTTCTCTCATTTGTTGTGCATCTTCCAAATTATTTCCTTCCACTCAACTTTCTGTTAACATGCTTGGATACAGCACTCTGTGAACAGCGAGCTTCTTTGGAAATGAATGTTTGTGGCTTCTTGTGAAGGGTGTCAATGATCGTCTTCTGGACAACTGTCAGATCAGCTGTCTTCCCCATGATTTTGTACCCTATGAACCAAACTGAGAGACCATTTTGAAGACTCAGGAAACCTTTGCAGTTGTTTTGAATTGATTAGCTGATTGGCATGTCATCAAATTACAATATTTTGCGATTGTGATTTGGTGGGTTTTTGTTAAATGTGAGCCAAAATCATCACAATTAAAAGAACCAAAGACTTAAACTACTTCAGTTTGTGTGCATTGAATTTATTTAATACACAGGTTTCACAATTTGAGTTGAATTACTGAAATAAATGAACTTCTCCACAACATTCTAATTTATTGAGATGCACCTGTACATTGAATCTGAAACAGATATGTATTTAAAAAATAAATAAATAAATAATGAAATACAAAAACACATGCATGTGTATATAATTAAAATAGAACAAACCAAAATTTTTTATTCTATGAACAATTTGCCTTTCTAATGTCTTGATAGTTAGGGCAGCTGGTGAGGAAGTGTTGCTCTACACTTGGTCTACACTTCTCCATGGGTACGGGCAGGTGCAGCTCTCTTTGGGCAGCCAGTGCTGTCGATATCTGTCCATCTCTATAGTTAGAGTATGATTGCTCAGTCTGTACCTCATCATTTGTCTTCTTAATTTACAGTCTTTCACTGTACTCAGATAATCTGCAGTTGTGTAATCTCTATTTAGGGTCAAATAACATTCAAGTGTACTTTGTTTTTATGTTGTTTCTGTCCAATAAGTTAGATAATTTTCTTTTTGTGCTTTTATAATTTGGTTGAGCCGAGTTTTGTGGATGAATATTTCAGTGTTCTGTTGCTGGATGTTGTTAGTTATGTTAGTTTGTTTTTGCAGCTTCAGGACCATCTGAATCGGGTCTTTTTTTCGTGGTTCACTTCATGGATTTGAAGGGCCTTAAAATGGTAAGAGTTGGGGTCACTAATTTTTAGGTGTTTCTAAAATTTGATGGCTCTTTTCTCAATGTGTATTAGTAAAGGGTATTGGCCTAATTCTGCCTTGAATGTGTTGTTCGTAGTGTTCCTCTGTACTCTGAGTATTCTCTCTCTCTCTCTCTCTCTCTCTCTCTCTGCACCTCAGCCACAGACTGCTCCAGTGATATTGGGCCATCATACTTGAGTTTCTGTTTGTATTGGGATTTTTCCACCTTAAATAGCTGATGTTGCAAATAGAGATGTAGGTCCAGGCCATTGTGTTAATTAATCACAGCTTTAAAAACGCTGCTTGTAGTGATAAATCTGTTCCCTTCCAGAAATCCAGCTGTCCATATGTGGAACTATTAAAATAAGCTCATTCAAACAAACAGTTTTAGAATGCATATTCCTAAATCGATAAACACTATTAAAAGCAAATCTAATGATTTGATGTTTATTTCTTTCATTTAGCCTGCTTTGTTTTGGCTTTTTTTAAAACCTTCTCCAGCATTCTGTATGTTGGTCGGAAAATAAGTAAGGAGTGGGTGAGAGAGCAAACGCACCATGCCAAGTTCATGTATAGCACACATTAGTAACAGTTACATCACAATTTCATCACCATCTCCTTCTGAATTCATTGTTGTCTTTTATTTTCTTTCCTCTGCACGAGCGATCAAATCGTTTCAAGTTTCGATTACTTGCGGTAACTTACATATAACATCCAACATGAATCATCTAGTAGATATCTCAGCAAAATTATTCTTATTTCCCACCGTGTCGTGGGAATAGGGATAACGTTTCAACAGGTTTCAAGAGGGTTGACGACCCCTCCCCCCAAAACATACCCTGTTTAGAATAACAAGCTTGCAAGATAAAGATAATGTGACTAAAAACCTGTGTTGCATTGGGTGAACTAAACGCAATAATTTCACTGACTGTTCCTTCGGGGGCGCGAGGCAGCGTTAAAGTTGTTTGATTTTGAGAAAGTGCATTTGTCTCGCGCTTCCCGCGGGACGCCGCTGTGTCTGGGGTGCGTCTCTCATCTCAAACAAAAACACGAGCCATTAAAGGACAAACTCAAGTATTTGAGTTTCCCCCATTCCCTATCCCCTCCACCCTTGGTGTATTCTTAATTTTTCTGAATGGATTTTATTTAAATTAATGTGAATTTGCATTTGTAATCACCGAAAGCTCCAGTGTGTGCGAGCTTCTGTGTGAAGAGGATGCTCGCGGTTCTCATGGCTGGATTAGGTCGGCCGATCACGGCTTCAAAGGTGTGGAGGGCTCTCGATTCCCGAGTGGCTCCCCTCAAATGTCTCCGAGTTGATCTTCACCACCGTCTCTACAGTTGATCATGTCAGCTCAGTCCCTAGTGATTTTAAGGCACAAACCTTCCCCTTTTGCTTTGATATGTGAGACTTCTACTGCTCTTTGAAACTCAGAGACTTATAGGTTTAATTAGCGTCTTTGTTGTTTGTTTACACGTTACATTTTGTAATTAAATGTGTTGTTAAAAAATAGCGTGCCGTTCTTTGCATATATTATCTTTATTAGGTAGGTTCCTTTTGCTTTTATGTTGCTTAATTTTAAAATGAGATGAATTTGCATCAAGTGATAAATTAATTGCTGGCGGAGACAGATGGCATCATTATAACGCTGAAGACATTTGTAGTTGCATTTAACTGTTATGGTAATTAATGGGTGCGAGGCAGAGAAGAAAACAAGCTCAGGGCCCCAGAGCCTCAGCAGAACAGAGCGGAACGCAGATCCAGTCCTCGCATCTGGAGCATGAAAACACGCACTGGAGCGGTGAGACGTGACGAGTGGCGCCCTCTACCGGACAGACGGGGAAAACCAACCGCTTGACGAGCGCGAGTTCAGTTTATCTCCAGACATAATTCCTCAAACGGAGAAATGCAAAAAGAGTTTTAAACTTAAATGGTTTCTTTGTCAAAGTTCAAAAAAAGTCACTTGTTTTCCATCTTTAAACTTTGTTTATGCTGTGGGACTGTCTTGGGAAATTCCCTGTCCATAGATACAGTTGTATCTGATGCCTGTTTAAGTGTTTTCTGCGGTTACAGCGATGAGTCATTTGCAACTGAACCCTCACATTACTGACAGTACATGCATGTGGGAATGCGGAACTGACCTCCTGCTGTAAAAAAATTTTTTGTCAGTTAGGCAAATATGGCACTGGCTATGGCACACTGGCTATGGCCTAATGGTTTGTGCAATGTGAGTGATATCATAATTTTAGGTACAAGATATAGTGAGAGGATCTTATTTTGTGAATCATTTAAATGCATCGATCACGGTGGTTATACCAATACGATTATATAACCTTTTGAGCTCAAAATGTTGATGAATTATCCAAACCATTTTTTTTAAATGAAATGAAAAAAAATAATAATTTAGTTACATCTGCTTGGAACAAAAATTAACAAAATAAAACCACACTGAGATAAATTCAGCTTTGAGTCAATTTAGTTCAGTACAATTTGATAATTACAATATTTGTCCTAAACCAATATTTTTCTTTTTTTTTCTTTTTTGTATGTTATCTTTTCCCTTTTGCATTTTCATTATTGTTTTGTAAAAGTTGTTTACATTTTGTCCTACTACTTGCATTCAATGAGCTTGGAAAAAATGGTGGAAATGGCCAAACATTTTGCAGTCAAGACTTTAGAGTTTGTGTCTATGCAAAAATGTACTTTTATAAATAATCAGTACTTGAAAAATATTAATTGGAGTAAAAGGTGTGACAGCTTGCTCTGATTTCCTCTGTATGAGCAAAAGAAAACCATAACTTTTGTAAGACTTTTTTATTTGCCTCAGAGTAAATGCTTCTTGTTTCTGTCAAATGAAAAAAGCTCATATTTAGAAATACATTATTACTGTTATAACACTGAATTATCAAAAGTTCACACTGTTCTTCTTATTAACTTAGAGGATGTTCAAGAGGATATCAATAATCTGAATAGCACAATACACAAAATATCGGATTATAAATCATAATGGCACATTTTAAAACCCTGAAATAAAATTTGGGCAAGTCAGAGTACACATATCAACACGGGTGAAGCTTTGGCAAGACTAAACCTGTCGGTACAAAAGTACCAAGATCTTGAAAACAAAAATATTTACTGCAATGGTCCCTCGCCAAATAATCTTGTATGATAAAGTTACAAATCAGGAAACAGGCATACAGTTTTTAGCTACACATCTGAGCACCTGAGCCATTTGTTTAATAATCTTTGCAGCAAAAACATTATATATATATATACGACACAAACAACACATTAATTGCAGTAAATATCTTTCATAGCATTACAAAATGTGAATGCTGCATTTCCACCTAAAAGGAGATTATGACTGCTATCACATGCTATTAAATTTAATCTCATTGTAACCATGTAACTGCACCTAAATAACTGAAAGTAAAGATAATTGTTGCTAATACACTGATACATCTGAAGATTGGCACCATGAAACTATACTTTTATATACAGTATATATATATATACCTGTATATATATATACTGTATATAAAAGTACTGAGCATATGATTGATTTGAAATGCCAATGCTGTAAGCCCTGTCACTGTCTCCTGTCTTTATTACAATGGTACAGAGACAAACATTATCGCTTCCACTCTTTCCATCTATATATAATATATATATTTTTCAATTCTCTTTTTAGTGACATAAAATCTGACCAACAGTTGCACAATAATACATCGTCATCAAGCCAGCCTGCATCCAGTTCTTCTCTAGTCGCGATGACAAAGAAATCAGTCAGCGCTGGCTGAAGTTTTTTAGACATCATTTTGCATAATGTTCCACGTCTTGTTAAATGAGTCCTGTCCGCTCTCAGATCACGGCAGGCAGAATGGCATCCACTCTCCCTCAGGTCATAAACTGCGTGTAGCCCTCGGCACCTGTTACTATGACGTCCATCCAAATACGCATGGCCTCTGGGGATGGTGCCACCATGAAATAAAGTCGATCATGAGTCTTCACACAGAAGGTTAGCGAAGGATTCGGACTCTGTAAGAACAGAAAAAAAGACAAAGTGTGCGTTAAAGTGTGAGGAGACGGAGAACAGCAGGGCAGGCGATAAAAGGCATGTCGCTGAAGTGAAAAAGGAAAGCATGACGAAATGTACATGAACATGAAGCCACCTCTGATCTCTTTTGCCTTCTGCTGTAAGAAATTGTCTTTATAAAAAGACGGACGCTGTTAAACTTTCACTGTGTGCTCACTAAAGTTGGTGCTGTAGTGTGAGTGGGATGGAGCTTGATTTGTTGACGCTGACAGTAAACAGTTGTTGAGAAAAGCACAACATCGGTTCACTCATTACCTTAGTTCCACTGCGCAGGTGATCGTAATACACCTCTTCTATGGCTTGGAAGTAGATGACACCTTTCAGTTTGGTCTCGTGTTTATCTGAGGAATAAAAACCATGAGGAAAAGTAAGGAAAATTCTGTTAATAGAATTTTTGGAGAAAAAAAAAGAAAAAAGCTTTATTATTAGGCAGAGATTGCATTTGCCAGTTTCCATTTGGAGTTTATTTGCATTACACACATTTGTTTTACATTTCAGTAATAGCTTTTTAAAAAAATATTTGAAATATCTTTTATTCTGAGATACTGGAATAAAAAAAAGGAAAACATTTTAAAAAGCTTTTCCGCAGGGATTGAGCTAGCATAGAGTTGAAGTGAATTCTAGTGCACAGAGCGATTCACCTAAAAGCATTGTCTGTCTCAATTTAACACCATCTGCCACCCACTGAAGCTTCTCTGACAGACTTCCTTTTTCAAAACTTAGCGCAAATTAACACCTCTCTTCAGACTGATTCTATCATGCAGATGATTTGAAACCACTGTGTTGTCAGCCTCCAGTGAGCCCCCTCACAACTGCCGACACAGAAGATTAATTACTTTCCCCTTTGAACAGTTTCTTTTTGGGGGCTCGCCACTATTTGTTACACAAATCTGCTTAGTAATGGGATAAATTGTTTTTGTTTTATGTTTTTGTAGAGTTGTAAGTGCAGTATTGTTACTCAGAACTGAGCCAGGGGTAAATCTACACCCCATCCCTCACAAACGCTGGGCAAGAGAAAGCATTGCCATTTATTTCATCATCTTCATCATCACCACCATCATCATCACTACTAACATGGGGAGTGAGGGAGTGAAAAGGCTTACACACATGAGCAAAGCCTATGTGTGAGAAAGAGAACATCTGAAAGAAAGACAGGATCATCGGAAATCGAGCGAACTGAGATGAAACATTTCACAAGAACTTGCCATAGGATTGCTTTTAGTTTGTTTGTTTGTTTAACCGTCTTATTTCATCTCTTTTTCTTTTTTCACCATACATATTATATATATTTTGAATTATACTAAGCAAAAGCAGAAAATGTATATAGTGCATTAAATCCAATACACTATCAATTTGTCAGAAAAATACATTTGTTTTATAATTACACAGAAAAAAAAAAAGCTGCATTGAATAAAAAAAAATGCATTACACACTTAAAGAAAATCCCCCGCAAAAAGTAAAAAAAACTACCCAAAAAAATTCATTACAACTATTTGTTAATTTAATCATGAATAAATATAAAAATGATCTTACCTATGTAATAAGAGAAGGTCCTTTTAAGTCGATCAAAGACAAACCAGCGTTTTTTCCAGGATTTGATCTTGCCGCCCATCTTCACAAGATGGCCCTTGCACATTTTCTCTGTAACAATGACATATGCACATGTGTCCACGCAGTGGCCTGATGACTCCACATGAGAACGCAGGTCAAACTCCTCTTTTCGAATAGGCAGATAGCGCGTCATTGGCCGAGCCTGAGGAGGGCAGCGCTCAGATTAGCTACTGTCTCAAATATTTCCATAAAATCGACTTGTTCAGGTACACATAAAAACAATTTATTTGTTGGAAATATTACATGATCATTTTGATGCTGTGATTACATTTAAGAAGAGAAAATGTGACCCAATAAAAATCGCAGTTCATACAGCAGTGAAAAATCACAGGTTGATTCCATTGTTTCGGTTATGTCATCTGTGTTTAAAACATTGGTGTCCTACTGCCCTGCCCTTCCTTGCCTCTGTCTCACACCCCTCCTCTTCCTCCAATCTTATCTTCTTTCTGCTGTCTTCCTCTCACCATCTGCCTGCATGTCTCCTCTCATCCACCTGCTGTGCAGAGCTGCTCCCGTCTGGCCCAGTCAAGCTGAGCCAGTGAGCTCATGAAGACTTTTAAAGAGCAACTCAAAACACTGGCTGACCTCGGAGCAGCACACTGCTGCGTTCAGAGTTGTACGCAGACAGTGAGACTGTGTGTGTGTTAACATGGTGTTACATTTTATATACACATTATATTATGCTAAATATTTCAGTTAATGTTTATACAACTAGTTAGAAATGTAATAAACTAAAGGGGTCCTCTCTATTTTTCGGGTTTCTGCAGGTTGTTTATACCACACTGATTTTGATTTGACAGAAAGGTAAATACTTTAATAAATACTACTGCTTCCCTGCTTTTTTTTTTTTATAATAATAAAATGCCACACTACTTATGCCAACATTTCTTTTCATGAAGCCTTTTAAGGAATTTTTTTTTTGCTGGACAGTTACACATAGACTCATTTTAAAAAATAAATTATATTAAATAATAGCGTAAGTTAAATAATATAAAAACATAAATATAATAAAAACAATAAAATATTTATAAGAGGTGTATTCAAGTAATTTCTTAGTTTGAATTATATTTTTGATGTATTTATGAATAACCTTAGCATCACATCACTGACCCAAATATACATTCATTCACATACACATACGAATGTACATGAACTACTGCTCAATCAACCATTATGATTATTAATATTTATTAATGACTTATTAATGCAAGCCTTATGCACTGGCCCTTGTACCTCAATGGAAAATGTGAGGATTTTATGTCTACCTAAAAAAGACTGGGCAACTATCTGTACTGCTGATCTGAGAGCAGTTTATTGAGGTGTTCAGCAGAGTACTGACCTGGGAACACTGTTTCTCTCTCAGCTTGACCTCTTCCTCCACAAGTCTCTGCCTGTGCGCAGTCTCATCTTGCAGCCTCCTCTCCATCTCCTCTCGCCGCCTTCTCTCAGCCTCCAGCAGCTGCTTTCGTGCCTGGACTTCCCTCTCCTTACAAAAAAATAACAGACAGACAGATTACGACACAGAGGGGCTTCAAATCTACTGTGAGAAGATTTAATAGGTTATAGGGGGGAAAAATGCATACAAATACATGAAACACCCAGCGCGGAAAGACTGGGGATGCATGAAAAATAATTCAGGAAGACATTGTCTAAGTGAGTATTACTGTCGGAGAGCTTGTTAAGAACCAGCCTTTCATGTCTATCACTCTTTGTAGGTAAGAAACAATCTTTAATGTAGTAATGCCAAAGGGACCATGGGCTTCCTTTTTAAATTCATTTATATGAGAGACCAGGAGATATTTAACAGACAATTAAAGATTAATGGTACTCACTCGGCTCTCCACCAGTCTGGCTTTCTCCTGCTGGGCCTCCTTCAGCATCTTTTCCATCTCCTCCAGCCTCAGTCCTGTCAGCCCATTGCTGCTAAGGGAGAAACGGATTCTGATACTGTTGCTGTGGTGCTTTCATTGGCTGAAGACATGCTCACTCTAGACAGATTATTTCTGCCTTCAATTATCCAGTATACATACACTGAAAATGTATTATTGAATTATAATAATAAACAAATATATATAATTGTTAAACATTATATATGCTACCATTTAGAAGGTAGTGGTTATTAAATATTTTATGTTTAAAAAAAATTATCTTGTGCTCTGCAATTACAAGATTGCATTTATTTGATTAAATATACACTAAAACAGTACTTTTGTGTATTAGTATAATAACTGAAAAGTGTTTAGTATTCTTTTTTAACAGAATTGTGTATTTAATGTAGCCCAGTTTGTTTGGTTAAAACTGCAGAAATCATTTATACATATATTTGCATTTGGTCAAATGTCTAAATATGACTTTTTAAAATCTACACCTTGATCAGTAGCAAGATGCTAAAAATACTTTGCTTTTACTTACTTATTTTATCTTGTTGATGTCTTATCTTGTCTAAGCCATAGGCAACCAAGTTTTTGCCACTGGTAAAAATGAATAAATAATAAAAATCATGTGTATCATGCTCCTTCCTGCAGGGTCTGGAGTATGTGATGTTTTCTGTTTCACTTTTAACTGAGGACCTAAATGCTTTTTCGATGGGGCTCCTTTACCAGCTCTAAGCAAAATGTTGATTGAGGGCGAGGAGGTGCTGTAGGAGTTTAAAACTGCTGAAACATCTAACTGAAATGTAAGAATTTGTGGTCAAAGATTCTTGTCCAGACTATCAATGCTGAAGAGTAGGCCAAAACACTGACAGCATCTGACAAAACACCTGAAGCCTCGCTGGCTCAAAGGAGTGCATACTTTAAAATGACATTCTGTGCTCGTTCTGCCTCGGGACAAGACCAAACTTTGAAGACGAGAAGAATAGCATGTCTATTTGTATTGATGTATGTGTTGTCAAGGAAACAACTCAGGGACTATTCTGGGAAAGGCTTAAAAAAAAAAAAAACATTTACGGGGAAATTGGGCAGCGTGACCCATTGTCAGGAGAATGGAAGCAGAACGAAAGGTTCCCTTGACAACTGTGCCTCACCTTTCAGGTGAACAGGCGAAGTTGTTGCCGGTAGATACGCTGGTCTCCATGCTGTCAGAGCTCTCTAAACTCAGGGTGTCATACGTTGACTCTCCAGCTGGGGGTGCGTGGTGGTGCAGAATGGAGTAGTGTACCATAGGAGAACCTGAAGGTGGGAAATGGGAGTGAGAGTCCTGTGGTGCCCCCCAGTTACTCTGTTTAGGATCTGTAGGGCTGATTCTGGAATCATCACATGTATAGAGCCCTAGAAAAATATATCCAGAGAAGATCATGGTGCTGCAACTTGAATTACTCAACACACATTGATTACAAACTAAAAATAATAAGTGATGGGCAACCTCTGCCCTGTTGATCCGATTGTCTCTTGGAGTCTAAGTCCAAATAAGCAGGAGACAGATCTGGGAGACTCTGAAGATGTAAAAGAAAACATAAATAAAAAAGTGTCGCATTTGAAAACATTTACACAGTTATAATGGAGCAACAGTGGCCTTTTATTTTTTTCATTTTCATCATCATCTATCTATCTATCTATCTATCTATCTATCTATCTATCTATCTATCTATCTATCTATCTATCTATCTATCTATCTATCTATCTATCTAATTCAACTTCTATTTCTTTCTCTCTCTCATTAAATCTGCTGATTACACAATCTTTTATCTTGGTGTTTTGTCCAGTTTTTAAAAACTGTAAGGTCTACAATGTTATTCACCTCATTGCTAGTTGGACTGGTTCATTGCTAATATCTCTTTTTAATCAGGGATTTATTCTTTTCTAAGGGAAAAAAACTTCTGATTTTGCTCTCTATACTTCAGCCCTGCAAAAGTTGTATTCAAAAATGCAGACTGTATATTGTGGCCTTTTCACAACAAAAAAAGAGAGTTTTTGACAGTCAGAGGTTATGGTCTAACTGTCTTACTTTGGTGGGTGTGTTTCTGCCTGATGCAGTCATGCTGGAAGGCGGGGGTGTACAGGTGCCATTGGTCTGTCCCAGTTCACCGTCCCGCTTATAGATCTGACAAACAAAACATCTCAGTGTTATTAATCCCTCATTTATTCATACTATCCATCCAAATTGACAACTATGGCAATTTGCCCCCACAGTAAGAAAGAAGACCACACCAAAGCACCCAAAACCAGCAACAAAGACCGAACCTCAAGTGCATTACGTAAAAGTACTGCTTTTCATGTCATTTTATATATAAAAAAGTGGATTTTTTTTTCAAAACACAACATACACTAAGGACAGATAAAAGATTAAGGATGCAAGCAGAAGAGAAAACAGACAAATGATGAGAGTTTACCTGCATAGGTTTGCGTGAGGAGATACACTTAGCTGGCAGAGGGGGAGGAGAGGCATGACTGGGGTCCCCAGCTGCCATAATTTCCTGGTACCAGCGCTCTGAATCTAACCTGGGGATCGAAGGCCTAATCCATGCAGGCTGGGTCTGAAGTGCAGTCCAGGTAAAGGCAGGATGGATGAGAAAAAGAGAGGGAAAATACAGCAAGGAAATATTAGATACATGCATAGAAATATGGAGTGGTATTTAGATCAGAAAATTAAAAGTAGATCTCATAAAACCACAAAACTAAAAAGCCTGGACTCCCACATTATTCAAATATTCAAAAAGAACAAGCCAGATCGACACAAGCTATGTTCAATAAAATTATGAACACCTCGACAACAGGAAGTACACACCTCAACAGGAAGTGACTGCGAGGAGCCACACTGGGATGTGTGGCTGGAGTGGACAGGGTCAGCGACAATAGCTTGGAATGACTGGACTGAAGATGTGGGGGAGGGGTCAACTTTGGGCATCCCGAATAGCTGGTTTAACTGACTGACTGTCACATACTCCTTTGTACAATCAAACCATCACACACAAACAAAAAATGTAATGAGGGCATTTTAGGTATAGAAAAGCATAAAGCTGGCATAGCAAAGGCTGATACAACAACAACAAAGACAGCTGGAAAGAGAGTTGGGAAGATATGAAAAACAACAGTTTCAAGAGAAGTTATTCTGACAGCATCGGAAAAAGAAAAGCCACAAACTAGGAATAAATGGCATTGGAAAGAAAACGGGAGGTGGTGAGGCAAGGAAAAAGATTCTGTCATGGATGAAAGCGTGAGTGGAGGAGTCATACCTCACGAGGTGTGTCTGATGTTACAGCCAGCGGTAGACAAAGAGCGTTAGAGAAGGCAGTCTGGGCGGGGATACATCCGTTCCCATACATCTTATAGACATCTGAGAGTTTGAGGTACTCCTGAGCACACACATTCATCCATCCACACACACATCCACAAATGACATCAGTTCATATCTCAAACGACACATGAAAAACTGTACCAGAAATCTTCATGCATCTACTGGAAAAAGTATGCTTACTCCCAACACATCAAAACATGCCACGCATTTCAAAAAAATATCCAATGTACACACATGCAGCATGTGCCATGTCCACCATAGCCCAGGCAGTAACTGTTTGTAACACTGCAACTGTGGCCAGTACAACTGATGAATGCTCAAAAAGACTCAAATAATATATGCAAACTACAGTGACCACCCATTTGTCTATTTACACTACCATTCAAAAGTTTGGGGTCAGTTAAGAATTTTTTTCAGTGAGAATGCATTAAACTGGTTCAATGTGGAATTACTACAAAAATGTCTATTTATATCTCAATATAAATGCTGTTTTTTCTTTTTTTTTTTACAACTTTTTGCAACATCGATAATAATAAGAATTTTTTCTTGAGCACCAAATGAGCACATTAGAATGATTTCTGAAAGATCATGTGACACTAAAGACTGGTGAAAGCCAGTTATTTTGAACTATCATAATATGTCACAATATTATTGGTTTACTATATATTTGATCAAATAATTGCAGGACCTTGGTGAGCATAGAAGAATTCTTTCCAAATCATTCAAATATACAAATAAATACTACATATCAGTACATACTAATTATTCAAGTTTATTTGTATTTTTTTTTTTTTTACGATAAAAATTATACACAGCAGTTGGGTTGGGAACCAAGAAGTGATTCTTATTTAAGGCTGTTTCAATATATATATATATATATATAAAAACTTTCATTATGTTTCACTAATGGGTTTTACACATGCATGTGGGTGGAATATATTTTCAGTAATACTTATTCAAAGATGCCACAACACTACTACTTATCTGAAAGTCTAGATAAAGACCAAAACTAGACATTGTGTCAGAAGTATTACACAAAAATAAATGAATTAAATTTAGTTTAGTACTATTGCTGGTATTATCGAAACCATCTTATCATTTGGTAATGAAATAGCATTTCTTTTAGCGCTAACAACAACAAAATCGTTAGTGGGACCATTAAGGAACCATAATCATTAAATTCATTACAGTTCCCATCCCTACTCATCAGCCACACAGAAACATGTTCCTTAAGAAGAGTGAAATGCCTGAACTGCACAAGTTTGAATGACATAATGGTTTTGTTAGTTTTTAGATCCCTCACAGTTGTCCTGGGGTCATGCTTTTACCTCCTGTGGCCTGTTAGAATATATCTGAGGGGTGGATCTTTGACAACAAGTCGAGGGGAGCAGAGAATTTTGGGTAGGGAGTTCATCTAAAAGGTCAGGTTCACTGATGTAAAGCACTTCCTGTTTTGAATATAAAGACCGAAGTCAGAGACACCACTGCACAGAGTGTTGCACAAACCATGCCAAAGAACATTTTTATAACATTATTTGTCTTATAAAACTTCAAATTCCCTCTAAATATTTTATGGCTGATCAAAGAGGCATCAACATGAAGCTTATCGCCGATGGCGATAACCCAGAAAAAACGTGCTCATTACTGCTAAGCGGGAGTTGAGTGTTTCCCCATGGACACCACCATCAGGATGTACACAACGATACGTTCAAACCAATGCACTTAATACTGAGAAACAGAACAAATATCTTGTGAATTATAATGATTTTATGAGTTTAGATCACAAGGCATCTGTATACAGCCTGTTCACCAGCTTAGAGTAAAAAAGTAGTTTGCTTGCCAACTAAAAACAGGCCAGTTACCCATTTGGATGTTGAATGTTCTTACCTCCTTCATGCTGGCAGGCTTGGAGAAAGTCTTACCACCAGTCAGGCTCTGGTATCTCTTCTCCAAGATGGACAGTCTCTCCTTTTCCTTAAAGAGAAAAATTATACAGGGTCAAATTCACCATTAAAGGAATATTCAAGGTTCAATCATTTTTAAAATAGTTTTTAGTGTTACGGTTTTTATGGGGTTACATTGTCATGCTAATGAAGTTTTAAAATTAGATACGACACCATTGAATCGACACCAAACTAAATGGAGCTGAAGGACACTATTGACATAGCTGCTTTACAGCTAAAATTGAAGTTGTATCATGGTGTCTTTTGCTAAATTAACACTGTTATACAAAAAAGTAACCAATTTTTTCACACTAAAATGGCATAAACATTTTGTTGCAATATGATATTGATAAGACTAGTGAAAGTCACAGTGTAATGGAAAAAGTAACAAATCTTTTATTCCATAAAATCCATTTCTCTTATTTATCAATTCCATAATTCCGTTAAATTGATTATGAATGTGGCCATTGCACACAAACATAATGCACACTTAAAGTCAGTTGTGGAGAGGCAGGGTTTAAGCGGACTAAATAATCGGAGAAGTCCAGCATAAGTCACCAGAGAGAAGTCTGACATTTCATTGGAAGAAGGACATTTTTATTAATCATTACAAAGTTTAAAAAAAGAAAAAAAAACATATACACGGGATAATCATTCACAATTAGATCATTAACAAGAGTTTACAAAATAGATAGGGGAATATTAATATCACGCCAACTTTGAAGTTTATGAGTTAATTTCTATTTTATACTAAAAAAAACAAGTTGAACATATGACTCTGTATTCCTGTGCCGAAGACACCCCTTCAGGGTTTATATAAGTTTGGGAATTTTTTTTTTTTTTTTCAAGTATGGCCCTGTATGATGTCATAAAGGGTGGAATTCCTTGTATGGGCACTTCTCCAGGAAGAGCAAACAGAGCAAGAGCAAGAGCATGCCCATCAACATGCTTCATTTGGGTTACGGAAGTCATCAGCAGTGCTGCACAGGATTCAATATAGTCAATAAAGTGTTTGTTCCTGTTTTATTTATGTCGATCTGCCCCTTGCAGACGATTGCTACACAAAAGCCACACATGCTTGTGACTCTTTAGCTCAGCCCACAGCATGCATCCAGTTTTCGGAGAGAAGCGTTAAAGCTGTATATGTTTTTTATAAATCTGATAAAACTGAAGACACTTCAGAGATATGAAGGATGCAATACTACTCAATAGGTATAAGATTAAAATGAAATTGGCAGAAACTCTGTGTGTTATGTCCCTGTGTGTTTGACCTGTATTCAACCTGTAATATTATATTACCTGTATAACCAGTATCAAGTTGTAATATTTGTATCTTTTTGTGTAAAAGACACTTTGCATGAAGTGTAGATAGAAATGTAAAAAAATTCTCAACCTTCTGGAGCATCTGTAGGGACAGGGTTCGATCTTTGGCCATCTTTTCACAGTCCTGAGCTGCCTGAAGTCCAAGCTGGTTAACCTGGATCTCCAGAGCTGCCATTTTCTCCTACATAACCAAGAGAAATGTTTCAAAGGTGGCTGTGGTTGTATGTTATTCCAGTCTAATACAATATCAGCACAGACTTTGAGTACTGTAATAGACCTGACCTGAGATCAGTATCATTACCTTCCTTTTGGCCACACTCTGGTGATACTCTGCCTTCTCTTGCAACAGCTGCCTGCTGACCGTCTCCTTCTCCTCCTCAACGCCACTCTCTCGCTCCAAATGGCGAAACTCCAAATCCTCAAAGCGCTTAGTGGCCGACTCCAGTGCCTCCACCTTCTATAGACACACACATACACAGATGGACAGAGAGACGGAGTGGGAGAGGGAAAGACAGAGGCAGACGAACAGATGGGATAAACAAACAAGCAGACAGACAAATGTTCCTCAATGACATGCTGAAGAAGATCACTCTGTCTGCCAAACAACGTTTGCTGTATGGAACACTTTTTTTAAAAAATTTTTATGTATCTCCTAAAAAAAACATTTAATAAACGTCCTCTATTTGGTGCTTACTGGTTAAAGTGTACAAAGATACAGAAGACAGAGGCAATTCGCTCAGTTCATTACCATATCAGTGAATTAGTGAGATTTAGTAACAAAAAAAAAGCACTTAAGCAAGAGTGGACAGCAAAAGACAGACATACAGTAAATTAATTCCATGCATTTTCACTGCCTAAAAGAGCAGAGGTGCATCATAACGATCATGGTCAGTCAGTGTGTAAACCCTTTATTGCCATGAGCATATTGTTGCTCAAGAGGGAGCACAGACACACAGCCAACACTCACCGCCAAAGAATATTTGTGCAGTTTGTACAGATCCAGATTGTAACAAGCTGTCCAGTTAAGGCTGTTATATCATGTCATGTGTTTTGCCAATTCATTTCTGGTGATACTGGAAGGTGATATACTCCAATGGTTATTTTTCACAGTGTGTCTTGTGTACATACAAATGTGATTACATAGGAGTAGATACATCAGTCTACTCTGCTAATCTCCAATGTTTTTTTTTTTTTTTTTTTGCTTTTACTTAGTAAAAGAATAAATTTGTAACGTGTTTTTGCATAACATTAGAGTTTTTTTATATATTGACATTGTTATTTAAATTTGCATGTTTATTTCCTTTATTTTGAGATTAACCTTGCATTTACCCTTTCTAAATGTCAATCATTTAATAATTTAGTACATGTAACTTTAAATATCCATTTGTCATACTGTGCATAATATTTAAATACAAGTTTAAATATATAAATGCACTTAGCATTTAAACCAACTGATATCATATTTTACTATTTTATTTTTTTATTATTTAGAGAACTGTAATGCCAGCTTGTTGTATGAGCCAGAATTATAATATTGGTGCATCCTTATTTATTAATTAATTTGACTATCAATTTGAAATTATAACTGTTCTATAGTGTTCTGACTTATTTTTAAATACCAGCTGCAATAAGAGACCACTACAAGCATCTCTGTTTAATACACACACACACACACATACAGACACAACAATTCTGTAGTAGAGCTCTCATCTATGCTACTGTTAACAATGGAGAAAAGTTTACTTAATAGCCTTTTTTCTTTTTTTACAAATTACATCCACATAGGATAATTAAGAGTATAGTCATTTGCAGTTACATATTTAATAGAAATACCATTGAAGCTTTAGTATTAAAAATGATGAGTGAAAGTGAGAGACTAACAGCAAAACAGCTTTGTGATATATTATTTTACAATGTTTTTAAATAAAATAACAAAATTAATTAGAGGCAAAATGAAATTCCAAAACTAATTCCGTGAACTAAAAAAAAAAAAAAAAAAAAAAAAAATTAAGATCAATCGCTAATAATTATTTTAATCTACTAACAATCCTATTTTTTCTTTTCTCCTGCTTTTCTCTGAAGTGAAGTCGTTGTATATGTTCGATAATCATTGTGACTCTCTCGGGCAGTATCAAAGCACACACTGACCCTGGCCAGTTGTTCCTGTAAGTGCTCCCTCAGTGATTCGGGGCATTTATGAAGCTGGCACTTCAGCTCACTGTACGAATCCCTCAGCCTGGCCAGGACATCCCGCTCAGCTGAGACTTTTGCTCTTTCCTACAAAAACATTACACACACGTAACATACACACTGGTAAAATACACTCGCAGTGAGCCAGTGATGGCGGAGAGGGGTGAAAACAAAGAGGAAACTGCTTGGATAAAGACACCATGCTGTGTTAAACCAGAGCTGTAGATATGGGGTTGCCATGGCAATCAAAGCCCATATTGCAGCAGACTAAATCTAAGGGAGAATAAATATTTATACAGCAGTCAGCACTACTCAATACATCTATTCATATATAATATCGTATTACTATTAAATATCTCAGTTTAGCATTAGGATTGACTGTTTTGTGATATCTGTTGCCTTTTATGACATTTGCACACATTTTCACACATTTGTTGAAATTATTATTTAATTATTACTTTTTTTATTTTAAATACAGTACATTAACTCTTCTTTATATTGCGGTTTAGAACAAGGTGGCTGTAGCATTATCTACCTTGTTTTGCAACCTAGGTTTCTCTGCTGTTTACTGCGAATCTAAAAGATTTACTATTCATTAGCCACTCTAGGTGAATAATCAGAAGAATAACAAAATGCAGTAAATGGTAAAACCGTTTGCGCTACAAACCAGCATGTTTATGATTACGATAATACATTTAAATTATATTATAACAAATACAAGTCTGCAATATCAGCAGCATAATGGGATGTTTTTGCACAGGTAAAATAACTGAAAGTGGATAAAATCGGAGGCCTTGCACATTCAATTTACAAATGGCTGCACCATTCTTTCGTGAAAAATAAGGAGGATATTGTAGATTTCATGCCAAATAAACTTTTATCAAAATACTGATATAAAAGTGCCCACTCAAACATGCAGTGTAATCAGTGTCGTTTAGATTAATGAAGAGTTAGACGTCAAGCTATTAGAAATTAGCATGATAGTAAAGATGCATCCACAAAGTTTTTCAGGAAAAACAAACAGGAAACAGGAAAGCATGCTTCATAGAGTGTGTTTGTTGTCAGTACCTTCTCTTTCTCTCTCTGAGTCGAATTTTCCACTTCATTCAGTTTCAGCTGAAGTTGATTGATGATCTCCAACTCTGCCTCCACTTGATCAAGCTCCGCCTTCCGTTCCCCCTGCAGTAATGCCCTCTCCATCTCTGCCTGCCAATAAAACGACAAAATCAACAGTCTGTTCACTTCCATATGTCTCTGTTCATATGAATAGTGCGGCTCTGCTGATCAGGCAAAATCCTGTATTCACATTGATTTTAATATGCATCACCAAAGATGTTTCTATGCATGACAGATGGTGATGAAGACGACTCTACATCTCTCGCTCTCATTCATGTAGTTATGACAGAACTGAGGGAAGTTAAGTGCACTGTGTAGGTCTGTGGGTTTATAATTCAGTCTAACCTCTTGTCTGGATTCCTGTATTTGCTCTTCCAGGTCAGTGACATGAGTCTTCAGCTCTTCCACCCGAGCCATAACCCTGATACGCTCTTCCTCTAGATTTGCTCTCTCCTGCTGCCCCAGCACTGAAGAATCTTCATGCTGAGAAAGCATTTGTCAATTACAGCAAATTGTGTTTATGCATCTGTGTGTGTTTTTGTGTTTGTGTGTGTGTGTGTGTGTGTGTGCGTGGTGAGGTCTCTCAGACAATGATATACAACAAATAAACTCTACCTGCCATTCTAACAGTGACCTAAATTAATGAATACCATTTTTCTCTAAAGAAAGGAAGAGAGAAAGGCTGAGAAAGACGTGCTTACTAGCAGAAGAAATGCAAAATGGGACTACCAATAGACCAAAAGAGATTTTTATGTTTTATGTTTACTTTTCCACATGCAGTATATACAAACCTCTACAAGCATATAATGAAGTCTAAAGTTCTGAGACCACTAACTCTTCTATTTTGCATTTTGATACACATTTTAATGGCAATTTATATTATTAATGTTTCAATTTGAGTGTAATCATGTTCTCCCATGTTTTAAGATGATTCAAAGAGCATCTTGAGCTTCACTGGGGTTCATCTGCCCATCTTTATAAAGAGTCACATGATCAGTGTCACAAATTTACTTATTTGACTAGTGCAGAATCTTATATATTTCTTAATCATTTTGTTTCAAAATGTTTCTTTGTTTAAAAAGATCCAAATCCAAATCCTGTGTATTTAGATTAGGTTTTGAAGCTCAATGTGATCTCAGATCTTTGCACCTTACTATATTTCTCTCTCTGTATGTGCATGAGTTTGTTAGTGTAATAGTGGGAACATATCTGATAGTTCGTGTGCACGAGTATGTGTGTTGTACCTCCTGGTGCTGGCTCTCAGTGCTGCTACATTCCTCTTTCAGGTTCTCCTCCTCACTCTCTCTCGGTCTGTGAGAGCTCTGGGCCAGCACACTCGCAGGGTCAGGACCGGGTCGCCGAACAGAGACCTCCTCCATCCCTGGAAACTGACACGCCCTCCCTCTGTCCACACCAACAGGAGGGTCGCTCTTATTATACTCAGCACACAAATTCAGGATGGTCTCAAGCCTCTGCCTCTCCTATAAACAAGCACACACAAAAAGTTCTGAAATGATGTAAACACATGTAGTTAATACTCTCACTTGCTCTTTTAGGAGCTTCATCTGGTATGTTCTAGACTAAATGCAACTTGACACCAACAGAACATATCGAAAGACCACTTATGACACGGTGTGACCCCTTTAACGTCCTAGTGGATTCATTGGGCACTTAGCACATTAAACTCAGTATAAATGTAAAAATCCTGAACATCTGCGACAGTGCTTGAGGTGTGATACAAATACACTTTGCAAAAACTTTCCTTTAGCCCAAATACAGACCCCCCAGACTTCTGAGCACCCTCAAACAATCTCTCACCTGGTTGTGATAGTCAGCTGCTGCCATCACTCTACCTAGATTGATTATGTGTGTGTGTGTGTGTGTGTGTACATTATCTACTTACAGGCTGCCAAATTCCCGGTGTTCTCTCGTAGCTCTAGCCAGACTAACTAGCGCTCTAGGCATTGGGGCTCATTATATGGACAATACCCAGCTCAGCTTGGCTGGATGACACGAGTGGCATTACTAAAATTGCATGGCAGGGGACGGTGCTGTCACAAGCCATCCATTTCAGCTAATCAAATTCAATTTTGATGAATTAGGGAATCATTTACACAGACATAATTAACAAAAAGACAGACCAAAGACTCAGACCTCTGAAACTGAACAGTATTATACAAGACAAACTTGGTGTTCAGTGCTGTAAAAGTCTATTGTATATTACTGAGCCATTATCTCACCAGTCCGGTCAATAAAACGACTTGAAACACATGCTCTCTGCTTTTAACGAGGTCTCCCCTGTCAGGAGAGAGCAGATAGAGCACTGGAGCATGTAAACACTAACTGATGGGTAACGTAGCAACAGCATTCTTCTCCAACAAAAGGGTGTCAGCACAGCTGGTATGCATGCTGAAGATGCCACGACACACACCAACGAAAAGCAAAGCAACTAAACCTTTGTGTGCAGAAGCCACAATATGACATGTCTGTTGTTTATTTGGGCCCTAATCCTAAAAGAGAGAAGGTGATTTTAAACAGATTCTTAATCTAACCTAATAATAAAAAAATAAAAAAATACATATATATATATATATATATATATATATATATATATATATATATATATATATATGTATTTAAAGTTTTCATTAATTGCAGTGGAAAACTGTGTTTAATGTTAAAACTGATTTTTAGACGCTTTACATCTGGTAAACAAAGAAAAAAATAAAAAAGTTATCTTTCATTTAAAATTTGGTGCCATATCGCCCTCATGTGGTTTACAGTATGAAGTGCTTTAGTTCTCTGTAGCTTCCACAAACACACTGACAGGAACCTCCAAAACTTAAGTGAGCCAGAGAGAAACATTTTGAAAGATTTTGAAGACAAAGAGTATGTGTTTGTGTGGGGTTACAATGCAAGTTCTCTACTCGAGTGTCATGACCCAAAAATAATAAATGAAATTAGACATATCCCTTTGCTTAGTTAGGTTAATAAATTGATCACAGAGTTTTAAAAGGGAGGAGAAAATACTCCCTAATAATACTCATTGACATCAACTTACTTGGCAAAAATAATTTGTTCCATGTGTTAGGCTGGAAAAAAAATTGTTTTGAATGGTAGTATATACAGTGGGGAAAATATTTATTTGATCCCCTGCTGATTTCGTAAGTTTGCCCACTTACAAAGAAATGAAGGGTCTGTAATTTTTATGGTAGGTTTATTTTAATGGATAAAGACTATGGATAAAGAATATCAACCAAAACATAAACATATATATAAACATATTATATAAATGTTAGAAATTTATTTACATTTCAGTGAGTTAAATAAGTATTTCCAAGCAGCAATAATTCTGGCTCCTACAGGCAGGTTATGTGCCCATGTGGAACACAGATTAGTCCTGAAATTACTCCTAAGGTCAGCTTGTTAGATGTATAAAACAAACATACCGCCAAGGCAACAAAGTGGCTCAAGAAGAAGCACATTAAGGTCATAGAGTAGCCTTTCCAGACCTCAATCCTGTAGAAAATCTGTGAAGGGAGCTGAAACTTCGAGATTTCACTCATTGAAATGCAAATCAATTTATAACCTTCATATAATATTTTTTCTAGATTTTTTGGTTGGTATTCTGTCTTTATACGTTAAAATAAACCTACCATAAAAATTACAGACCCTTCATTTCTTTGTAAATGGGAAAATTTACAAAATCAGCAGGGGATACAAATTCACATTTCCCCACTGTATTTCATTACCTTTGCTCTGTAAACAAATTTGTTTCAGTGCTGGGTTAACATTTGATGTTAGATTTATTATCTTGTTTCTAAAGGAAAACCAGTTGAGAACCATTGTTGTTAAGAATGCGGCTGTCTAGAGAATATATGTCTGAATTTGTGTATGTGTGTGTGTGCTTGTCTGTAAGATAAAAGGCAGGCGGAGCAAAGAAATACTACAGCAGGATAGAGAAGAAACCTTTTCAAGCCAACTAGGCCATGAGCTAGAACTGAGTAAACACAGATTTAAGAGAAAATATGACATTAGCCCATAAGCAATATTATCTCATTTCAGGATTAGTAGAAAAGATCAGATTCCAAATGCTTTTCTCTTGTTTCTAATTCACTTCTTGCCTTCATTTTTTTTTTCTCCCAAATACTTCTCTGTTCAAGCACCAGTTGAAATCTCAGGGTATTTTCAGCATGTATCACTTCAGTTCCATCTTTATTCCCACACACATCTTAACACTGAAATGCTCTGAGGTCACATCTCTGAAATATCATTTTTGAAGCTAGCAATCAATGTCTGTGTATTCTATGGCATTAGGATGGAGATTAGTGCTAAATACAGCTCATTTGGGCTTTAATGTGGCAAAAGTCCTTTAAAAAGGTGATGCCAACCTGAGAGCGGCTTTTAAAAAGAGCATTCAGCTTCTTTTGGACAAAACTAGCACCACCTTTCAAATTGCCACACTATTGGACAGAGCTGTGCTGTAACCATGACAACAGTGCCAGACAGACCAGAGACCACAGGACAAAGTTTAACCCAAACAGAGTGAAAACGTGTTCATAATACACTGAATGATCCTGCCATTGTCTTGAAATGCTGACCGGAGACTTATCATGGAAAACAACTTCCTGTTCTTTATTAATTCAGTTCTGTCTCATAGTAAAAATCCTAAAATAGTTTTTCTCAAGAGAATAAAAATAATTTTCTGTGGCTTGCCGCATATAATTAGGTTTGTCTGTGTATTTTATTTTAAAGAAAGGTTACAGTAATTCATCATAAAAACGGCATTAAGGAGTTGGTTAGAGGAACAGTAGATGCATATAATTTCATGGATAAATAAGGTGGAGAGTAACAAAGATGATAAATGGCAGTTCCATATGGGAATTTGAGATGCACCCGAGGAGTGTCTGGGGTTTTTAATAGGTTTAAATGAGAGAGATGATGTCTATATGTGGTTAATTTAGGGGATATGGTGGAGACACATGTTTAGACTGCTAGAGGACAGTATGTGTGTGCATATGAGGAGGAGGGTAGCTCAAAGCACTGAGATAGTGTTGGGTAAATATAGTCTTCGGGCAGCCACTAGTTCTGCATATGGGCTTTTAAAAAGGCCTCGGGAATTTACATCTGTGTGTTATTTCTGACTGCTCCATGTCTTCACCAGAAAACTCTCACCATATAAACCTCTAGCACTTAAATCTAGGTCCACTCCAAAAGCCAGTGACTCTCAAATTTAAAATAACTTTTCTATTTTAATATAATGTGAAAATGTAATTAATTCCTACGATGGCAAAGCTGATTCTTTCAGCACCCTTTACTCCAGTATAAATATATTTTTGTGTAACCCATGATACATTTTTTCAGGATTCTTTGATGAATGGAAAGTTTAAAAGAACATCATTTATTTTAAATAGAAATCTTTTGTTACTTTACAAATGTCTTTACTGCCACATTTGATCAATTTAATGCATCCTTGTTAAATAAATGTATTAATTAAAATCTTACTGGCCCAACACTTTTAAAAGGTATAGGGTACCTACATCTTATTTTATATTTTGATGATAAAACTAGTACTTAATGTGTGTTACTTAGTGTTTGCAATTTTTGACAGATACTGCAAATACACACAAGTTCAGCCATACCAGCCTCTCCATCTCCTGCTCACGCATCCTTTCCTCTCTTTGCCA
This sequence comes from Carassius carassius, assembly GCF_963082965.1. Lineage (NCBI taxonomy): Eukaryota > Metazoa > Chordata > Actinopteri > Cypriniformes > Cyprinidae > Carassius > Carassius carassius. The sequence continues at coordinate 28,747,303 of NC_081758.1, read as the reverse complement.
GCGATGGTACTCAAGTAGGTCTTCCTCTTTGTCGCTGACCTCTGAAATGCTGTTCTTGCGTTCTCGTGTGCGCGACTGAACCTGCAGAGGCTCCTTTGGCTTCTTTCTCTGGTTACGGGGACTAGTGAGAGGAGACACACCTGTCTGAGAACCTAGAGCTGGGGTGATACCTGTCTTCTGCTTACAGCAAGGCTGGTCCTTCAAAAGAGCAGATACAGGAGATGGACTTCTGGCATTTAATCTTGTATTTCCTACTTCTTCCTCAGCTGTGGCTCGTCGTTGAAGACGAGGACTCTCTGGTACAGTCCGGCCACATGAGGTCAAAGGAACACCGGGTAGAGCTCCAGGAAGAACTGGCACCCCAAGGACACCTCTGCGTGCTGTAGAGGGGCTGAGAGGAGGAAGTTCATGCATGCTGGTTAGTTCTACACCATGGTGGGATGACTGGGGACTGTCTGGAGGATGAAGTGCACATGAATGGGACTGAAGACTGGAAGACGTTTTTTGGACTGATGAGCCAACACTGGATCTGGGGCTAGAAGATGATGGTGAGGATGAGGAGGTGACCCTAGCATTGATCTGTCTGCCTAAATCTCCAGATGAAATTGAGACAGATCCAGAAGAGGAACCATGGGCCAGGTGTGGACTCTCGACTATACAGTTTGTAGAAGGGCCTGAGCGGGTTTCAGTCAAGGCTTTTTGAAGCCTGGGACTTTCTATATCCTTTAGCCCTCCGTTGGAACTACTGGTTTTGGATGCAAAAGTGCGCGGATGTGGCAACGGGGTCTTCACAGTCTGGGTGTAGCTGGTGGAAAGGGTATTAGCGGAGTCCAAACAAGCCTCTGGACTACTAACCACAGAGGGGGTGGAGAAGGGGGAGAACGGAGGACTGGTATTTTCATAGCTGGAGCTTACAGACAAAGTGCCAGGACTGGTTGGAGGGGAGACAAGACTATGGCCGCTCCCGTTGGGAATGGCAGACTGTGGAATGGGGTGGCGTTTTGTTTTACATTGCTCAGATGAAGAAGTCTGGCCTTCATCCATAGACAGAGAATTCATAATGTCCTGAATATCCTTCTCAATAGAGCGCACAAGAGTGCCGTGTCCAGGACGAGGTCGCTCGTGCAAAGGAAGGTTGTTGCCATTGACTTGCCCATGGGTTTCTGTGGAGAATAAACAACATTACTTGACAATCCTAAATATGAACTGATATCAGACATAGCAAACTCATACAAGATATGTACCAGGTTAACAAAAATTGTGATAAATATAAATATATATATATATATATATATATATACAGTACAGACCAAAATTTTGGACACACCTTCTCATTCAAAGAGTTTTCTTTATTTTTATGACTATGAAAATTGTAGAGTCACACTGAAGGCATCAAGGGCTATTTGACCAAGAAGGAGAGTGATGGGGTGCTGCGCCAGATGACCTGGCCTCCACAGTCACCGGACCTGAACCCAATCGAGATGGTTTAGGGGTGAGCTGACCCGCAGACAGAAGGCCAAAGGGCCAACAAGTGCTAAGCATCTCTCGGGGAACTCCTTCAAGACTGTTGGAAGACCATTTCAGGTGACTACCTCTTGAAGCTCATCAAGAGAATGCCAAGAGTATGCAAAGCAGTATTCAAAGCAAAAGGTGGCTACTTTGAAGAACCTAGAATATGACATATTTTCAGTTGTTTCACACTTTTTTGTTATGTATATTATTCCATATATAATTCCACATGTGTTAATTCATAGTTTTGATGCCTTCAGTGTGAATCTACAATTTTCATAGTCATGAAAATAAAGAAAACTCTTTGAATGAGAAGGTGTGTCCAAATATATATATATATATATACTAACATTTAAAAGTTTGGGGTTAGCAATAAATGGTTTTGAAAGAGATCAATACTTTTATTCACAAGGATGCATCAGTTTGATCCAAAGTAACAGCACCGACATTATAGACATTTTATAATCTATTAAATAAATGTCACAAAAGACAAAGACTACTGTAAAAAGAAATATATCACAGTTTATAACAATTAATAAATCCATCTGTTTTCATCATTGATAAAAATGAGAAATGTTACATATTAGCACCAAATCAGCATATATAAATGATATATGAAGGATCATGTGACACTGAAGACTGGAGTAACAGCTACTGAAAATTAGCTATTTTATCCTAATATATTTTAATATAATAGATTCAAGCATATTTAGAATACTTCATTAAATCTGTTTTAACTGAATAATCAAATTAATGCAGTCTTGTTCAAAATAAGAGACTACTTCAACCCCGAAACATTTTTTAAAAATCAAACCCCAAACGGTCCGTGTACCTTCGTATAATTCGTTTTTTAATTTAATATTGAAATCTGAAAAATGAAAAAACTGCACGTGTTTCTTTTTTTCATTTGTCCAAACAAAACGAAAAATTAAGACTTCGGCTTCGTTTTTTCGTTTTTATGTTCAGGGACAGAAAACGAATAAACAACTTGAATATCCGATCCCTACATGTGGGCGGGAATGAAACGCCCCCCTCTGCTGATTGGTCAACCAAACATTACAACATAATGATAGTGCTAAAGACATAATAGGAGTCCTACGGATTCTTAACGTGTTTATTTCTACCACATTTTATCTCTTTCTCTGCATCATTTTGGTCCTTTGGCACACGACTGTTTTATTATAGTACCCACCTATCAAAATCTGTCTGGCAAAGCTGTGCGACGCACTGCAGCTCGGGGAGAATGTAGCCTATTGTAGCGAAGCGCAGATTTATGTCAACATGTAACATTAGTCATAACTTTTGTTTTAGACAATATGCTGCACTTTAAACCATGGGGGAACTTAAATAAAATGACAGATATGAATATAAATTAGCACATATATTATTTTTCTATTTTGAGTTTTATTCATAGAGCACTTTATGCAAATTTCGGAAATCATAGGTTGTTTTCCCACTAGCATGGGACTAATGGTTCGTCAGAGTGCTTGTTCCAGTGATTGAATTTAGTGAAATGTGAATTCGACGTCATGATTTGAATGTAAACTCATTTGAGTTATAAGAACATATCAAAACCCTGAAAAAACACTTCGAACAATAAACCATAGATCAGTGTCAGAAATTACCATTCCCATAAAGGGCACCTGATTTTCAAAAAAAACATTAGAATAATATGACAATAGGCTGTTACCAATTAAATCAGTATTCAGAGATGATACTTTTATAGATGTATTTACAGTTTAATGCTGATCAGACAGCTGTACGTGCATTTACATAGCAATTACAAATGTATAATGATTTAAGATTAATGTTTTATACAACATTTTTAATACATAAATATGAACAATTTTTTTAATGAAATGAAAATGATACTTGAATTATGAAAGTAATATCACCACTAGGAGGCGGTATTTCATTGTGTTAATAAAGAAGACTTTTATTCAATCTATTCGTTCAAAATGCTTCATTCATTGATTCAGAAATAAAATCTGTCTCAGATAAAAAAAAGTTGCTGTCTATGATAATTGGTCAGTGAATTGTTGTCTATAATAATGGTTCTTTCAAAGACTGTGATTCTTTAAGGAACGATACACCATTCTTTGCTCCTGTCACACAGCTGTTGTGTTACTTGGGCAGCGAAAATAAAAAAAATCTATGCTATCAGTTAGATGGCCAATACCCAATATGAATTAAATAAACTCAGCCTATTGTCTAAAACTACCTATGTTCACATAAATGAATAGTGGTCTGCGCTTGTCTAATACATTCTCGCCGCGCTGCAGTGCACAAAGTATAGTGCAGGTGCGAAGTAAATTAATATTTACTTGATAAACTAAATGTTTCACTGGTAGGTTGCATAATTTATGCCTACACAAAAGAAAGTTCTGTAGGGTTTGCCTTGGTACGGTTTGTGTCAAGCCATTCGTTAATCTGGGCTGCGTTTCTCGATAACGATCGATTTTAGCGCTGAAGACCGTTTTCTTCGAGTCATTTTACGATCGTCCGTTATTGTTTCATGTGCATTTCCCAAAAATGCACTTAACACAGTCGCACGTAGCTGTGCTTTAAGTGCTACTTAGGCGTCTCTCCGTTTGTCAAGTGATGAAATGTCATCTTATAGAATGGCTCGGAATTGTAGTAGGCCTACACAATCTATATATAATTATATTATATTATATTATATTATATTATATTATATTATATTATATTATATTATATTATATTATATTATTATGGTATAGTGTATAATTTTACTTTATAATAATATTAATAATAATAATAATAAATATAGAGAGAGAGAGAGAAACGTGATTTTCAGCTATTTTTCTTGCATGTCAGCAAGTTGTTGACAGAACCCACCGCCCCCCCAACCCCCAAGCATATTTCCTGTATTACTTATTTTATTTTTTCAATCATTTAATTTAATGTATTTTTATTTTTTCAAGGCAGAAAAAATTAAAATACACATAATGTAGGAAATATACTTCAAAATTATACACTGATAATCTATAAATGACTTGCTGATTTGCACGAAAACCAGCAACCTATTGGACCCCAAAATAATGTCTCTCTCTCTCTGTCTCTCTCTCTCTAGGCTATATAATAATAATAATTATTATCATTATTATTATTATGTAAAGTATAATCTTATTCGTATAATGCAATATAATATAATAAAAATATTATATTGTATCCGCGTTGTCTGGAACACAGCATAAGGTAAACATTTGGGACAACAACCAATGGTTTCTGAAATTTGCATAAAGTGCTTTATGAATAAAACTCAAAATAGAAAAGTAATAAATAATAGATGTGCTAATTTCTATTCATGTCTGTCATTTTATTTAAGTTCCCTCATAGTTCAAAATGCAGCATATTGTCTAAAACAAAAGTTATAACTAGATGTTCACATAAACTGAAAGCGGTCTGCAGTTGGCTATATTCTCCCCGCGCTGCAGTGCGTCGCGCAGATTTGCCCGACAGATTTTGATAGACGTGGATACTATAATAAAGCAGCCGTGTGCCAAAGGACCAAAAGGCTCTGCCTCTGTATGGTTTGTCTCAAGCTATTCTTTGATCTGGCTGTTTGATGAAGAGAAAGAGATAAAATGTAGTAGAAATAAACACGTTAAGAATCCGTAGGACTCCTATTATGTTTTTAGGACTATCATTATGTTGTAATGTTTGGTTGACCAATCAGCGGAGGGGGGCATTTCATTACCGCCCACATGTAGGGATCGAATATTCAAGTTGTTTATTCGTTTTCTGTCCCTGAACATAAAAACGAAAAAACGAAACCGAAGTCTTGATTTTTCGTTTTGTTTGGACAAATGAAAAAAAGAAAAACGTGCAGTTTTTTCATTTTTCAGATTTCAATATTAAATTAAAAAACGAATTATACGAAGGTACACGGACCCCAAACATTCACAAGCTGTTCTTCAAATAAATAAATAAATAAATAAATAAATAGTTCAATATATTTGTATGAAGGTTAAAACTGACTTTGAACCATTTTAATCTGCTTTCAATTTTTATATATAAATTTTTACTTTACCCAGAACCATACTTTAAACATTAAACTGACAATCCATTATATAAAAATTATTTACAACTTTTTTTTTAGGAATCCCACCATCAGACCAAAGATCAGAGCCGATGTCTCGGCATGACTCATTCTGCACAAGACCAGTTGAGTTCGGTTCATGTTCAGTGTGACAACACTGCTTCATAAGGAACAGCTATTTTCCTGTTTGCTCATAGCTTATATGATGAGAAATAATTTTATTTGTTCAACAAGTAATTGCAAATGTGTTTCATTTTGTTAAATATATAATGCATTTTAATTATTATCAAAAATGAATAGCAAGTTAAGGTTTATTTTTCCAAGTATAGACAAGTATCTATTAAATCAGTCCAAATAATAATTTCAATGATTTTTTTTTTAACTAATGACTAAAAGACCTATAGGGTCAGACAAAAACAAAATGATGCACACAACAGTTAACACCCACACTGGCATCACAGCAACGTGATATTCATCACTGTCATGGTGTCATGTTCTTTTAAAATGTCCAATATGGTGTTCAAGGATTCTAAACTAACAAGGTCAAAGCCAAAGTCACCCAGCAGGGACTTTCCAGCAGATGACAGAGTGCCTGCGGCCATTCAAATTCCCTTTTTTTTCCTAAGCGATTTCTCCTCCAAAGACATCACTTCCTGGATTCTAGACTATTTCAAATGAGTCAATACTGAATGAGTGAGAGCAGTGTTTTGAATGGGCAAAGATACAGTTGGAGGTTTCTCCAGTAACACTGATATTGAAGAGGGAGGACTAGGGTGAATTATTTTAGGCAGATTTGATTCACCTGAGCAGTGTCTGGAACTTGTTATCTAGGGTACAATGCCTCTCTGTGCCCCATTTGCTGTAAAGTTTAGTAATTAAATAGATGGAATGTGCACCATTATTCACAAATTTAGCTCTCTCTCTTGCCTTCAGCGGTTTTAGCTCCACATTGCATCCAGAGCAGTTGCCTTACACTACAAGATTCCAGGCCAGTGTAATCTTGCTTCTGTATATATACCTGAATGGTTCTTGTAGGTACTGGTAAATCCAGGGCTTCCACCAGGCATCAAACTCTTCATCCTGATGGCCTCCTCTGGGTGGTTAAAGCGGAAAAAGGATGACTGACCAAAACACAGCATACACCCTGAGGAAAGAAGCATATGTAAGCAAAACATAAACAAAACAGAATTACCTTACCAATAGAAATTAAAGTTCACTGTATAATAAAAAAGTGCTTTATGAGGGCATTCTAAACCAAATGTTTTTATCCAAGTGAACAATATTATAAAAAAGACTGAATTAAATACAGTACCTTTTAACAATTAAAACAATTGAAACTGCCATAGGATCTGTAAAATACACAGTGTTTATAAGTTAGCTGACATTTTCTGTGACCTTTTTTAATAATTTTATCTAGTGGAATTGCCAGCCCCATACCCAACAACTCTGAATGGGGCAGTTTACCTCACGCAAAAGTCATCTTTTGCTTCCATCTGCAGAAAGTGTAATTATATCTTCATAAATATTACTTTATTATATCAAGGTAATCTAGAGCCTCTGAATGAAACAAAACAGGGGTGTGGATGAAACATAATAAAGCCAAACAAAACGCAATCAGTACAAGTGATAAAGTGTTTGTCTGGCCTGAATCTGTGTCCTTATTTACATGGTTTATTGCAACTCATATCTTGGCTTATCTCACCATATCATAGAGTTCAAACAAAAAGATTAAACTGAGATCGTCTATTAGTAGGAAATGCACACATATAGCTTCTATATATTCATATATTTTTGTCCCTCTGCCCTTATAAAAGTGGTGTGATTATTGGGGCTAAGGAGTCAAAATGCCAGTGAATTATGAGTCCGACATCCATTTCATAATGAACACTGGCACAGAAAGCACAGAGAGAATATAACATCAGTATGACTCATTGCTGACTTACATTACAGTAGAGGACAGGATATGACATGCAACACTAACATGAATTCCACTTAATGCCATTCCGTTATTCATCAGAAAATGTAAATCCCTATTTTCCACAATTGCTCACGAGTGTACATAAATCACTCTTTGTTGCTGAATTGTCAGTCTTTTTAAAATTAAACTGCTTTCTCTGTTATTACCATGTCAAAGCTGAACCTCATACAGTGTCCATACTCTGTAGTTTTGCCACATATATGTACAGTACAAACACAATTGAGAACATGGACATAGCCACATATTTGAGATTACAGGAGGAACATACTGTAATATTTAAAAAAATCAAACAAATTATTAAACTCAGTAATAGTCTAAATGCTGGGGTATCTCAGTATCTATAATAGTTACAGGCCACTCTGAGAATTTACTCAGAAAAACAAGTGAAAGAAAATATTTAGTTTGTATACATTACTTCCTAAAAATGTGGTACAGAACAAATAAGGTAAAATTATTGATGACAGACTATAACATCTATTTACACAACTAAAACTAAACAATAAAACAGGCGTTTGGCACAAGTGGGCATCAGAGGGGTCAGGCTGGGTATAAGGAGGTCAGAAAAGTGTTTTGTAGTATTTCAGTAGAAGGTCAAAAAATAAATCAGAGAAAATGCATTGATGTTTTATTCTATTAAGCCCCATAAAAAGTTTTAAGAGCATTACCAAAAAGTGCATGAGAGCATTAAATAAGTCTATACATTTTAAATCATAAGTGTGTGAAGACCAATAAACAATATTTAAGTTAGTTGTATATTAACAATTTACTATACAAATTACTGAAATAAATTGAATGTTAAGCCTCTTAAAATACTAACTTGAAAAATATGCAACAAGAGCTATATATTAGTTTGGCTATACTATTTATTATAGTCCGCTACAGTTTAGATTTTTGAGCTGAACAAAATAACAAAACAACTTGGTTCTAATATAGCCTACGTAGGCTATTAATAATTTGTTATATGACACATTAAACAACACAATGGTTAATGGTGTATATGCAATACAAAACCGCAACAATTCAGCCTAAGAGGTGAATAATTGGTAAAATATTGTAGAATATTGTATAAATATTGTAGCAATTTCACCTACCAGATTTGGAAAATAGAACTCTTTAAACTTATATCCAATCGACTGTAAATACTTGGAATCGCTGAGGAACGGCGGGCAGTGTGTTTGTGTGAGTCTTGAGCTCTCGTGCGTCGCGTGAAGTAAAGCGCGCTGAGCTCCTGTGTGTCCGCAGCTTTTGTGATGTTAATGTCAAGCGCTACTACAAACAGCACGTCCACTCACTGACTTCTGCTACAACACAAAACAGCACAACTGTCACCTGCCCGACTGTCATCGCCAGACCAAAGAAAACGGACAAGACAAAAAGTAGCAGTTAATTCGACAAAGTGTCAGATATCCGGGGAATTTAAGATTTAAGAAATTTGCTCCTGTGGCGAAACTCTGGACTTCGCGGATGTTATGCTAGAAGTTGATTTTATTTTGTAACCCCAATTTTTTTTTGATAATCTGGGTTAAAAAAAATAAATAACACTCTTAACGAGCATTAAGACTGTTGAGGACTATTGACGCCTCATTAAGACAAATGTAGCTGTTGCGTGGCACGTTGGACAGCTGTCCTCTCGCCTGCTGTCTCATGTTATTGTCAAGCATAGAGTTCTAACAGAGGGACTGACTGCAGATCAGCTCATCTGGATCAACATGATCACTATCCCTTATACTCGAACTGGTATTAAACTAATTTCTCTTAGATAAACGTCAAAAATATATGATTAGGTGCACCATTAAAAGCTTAACATTTGCTATAGATTTACACAAATAGTTACAGCGGCTGTAAATGAGATAAAACACATATTCTGAGAAACCAAATAAAACATCACATTTCTGTAGCATTACACTTTCCCAATGTATAGAACTAATAAAGAGCAATGTGATTCAAGAGTGTGTGAAATAACCAAACAGAGCAGGGCAAGGTCAAGTTCTTCAAATGAAAGGTTAAACAAGCCCTCATCATTATCATAGTGCAATGTCCCCATGTATAACACAAATACACACGAATGTGATTCCAAACTGGACAACCAGGAATAGCTCAAGAGTAGTGTAAGGTCAAGGGATGTTCAAACAATTCCTTATCAGTATTAACACAAATTGGGTAAATACATAGCCTATAGTTATTTTAGCTTTGGACATGCAATCTTGTGAAATGGTAAATATCTGATGTCATGTCAGCTGTTGCATTATGCAGAAGATTCACAGTGTTCTGAATTTAAGCAAAGGCCTTAACTCTTCTTTACTTATATGCCACCTTCTAACTTTAGAACCAAGCAGACCATTCAGTCTGATAATAGCTGAAACGTTTGTCCACTGGAGCCACTCGATGACGAAGTCTCTTAGAATGGTATTTGGAAATGTATTTTACTGATGTGGAGGCTGAATCCATTGATTTACTGTCAAAAGATTTCAAGGCAATCAGTTGAATATGAAACTAAAACTCCAGGAGAAGTACTAACATTAATAAACCATCAGCAAGTAACATTAATAAACCATCAGCAAGACACATTGTGCCTTTATTTCACATAAATAAATAAAGGAATACAAATGTATCCTCAGATACTAAGACTCTAAATCTAAGACTGCAATGTATCCATTCTAAATTCCACATTAAGCTCCTTTTGTAACCTATTCTACATAGCCTACTGTATATGGAAGTAAAATCAGGTTCATAAGCTTCAGAGCAGCCTTAACCTAGACCAACTGTAAATGAGGCATTGCTTACCTTGTGTGAGTCTGACAGGTTTGGAAACTGCTAAGCCATCCATTGAGCAAAAATTTCCACAGGGGTATAGAGTGATGGCTCCCCCCACATTTTCTATGTAGCAATGTTGAGCAGTCACACCCGGACCCTGAATATTAATGTCTGTGTTCCCATGACCAAGTTTAGTCTTCCCTGCAACATGTGACAGAGATTCAGTTGATTATTGCTGCATAAAACTGAAACTAATTAGACATGAGGATGGCCAATATAAGGTTTAAAAAAGGATGTATTGAAAAGATGACACTTAATGAATTACTCATTTGAAATTGTAACAAAACTTAGAAAATATGTTAAAATAATAATATTTGAAATAATGTAGCACAAGGCTTGCAGCAAAAGGACAAGTTCATATCTGCTTCTTTAACAAAGACAAGATAGACAAAACCCCTACACCCCTCCCTCCAGTGAATGGACTTGTCTGAGTTATTATTTCATTCAAAGTGTTTATGAAGCAGATGTGAGTAAAAGAGCCATAACCCAAGCCTACTGTGAGAGCAGATGTGACCGAGACAGTGGTAGAAAGCAAGTGATAGGGGTGGGTATATGCTGCACTTTAGACTGAAGATGAACATAATTCATTTTTTAAAAGAAGACATTTTTTAGGCAGTCATACAAATGTGCTCTCACTCAATCAAGCTCAGCCACACAGTGTGGAGCAACAGGGGGTTGTGTCAAAGTCAGGTCATAGCCTCGTAATTCTGTCTCTTGTTCTAAAGCCACTGCCATTGTGAATGCAATTTACAAGAAACAGCTGAAACCTACATACGCAGTCCTATATAGAAACTTCAATAAATACTAGACCCATCATATGGGTGAATCTCACCAATATATTAATATAATTTATTAATTATAATGATAAATCTATCCATCCTTCCATCTATCAACATGTCAACAGTAAATTATTATTCAATCCATTATAAAATGATTCACTGATGAATAGTGCACTAAATTAACTTCCTCTGGGATTTATACTTGCTCTCATTCTTCCTCAATGTCAGGGGAGGAGAAGTCCTCCATTTGTCATTCTTCATGAGATGAAGCATAGTCAAGCTAAGAGGACAGTACAATGAGATTTGTCCTCTCTCGTGAACTTCCTGTACATCACCACACAAAAACATGCCGATACTAATCTTAATTCATAGTCCCCAGTTTTTAGTTGGCATCCCTTCTGTTTGCACAATCATATAATTACCCTCTGGCAGGGGCAGCAGGGTTATAGCCGTACTCAGACGGCCACTTCCTAAGCTGACAAGATGGGCTCCTTCTGCCTGGACTTTGAGAGTCTTGCCTGTTTCAATCAGGTCCAGTGGTGTGCTCTGTGAACATATGAGGACAAAAAAACATTAAACCTTTTAATAATGGATCATATTTTACAGCATTTGATGACCATTAAAGTGACCTATACTTTTTTGGATGACTGCTCAGGGTTTCTAAAACAGGATTAGTGTAATTCAGTTAGGACCACTGAGTACTGCAGCGACAGGACCTAACTAGACTAAATGGGTTTAGCTCCATCAGGTACCACCATGCAGGCTAAGAGGCTAACAGGATTTAGCTGTTAAATGAAAGACAAGGGACGAGATCAATAAATGACCAAAGGAGAAACATATTTGGCCTCAGCATGTCACAGATGGAGGTTCTCAAGGGCAGCTTGGGGATTATTTGCTTGATAAGCTTGACAGAGTGCTATTCTGCATCGAAACAAATGGTATAATTCATGTTTTTAATAAGGAAATGGCATATTTAATTTAGTTTGTGTCTTTAGATGATGTTAGAATTCACACAAGCTTCGGTGCACTAGAAAGGATTTTGGAAAGTGAGCAACCAGTGGAAATTTCACATCAGACCTTCTGGGATGTAAAACTCTGACTTTACTAGAAGTTTATTCTCTTTTCGAATATGCTGGCATCATAAGGATTGCCCTGGATAAGTTACAGTGGCCACAATGTGAAAATTCATGAAGTAAAATATAGTAAACCCCAGTTAAATCAGGGAACATTTGCACTGAATGCACTTGTTATACATATAGTGGGTAATTATCCATTACATGGGTATATAAAGCTGCTCCACAGTTTTCATTGTCTTCTGACATTTTTTTCCATATACAGCTCAGTCTCAGCTCAGCTTGTTTCTGTGTGTATTTTCATGTGTTTTTGCATACTCTTTGCTAGTGAAGTTTTAACAGGTCCATTGAACTAACTGCTTGATGTTTAGGAGACCCCACAATGTTTGAATGGATGAATACTGTGCAGTGTTTGAGCAAGATTAAATGCAGACAGAAAGGCTGAACTCAGCCTCTCGAATCAGCAGTGATGAAGATTAACCCTATAATTAGGAAACAGTTCACCCCTTAATTTCCACAGACTCCACAGTTAGGTGACAAAACCTAGGGATTTTGCAGAATTCTTTGCTGATGCTGATGCATCAGATAACATTTTAACTGCTTATATTATATTCTGTTTTTATTATTTTAATGATGAATAAGTAGAAAACCAACATTATAACACTCTTTATGCATCCATTATACACACTAACATTCAAACATAACTTTTGAATGGTAATGTGTGGGTGGGTGTGAGCGGTTCTGTTGTTTTCTGCATTATGAGTATAATATAAAACAATTAAAATAATTAAACCGGCAGTATAAAAACAATTAAATGTAATGTCCCCATAAAACATGAAAAACCAACATGTGTGTGTGTGTGTGTGTGTGTGTGTGTGTGTGTGTGCGTGCGTGCGTGTGAGAGAGAAAGAAAGAAAGAGAGAAATAAATTACACTCACACACTCACCTGTAATACCTGATGAGTCTGACGGCCATGTTCTGGAACATTCTGATTTAGCCTGTCCATGTCTATGGATTTATTGGTCACTTCATGACATTCGTTAAGATCCTGGAATTACAGAAAGATAAACAGCAATAATTTTTGTCCAAATATGACCAAAAATTCTTAGTCAAAGAGGTGATTAGGGTCAGTCTCATAAAATGCGAATGGACTTTCATGTAAAGAGTCATAATCACAACATATATTGGTTTTATGTATACAACATGAACAGACTATTAGAATAAATATGCAAAGCTGGCAAAGTTACAACATTTCAAGCTTGTGTCTTTGATCCTATCAGTGAACAATAAAACACATCAGGTGTTTACTACTGTAGACAAAATACAGTGATGCAACGAATTAACAAAAGCATACTGTGATTAACCAACTGTTGTGAACAGACCGGAGTCTGCATCTTAGTTGAAATGCACAGCATGAGTCAGTGTGACTCATCACACACACACACACACACACACACACACACACACACACACACACACACACACACACACAACCAGACTAACAGTAAACAGATGCAGCCAATTATCTATGGTACAGACATAGGCACATTAGTGTGAACAAACCAGAGTAGACCTCAGGTCAGTACACACATCACAGCAGATCAGTCATTTTGGAACATCCCTAACCTTAAATCCCCCTCTCCTTCCCTTACCCCTCCTCCGTTTCTGACACATACCACTGTCTCTCAGAAAAAACACACTGGGAATCAAGCAGAAACAGATCCGGAAGACACACTGAGCATCAGGGTCTATGTGTGTATGTATCAGTGTACATAACAGCCATTGTGAATCTGTGAAGGGCAGTAACGTCACTAAAAGTAGCAAAGCTATTTGTTGAACTACATTTCTCAAGGTGGCACTGTAACTTAAAATCACGTAACTTCACAGTGTGATTTTATTTATTAGCAGATTAGCTGTTTACAATGAGAACAATTGGCACAGATTTAAAAGAGCCATTTATTTTGAGTCAGAAAAATTTGTTCTGATTCTAAACAACCAACAGAACACACTGAAAAAAATCCCAAGGGATTCAGAACTACTTGTTCGAATCAGTTCTTTTTAACCAGTCTAAGTAAGTAATCAAAAAAAGTTATCAGTTAAACCAAAAGCTCTTAGCTTTAGTTCAGCTAATTTCATTTTAGCATAGCTATAGATAGTTTGTAGCTTAGCTACACAACTATATTCATAATTGAACCCCTCTTCTGTAGCTTAGCTATAGCTACATAGCTGCATTCAACATTTATTGTCAGGTACACCAAAACATCGTAAACAGACCCAATATTTTCTACTAATATAACATAATTTAACAGATTACCTTAGTCTGCCAGTTGTCCAATGAATCAACTCTTTCCGTGAGGAGCATCTAAGTTTGAAAGGCAAAGCTAAGTGAGATTAATACAACTGTTTCCTCTGCTGGCATGTCCAGTCAGGGAAACAACTGGAATGAGACGCTTTGCTTCTACAAACAAGCGAAGACAGGTTAGGTACAGTGAATGCATATTCATTAAGATGATGATGGACATTTACAGTTTTTAACTCAACAGCTGGTATAAAATCAAACTTCCTCTCCTTTTGCTCCTACTTCTAGACTCTCTTTCCTTTCATTTCTAATGTCATGTTTGCAAGTGCAGCTGGCAAGTGCTGCAGTCCGCCTTTCTCAATCACGTCCAGAGGGAAGAAAGAACAGAAAGCCTCAGTCACTATACTGAAAATGGTTACTGCTCTCACCATCACACACACACACACACACACACACACACACACACACACACACACACACACACACACACACACACAACTGGACAATACAGAATCACTCACAATAAGCATACATAGACAGATATTGACGGCTTGAGTCAAATACCTGTACAAACAAATATGCACCTAATAGCAGTTCATCTGGAGTTTTTCATGCTGGTGAGTGGCTTGCCTCTGAAACATGTCATTAAGTCTGCAGTTATGCCACTGTGCCCTGCCCTCTGCAGCAGAAAATAGACTCAACCACATAGCCCAAACCACAAAGCTCTTCTTACAGGGGTTATAATCACACAGGGTACACATATATAGACACACACACACACACAACCTTACACTGACACACGCAGCATGTAAGAGTTACAGGGAGAAGTGAGGAAACCACAGCAGGAACATACAGCTAATATAATAGTACAGCTAAATGTAGCACGGAGGTGAATCTGGGAAATGGAAACCAAAGACTGGAAACATGAAGGACGGATGGCTTTTCTACTCATGTTAATACCACGAAAATGTTAAATCAAACTGAGATTTAAATTGTCTTATGAAAAAATCATAACCAAGACAGGCAGCAGTTAAATATATACAATAAACAACACATTGAAAACATAAATAAAAACATATGCTTAAAATGAATACATAAATATATACTAACAATGAAAATGTAAATATATTCTAATATTAAACTATAACATTTTAATTTATTTATTAAACTAAAAAGTTATATTTTAAGTATTTTGATTCAATGGAATGTATAATATATTTAAATTATATTATATGGTTATTTTAGCACTCATGTTCTCTGCATAAATCTGATAAATAGTATGCAATGTACATTGATTTAGTGCAGCATTATACATTTCTTCAGTCTCTTATATAGCTGCCCAAATAAATTAAGTACTAAAATTAACCAAAATTCTTAGAGTATTTTGAAATACCAAATACCAAACTCATATATCGACCCATTACAGAAATCATTGTCTATAAACTTGACACATCTGTACTTGTATGCTGAAACTTACTGCTCAAAAACATGCTAAACATTAAATTAAATTAAATTAAAATTAATTTAATTATTCAAGGGATAGTTTATCAAAAAAAACTTAAATTCTATTATCATCAAACTCTTATCTTCTGTGGGATGTAAAAAATATATATATGTATATATTTTTTTTTTGAGAAATGTCTCATTGTTGTTGTTTTTTGTGTGTGAGTGTTTATTTTGTCCAATGATAACCAAAACTGATTGGTCACCAACATTCATCAAAATATCTTCTTTTGTGTTCCACAGAAGTCCTACAGGTTTGGAATGGCATAAGGGTGAATAAATGATGACAGAATTTTCATTTTATTTCTTAAATTCCCTTTAAGAAATATATTTATTTGTTACTGTTACATGCCTTTAGAAGACGATCGTTAAGGAATTGCTGGAATAGTATTAAAATTGTCAGATCACCAACAGTACAGCAGATGGACTTATTTTGAAAAACAGATTTGAGTTTACACGCTGCTGTGGAGAACGGAAAAGATTGTAATATTCCATGTGGAGTCCTCCTACTCACTTCCTGTTCTTCAAAACAAAAATGTTGTTTTCCATTTGATGTTGAACAGCTGCAAAACTGCTGATGTGGGTCACTTTAAGAGTATTTGTTACATAATTAGATTTATTTATGGAAAAAAAATGTCATAACATTTTTCATGGAACTCTTAAGCAAACATTTACATTTTGTCTCTTAGTGAACATACACCCAAGCAATCAATCATACACCGAGCCAGACTGATTGGTAACAACCTTAAAAAACACGGGAAAGCCTTGAATCAGAGTCCTGGAGAGGAAAACATCTGTCTGGCGGAGAAGGAGAAAGGCTTTTTTCTCGATGACCTTTGCCAGTAAGACAGATGTCAAAAGAGTCCAAACACATTAAAAAATGAACACAAACAAATCTGAACAGCAACTAGGCCAGCACAGCTGGAAGAGGAGCAGACTCTTCCGGTGTGGGATCCTAAGCAGGGACTCTTCCTGTTGGCTGACCCTATGATCTAGCCACTCACTGGGAATAAACAATCTCCAGCTGGCCCTTCTCACCCACAACTGAGAAAAAATGTCAACAAGCCTGATAATGTAAAGTAGTCCTATGTTCTGGACCCCCAGTGTCTTATTATAGAGCCATATTTAAGTTATTTATGTTTGTTGTCCTCTGAAAGTGAAAATTCCAATGACTTTATGTGAGGAAATGATTATTCCACCAAATAACTTCCAACATTTATATGTTATGCCATTAGTTTAGAAGTCCAGAGCGACTCACATGTGAGGCTGCCATGGTCAACACATGGCAAGCACACAAGTTGGAAAGCTGCTGGATAACTTTCCATATTTCCATGCTGGACTGCTATCTTGCAATAACACATGTGATATCAAAGCTAAGCATTTTGGTCTCACTCACAAATTCTTCTAGGGCAGGAACATGCAGCATTAATCCTTTGCTACATTTTGCAACAGTCTAGTCACTTATTATAGTATCAGAGTAAAGCAACAAGGCGTCAGAAAGATTGACCACAGATTTCACCCCAGAAAACAGTCACAGTGCTTGCTTGGCAGAAGCGCTTGAGATCAGAACAATATTTGTATGAGAGTATGTTTGTGAAAGAACGACAAGAAGAACGCTTTGTTTCAATGGCACAGTAGTATAAAAAATGTACAGTACAAAATTCTTGCATCATGCACTTTTTTTTGTTCCATGCATTTTTACTCTTCCATGCAAATTATTTGAAAACAAAATTGAATTTTGATCTATTCAGTTTGCAGTCCTGCACAGCATTCCATCACGCAGTGTTTGTATTTCCTTAAAGGGATGGAGATATTAACTCTTATGATGATCAAATGGACAATTTATTCCATTTGAAATTATGGTTTAAGCAGACAGGGAGAGTTCAAAGATTGAGAAGATAAGAATACTTGGACCTGGAGCTGGTTAAGACTCACAGAGCTTGACTTAATTATTGACATAAATTGGTCAGTGAAGTGTGTGTTTGTGTGCTGTCTAGAGCTGGTGAGACCCAGACTGATTGAATGAAGCTGTGGGCATTATAAGAAAAGCTTGAGCAATCATGGTCACTAAATCCTGTTTGGCACTGTTTCACCAAGTCTGTGCTGGTGTTCATTTCCACCTTTTTGTTACTCCCTGATGTTCTTTTCATCCACTCCCTCTTTCTTTTTCTCCTTGCAACATGCTTGATGTTCAAGTTAACTTTTATACAGTATTAAACTCACAACAACTCTCTAAGTAACTAATTTTTACTAATGTTTTAACTTTTACCATTGCAGCAAGTAATGCATTAAACAAGGGGAAAGCCGGTGCACGTGTTCACGATGTGGCCTAATCTCTTATGCCTGGACTTTACAGTCATTTGGAAATTGAGAACACCAACTCGACTGCAACAGTAAATATAAGACAGTAAGAGACCATGTTTTTGCCTTCGCCTGCGCTGCTTTTCCATTGTTTTTTTTTTCTATGTAAAGATATGATTTTTCCTCTGGCATCTTTTGAACGTCTTGTGCACGACAAAGTAGTCATCATCTGGGTACTTTTTACCACTGTTTTATGAATACTGTGAATTATATACAAATAATTTTTTAAGTACTTTTTCAAGTTTTACCTTCTTTATAGTTAATTATGCATATTCAGATACAGTCACTTACTCGTGGCCATCTGTTGATGTAATTATGTATCCTGAAGAAAGAGTCCATAAAAATTCCTGCAAATTATGCACAGACTGGAATGTCACTCATCAAATTTCTGAACAGGAGCAAATTTTTGTAGCCTATATAAGTATGTCACATAGACGATTCCTTAGCTGAATTATTAAATGTTCAATCTATGACTGCTACATTGCAAATGTCGTACATAACACAGGTGCAGAATAAGTATTGTATGTGTTTCACAAATTTTTCAAACCACCTGTTAGTCAGCCTCTTTTAGTGGAAGTAGCATTGCTGGTGCAAAAATTCATGTCAGCAGACCAGCACAGCCCTCCTGCACACACAGGCTTCTCCTACACTGGTGTGCACAGTGCTATCTCTGCTGGGACAATAGTCTCATTGTCCATGCTTTAGGTCAGGGCCATTATTCCCATGTTGGTCCAGTGCTATTTTTTTCTCAGAAAGCATAGACATTGAAAAACTAGAGTTCTCCATTGCTCACATGTACCATAACTAAAATAAAGAAATGCATTCATGTATGAGATCATTCATAACTCATAATATATCATCATAGTGTCCATATTGACACTGTGTCACAGTCCAAATGACTGTTACTTTTTAAAGACAGGATCCCCATTATGTTTTGGCAAACGTCATTTACTAAAGTTTCCATTTTCTTCAGAAATCTCTCTGTCTCTCTCAGTTCCTCTTTCAATGATTCAAAAACTGATTCTAATGAAGACTCCAAAAATATTTGTTTTAAATGGGTTGACAGACACAAACAGACATGTGGTACAATTTATATTAATTAATTTGTGCTTTGAATAAATAAAATACAATTTTACAAATTGAAAATACATTAAAAGGTCCTAAAATCTAACTCTGGATCTGTGGAGCTTATTTACTCCTAAAGGGTGCATTTTAGTACCTTAAAGGTACATATTAAGTACATATTAGTACCTAAATAGTACATATCATTACCAAGTCTTTTACCATTTTTTTTTTGAGAGTGTAGCATTACTCTAAATGTATTCAGAAAACTTTATCACACAAACCCAGCTGTCAATCAAAGCCTTACCTATTAGTTTAGTTCTTTACTGTGGCTCTGCCAGTCCCATGTGTAATCCTGAGAGCTGGAGACAGGTGTCTTTCTAACTCATGCTCACTTTAAGACACCTTAAACTCTGTTGAGCACCAGAGCAGGATGGACAAATCACATTCAGAACTCGAAATGTCTTCCCTCGCTCTCTCTGTCCTGCATTATTCCCCCACCTCTACATGCTACTCTCTCTCTCTTTCTCTCGCTCTCTCCACCCCTTTCCCTTTTTCCAGCCCTCATAGTTTCTCACACTATTCTTCCCTCCCTTCCTTTTTCATTCTACTGCCACAAGGCAGTCTTTTATACTCACAGCTGAAGAGGTCCTCATTTGTTCAGCCTCTAGAACAAGACACCCATCCTGAGCCAAGATCAGGAGACATATGAAAAAGAGATAGATAGTTAGGCAGGACAGGAGCACATTAGGGGTGACTTATCACCAGAGATTTCAGAAATGTCTCGTAAAATTACATTTGTGATATCAGAAGCATATTGGTATATGGAAGCAAGTCCTCTCTCCCTCATGCCCCTGGTCCATTAAATTCTCTGTATAAAGAAATCTAATTTCCACAGCATAGTTGAACTCTGGCCAAGCCAGATAGGCAAAATGTGAAATTAAATTCAATTACAATAAGCCAATAAAGCTGCCCTCTATATACGTTAAATTGCCTTCTGTAAAATGTCTTATGACAACAAGAGACAACAAAAATGCAAATACTCTAAGTAAGTAATAATACTGGAAGATTTTGGATATTGTGAGATTACATTATCTCTTTTAAAACAGAGAAATGGTTGTTGTAATACTCTGAATAAAGTCTTATTTTAGTGTCCAAATGTTAAACACCCCAAATACACACATAAACGCAATAGTGGTTCCCCCTCAACCTAATCTAAGCCATGAGACATTCCACCAACGAATGTCATGGAGAGGACACTGTGTAGGATGTAAGAGGGTACAAAACTTTGGGGAGCTTTACAAGTCTGTGAAGTTGCAAAGAACGGCTTGTGAATTAAAAAGGACAACTTACAAATCTGCCTAAAAAATATTGAGTGCGATGGGATGGGATATGATCAGACAAGTCAGTAAACAACTGTAGGTAAATACAAGGCTGCTGCCTATCAGGGTCGATGGGATAACTTGAAAATGCTATATGCAAGTGTATGAAGGCAGGGTAGGAATATTCATTGGGGGTTCTCGAATATTTTCCCATTCAAGTTTAAAAATGGCTAAAATAACATTTATTTTTCATTAGTTACCATCCATGTTGTCTGAGGTATCAATATTTGTCTAGAACAGCCACTATAAGTAATTATGTGGTTAAAAGCCAATTTGCCTCGTTTCTTTTCGTCTTTCTTTATCAAGGATTTCCTCCCTCTTATTTATCGGAACTCCACAAATTAAATTTATAGGCATTAAATCAAATCAGACACTAAATCATATGGCCTGAGATACAGTAAGGATAGAAATCATCACAGCAAAAACATTTTAGTTTCAAATACGCACGGTGTCAGTCCGGGTGGCTGTTTCCATTCACAAGACACACACCATCAAGCAAAGAAGAGAAGATGAAATGAGGCAAAGGAAAGGATGACCTCTTGTGGTCGTGCAAATCTCTTTCATCTATTCGTTTTCCCCCTTAAGCCTTGTAACTTCTAACCAAGTTCTGGTAATAGTTGACAACGTGGCTTGTTTTCTTCAGTGATTAGAAAATATTTAATTTAACACGCATTTGAACACATTATGGAGCAAGATGTCACAATGTCAGCCTGTAACTTACTAGTCTTCTTAGGCTTTTCATATATATATATATATATATGTATATATAGCTTTTCAGCAAAATGTACATTTAAATGCCTTAAATAATTTTCCTCAATTAAATATCAAAGGTGCAAAAGGAAACTTACTTGAAAGCGAACCCTTTTAGGGGCCATTGTGGTCCTTGGTTTGTAAATAACAGGAAAATTATTGAAAATGGTCCTAAGGAGTGGGATCACAGACTGAACTAGATGAATAGCTCAGTAGCTCCTTTAGAAACTCTGGATGTAGTGTAGGAGGTAGAAAGGGTTTCCATCAGAACAAGTCACTTTAACTGCTAAAACTATTTTATGCATATTCTATCAAACTAACATTGGTAAATCTTTTTTCTTGCGCCATGTTTCTTTCAAAAAGAAAATCAAAAACTGTATAGTATTTAATCCCCAAAAATAAGGCATGAAAAAATAACTCTCCTTATTCCTTTTCGCTTGGCCCTCGGTCCACTTACAGTCCTTCTAACTCTTGCATTCAGACGGATATGAGAAGAGCACAGCAAGTAATTCTTTTTACTGAAGTAAAAAAAAAAAAAAAAATAAATAAAAACTCTCCACCCCCGGTTTTAAGGTTGGGGAAACAAAACAAAAACCTTGGAAAAGCATGAATCATTCAGTGTGGTAATTGAAATACTGACTATATGTGACTGGGTGAATATAGTAGCACTGTAATATGGGCTTCACTGAAAAAGGGGTAGACTTACAGGGCTTCATAAAAACCCTGTAAAATCAGGCAAACTTAAACACATTCTAGACCGTTTATGATTTTAAACTAACCACCGATTTCATGGTTATAACCATTCAAACAAAACACAATGACTGCAGAAAAGAACAGATAACAAAAGATCCTTTGCTTTTTAAACTCTTTAATGATTTTTTTAATAATTTTACACTGGAATGTTCTTCATCATGAATCCCTAATTCGTTATTTTAAAAAAATCTCTGATGTCTTTATACCATTTCCCAATCCACATTATGATTTAATGAAAACCGAAGGGAAAAAAAATAATGAAAAAAGATAAACAAAAACATTCTATACGCCCTTCCCCTCATCAAAATACGCAGAGACATTCAAGGCATAACTGGAAACCAGGACAGTAAGGGAGACCTCTTTTCTTCAGCGGGGGGCCATGTGGGGTTGAGACTAAAGTTTGGGATGATGGCTCTGCAGGCTGGGAACCACTCATAATGCTGATAGGAGACCAGAAGACCCTCCCTGAAAACTTACTCACAATCATTGACAGTCAAGAGACATACATGATCCTGATCCTCCACTAAAGGGCTCTATCTACAAACAACACATTTCAGATGGGGAGCAGGTTGCCTTTTAGTAGTATGAATATCCAAACCTGAAGTATTTGGTATCAATAGAAAACAAGAGCTCTCATTTTTGAAGCAATAAGTTTTTCTGACTGCAATGTTGTCATCTTGAAAGAAATCAATTATTTTAATACAAGTTAATGGCTTTAAATATTTTCCATTCAAATGTCCATGATACACCAAAACAAATTTCAGAAAATGTCCTACAGGCTCAGTTTCCTTAAAGGTTGGCAATACTACACCAAAACAATGTAAAACAGGAGAACAGAGAGCCAGACAAGAGTTAGACAAAGATCCAAGCACAGACGTCTTAAACATGTCAGATGTTTTACAACAGACAGAAACGGGAGATAAAATATATATTTTAGACAAAACAGAGTCTGAATGACAAACACAAGAGACAAAACAATTACTATGAAATGGACGAAAGGGCGATTACAAGCAAGGAACAACAACCTTCTAGTGTTAAAAAAAAAAAAAATTCAGTTTGCAGCACATTGAAAATAAATCTTTAGAAAACCACAAACTGAGAGGAAAGACAAGCAACATGACTTGACCCTTACAGTGGAGGTATGAATCATCAATTCAAACATATACTGCCATGATGGCTTCAAATGAATACATTTCCAGCAGTCCACTCCCTCTTTTCAATGCAGTCTCCATTTTAGCCCCAAACCTTGCTGACTGGCTGCTTTGTGAACCATATTGGGTACAAGTAGAGCCAATATTGCTCTGTTAAAAGTACTGCTGAAGATGATAAAGATTGCATCGTCCCCTTCATTTTTTTGACTCTCCCTTCTTTTATTTATATGAATGTTTTCAGTCCATTTATCTGCTCCTCTGACAGGTGGGGTGGAATTTTGTTAGGGATGTTTCCTTTTAAAGTATTTCGTACTTGTCGACCACAAATGAGGTTTCTGTGGAGAACCGAACTGGGCTTTCCCCATCCACCTGAGACACCTTAGTGACCTGGCAGGAGAGAACATGAACAGAGAAAAGAGGAGAAGGTGAGAGAATCTCAATGTTTGCTTTTGAACTGTGATTTATAATTGAATATAATGAATCTAATCTATTAACCCATCTACTAACATCAGTACTCTACTATCGAAAAATACCTTAACCCAGGGATTCACAAACTTTTTTGTAAACTGAGCACCTTTGACATAATATATTTAATTGAAATAGCCTCCATGATTTAAAGGCAATGTCTCAATTATTTAACAATACATTCGCATGTTCAAGGTTCTCTGACGCGTTTTTATTTTTATTTCAAAAGGATTATTAGCTTCTCATCAACTCCTGAACTCCCTGAAGTTCAATCAAGAACCCCAGTTTGGGAAACCCTACCCTAATTTCTAATTAACCTCTTTTCTTACCTGAATGTCACAGTAGCTTCCCTTGGAGACGAAGGAGACATTGACAGGGAAAAAGTCATTGGGCTGGCCAGGTATGCTGAATTCCAGACTACCAGTCTTATTTTTCACATCAATCACAGGCAGACACCACTCCAGGATATTCCGTCTGCTGTCATGGCGATATTCTCCG
Source organism: Carassius carassius (assembly GCF_963082965.1). NCBI lineage: Eukaryota > Metazoa > Chordata > Actinopteri > Cypriniformes > Cyprinidae > Carassius > Carassius carassius. The sequence continues at coordinate 28,722,862 of NC_081758.1, read as the reverse complement.
TCTAGATCACCAATCACAGGAGCTCCCACCCCCGACCTGTGATTAAATTGTTGCAGTTGACAAATGTTAATAACAAGCCAAACGATTCCAAAATTCTTCATTATACACAGGGAAACAATGTGATTTATTATGCCAGTAAAAGTGTATAATGTGTGTGAATTAGAACTAAATCAAGTGAATCTGAACTCACGGTACAGGGATAGAGATGACTACATCATTGAGTTCCAGACATTCATCCTGTAGCTCGTACTCAATGTTTACATCACAGCCAGCACCACTCTCAGAGGGCCAACAGTTTACTACACAAACAGAAATTAAATAAGTCATGTGACACTCCTGGGGAGATGAAAGCTGTTAACTTTATTGGTAATACTAAACCACATGTTTAGGACTGACTTGTTAGTGGAATGAAAGATTCATCTGTCGTCTGTAGCCTCCACTTCAGCACACCCACGTCACTTTTCAGGGGGAAGGATTTGTCTGGGTTTTTCAGGCCAATCACAGACTCTGCTGTGAAAAGTTTTTTGTCCACATTTGGATGGGTCTACAAAGAAGTCGTTAGAAGGGAGTTACAAACATAGAACACATTTTCTAAAGGTTTATTATATATATTTATTTTATGTTCGTTTTGGAAAACATACTTTTAATAGTTTTCAATTTTGGTTTTAGTTTAATTGAGATTTTTCTTTACTTTAGTTTTTTATTAGTTTCAGTCCTCGTAATTTTGGGCTACAAATTACCTACAGCACTATGCATGATAAAAAAATAAAATAAAAAAATTCAGATTAAATCTTATAGTTAGGTTTTCTTACAACCCGAATTCCGGAAAAGTTGGGACGTTTTTTAAATTTTAATAAAATGAAAACTAAAAGACTTTCAAATCACATGAGCCAATATTTTATTCACAATAGAACATGGATAATATAGCAAATGTTTAAACTGAGAAAGTTTACAATTTTATGCACAAAATGAGTTCATTTCAATTTTGATTTCTGCTACAGGTCTCAAAATAGTTGGGACGGGGCATGTTTACCATGGTGTAGCATCTCCTTTTCTTTTCAAAACAGTTTGAAGACGTCTGGGCATTGAGGCTATGAGTTGCTGGAGTTTTGCTGTTGGAATTTGGTCCCATTCTTGCCTTATATAGATTTCCAGCTGCTGAAGAGTTCGTGGTCGTCTTTGACGTATTTTCCGTTTAATGATGCGCCAAATGTTCTCTATAGGTGAAAGATCTGGACTGCAGGCAGGCCAGGTTAGCACCCGGACTCTTCTACGAAGAAGCCATGCTGTTGTTATAGCTGCAGTATGTGGTTTTGCATTGTCCTGCTGAAATAAACAAGGCCTTCCGTGAAATAGACGTTGTTTGGAGGGAAGCATATGTTGCTCTAAAACCTTTATATACCTTTCAGCATTCACAGAGCCTTCCAAAACATGCAAGCTGCCCATACCGTATGCACTTATGCACCCCCATACCATCAGAGATGCTGGCTTTTGAACTGAACGCTGATAACATGCTGGAAGGTCTCCCTCCTCTTTAGCCCGGAGGACACGGCGTCCGTGATTTCCAACAAGAATGTCAAATTTGGACTCGTCTGACCATAAAACACTATTCCACTTTGAAATAGTCCATTTTAAATGAGCCTTGGCCCACAGGACATGACGGCGCTTCTGGACCATGTTCACATATGGCTTCCTTTTTGCATGATAGAGCTTTAGTTGGCATCTGCTGATGGCACGGCGGATTGTGTTTACCGACAGTGGTTTCTGAAAGTATTCCTGGGCCCATTTAGTAATGTCATTGACACAATCATGCCGATGAGTGATGCAGTGTCGTCTGAGAGCCCGAAGACCACGGGCATCCAATAAAGGTCTCCGGCCTTGTCCCTTACGCACAGAGATTTCTCCAGTTTCTCTGAATCTTTTGATGATGTTATGCACTGTAGATGATGAGATTTGCAAAGCCTTTGCAATTTGACGTTGGGGAACATTGTTTTTAATGTTTTCCACAATTTTTTTACGCAGTCTTTCACAGATTGGAGAGCCTCTGCCCATCTTTACTTCTGAGAGACTCTGCTTCTCTAAGACAAAGCTTTTATAGCTAATCATGTTACAGACCTGATATCAATTAACTTAATTAATCACTAGATGTTCTCCCAGCTGAATCTTTTCAAAACTGCTTGCTTTTTAAGCCATTTGTTGCCCCCGTGCCAACTTTTTTGAGACCTGTAGCAGGCATTAAATTTTAAATGAGCTAATTAAGTGGATAAAAGTGTAAAATTTCTCAGTTTAAACATTTGCTACGTTATCTATGTTCTATTGTGAATAAAATATTGGCTCATGTGATTTGAAATTCCTTTAGTTTTCATTTTATTAAAATTTAAAAAACGTCCCAACTTTTCCGGAATTCGGATTGTATAATTAGCCAAAACTGCTACATCAACAAACAAAAAAAAACACTTACCTGCAACTGCACGCCTCTCTTGTCATTATTGCTGACTTTCAGCCTAATTCGCCCATTCTTTTCATCAGACACTCTGAGGGTAATCATACCAAGCACTTCCATGTTCTGAAGGCCACCGTCACGGCCACATGTGAGAGTGATTTTTTCCTCAACTCTCATATGCACACTGAAAATTAGACAGAAATTGTTTGAAGATTTAAGTGTTGTTAAATTGTGGATCTAAAATTGTGTGATTTCTGGGTTATTGCACTGACAATGCCCTTTAATAAAAGGAAAAAGATCAAGAGTGGGTCATTGAGAACTATTTGATTGTCAAACTTGCATTTTAGATTAAGAGGGAACTGCAGTTAAATCCCCATTTAGTTATGTGTCTTAAATGGGTTGATGAATAAGTGCAGTTTCACCATAAGTTCTGCTGAATTCAGCATGCAAGACGCAACACAAATAGGCTCAGCACTGAAACTCTACTTGACATGCTGCTCACGTGTAAAGCATGAATACTGCAACTGTTAACATGGGCACTGAAAAGAATATGTACGGCTCACATGCTGCTAACATGAGATGAGTGAGGTCTTACACTGAAACTTAAGCAAGTAGTAAAGATTTAAAATTCATGTCTAACTTGTATTTGCAAACCCCGCAAAGAGACAAAACACAAAAAAATTAGTTTTATCGCATTAATGAACAGCACTGCAAAATATTTTAATTGAATAAGAACACACTCCACTAATGACTATACTCAATATGATTTCTGCATTTCAAACACTGACATATCATTACCTCTCTGTGTGGGTTGGAGGCGGCAGAGATTTAGATGCCTCTGATGGTCTTTTGCCTGTGCTGGGCAAGATGATATTTTCTCCCTCTGATTTTAGTTTGTCCACAAAGTCATCCACCTCCTTACCTTTGCCAAGCAGTTTAAGTGCTTTACTTGGACCACTGGACCTAAAACAAAAGGGCATTAAATTGCAGCTAGCTGCTGTTTTTATACAGATTAAGGATTGCTGTAGTCTCTTAAGAGTATGGCAGTACCTGACAGGTGCAGGGGTGGGTTTGGGTTTCTCTGCCTCGATTAGTGTGTCTGTGATGATGGCTGTGCTGCTGCTGCTCATGCCCGAGTTGCCAAAACCACCAAAGCCTGGTCCCTTCTTTCCACGCTCGCCATCACGCCGTATCTGCTGAAGCTCTTTAGCCTTCCGTCTCATCTCTGCCTTAGCCTCACGCTCTTGAGTCTGATGAACAATTATTTGAGTGGTTTAGAGGTTATTTAAAATGTAGGTTATTTTTTTTACAAAACTTACTTGTTAGAATTAAATAATGAATTTCTTTTATAATGACAGTGCACTGAAGGTTTTGAAAATAACTATAAATCAACTATAAATCAATTACTGCATTTGTCGCAACATTTGTAGATGGTCTAATTAGCAAAAAAAAAAAGTACAAATTCTGATGATCTTTTAGAGCTCTTTGTATTTAAGTTTTAATAATACATGTGACTAGTAGGGTTGGGTACCAAAACCTGGTACCAATATGGCACCGGTACCTATGGAACCGGTATGCACCGAACCGAACCGATCGCCTCAGAGTCAGTCCGCTTAAATGTCATATGAAAATGGCAGCAGATCTGTCTTCTCTCCATCTTTCAGCGCGCTCTTTAATCCACAGACCGCAGCGGAGCAGCGCGAGCGGACTCAAACACAAACAGAGGACACAAGGTGTGTTTATCGATTGATTGATAGAATATCTGTATCAGTGCAGTTCTTTGTCATAAATACAGTTTACAAAAGGTCACGAGGGAGCAATCGGTTTTTCATCTACTGTAAAGTTCACCGCTCATCACACCACAGCTGTTTCCTCCAGCGAATATCTAGCCCTTAACACATATGAAAGCATACTTTAATTATATTCGATTTAAATATTCTTAATCTAATTATACGTACTTTATACATAAAATACTGTGCAAAAGTCTTAGTCTTAGTGCATTCAACAATCTCACTAGAATATTATTAAAATGAATGGCAAAATGAATGTTTGAAAATGTAAACTGATATTTCCTACTGACACACTACAGCAAAAGATATAAATAACTGGCCTAAACCCCTTTTTTGGGGTGAAAAATACTAATGTGCCTAAGACTGTAGGCTACTTTACAAATGACATTGTTGCTACTTTATAAAGAATGAGCATACAGTCATTCACAGAACTGATTAAAGACAGGTGACAGACAGCACTCAGATTGACTGAGATACAGTGGAAACACGAGGAGGAACTTATTGATCCTCCTCGTTTGCATTCTGCACCTGAGCTAAACAACTCTATAGCAGACTGGAGAAATTTCTAGAATGTCATGTCATAATATGCTGTAAACTCTTGGGGAATTGCCAGATTTGTTAATTAGAAAAGATGCCAGTATACTTTTAGCCATTGAGTGCACGACAACAGTCAAAAGTGTGCATTGCTATTCCTACCTCTCTGACAGCGCGGAACACCTTTTCCTCATGGGAGTCCATTTCTGTAAATGTCCGGATCTGGGCCAAGTTAACATTTTCTCTATAACCGAGGGCAACAATCTCATCAAAGGCGAAGATGAGGTCAAAGCAGTGCTCAGAAATCTCACTCTCCTCCAGGACACGACAATATTCGGGAATCTACCAAAATAAAAGAAAAATGAACATCAGTCAGCTTCCTTTCAGTACACTGATTTTAACAGAACAACCCACGATAAACACATACAAGTTTCTGTTTTACAAACAAACAAATAAAATAAAAAAAAATTGACAAGGCAAGGACCCCTTTGGTGATGGGGCAAGGTTCCCTGATACAAAATGTGTCAAGCAGAGCTACATATTAAGTATATATACTTCGATATTAATAGAAAGTACCCAATTATGATGAAGAATAAATTATGTTATGTATAATATGTTAAGACAGAAGACCAGAACTATGCCCATTATTGTGGCTGCACATGCATCAATGCCTGTATATTACTTTTTATTGTTAAAATGAGATTTACGCATCATAAACAACATGTTGAGATAAAAATATAATGCATTAGTTGTTTGCAGTTGTTGTAAATTATTTTAATGGATTTGCAGTGTCATACATTTTAATTGTACTATTCAGCAGGACATTTACATGAACTTTAGCTACTAATTTATTAAAAATTCACATTTTAATTTTACTGTCAGATGAACAAATAAACATTACTTGAACCTTAGCTTCTACAACTTAACTTGTTTATTTTTCTGTGAGATAGACAATTAAGAATCAAATCATTGAGTATCTGAAATTTTTTTTTTTTAATAAAGTGCTGATGTAATGTGTAAGCAACGGCTCCACCATAACAAGAATAGCAATGTACAGTGATACATAATATAGGGCATTACTTTCACAAATAATTGGAATGGAATTTAAAAATATGTTTATACAAACATTTTTTCTAGTAATCTATTAGTCTGCACTGAAATTGCATATATATTTTGACATGCCACATTTTTGTCCCATGATAGCATCACTATGTCAATTGCACCTTCAAAGTGAATCACGTATATATATATATATATATATATATATATATATATGTCACTTTCAAAACTTTGCAATGTGTAATTGGCAATATGTCCTCTTACCAGCAAGAAAAATACTTTTATTCAACATATTATAGCTATATTGCCTGGAAAGTGTGAAAGACAGCTTACTTTACTATGAATGAAAAGCTATCACTCAACCCAGTTTGTGATCTCAAAATGTTTCATTTAAATAAATAAAGTTGTCTACACTGCATAATAAATCTCTAACACGCATTGTGTCATTGTTTGTTAATGAGAGATGATTCGCAAGAGTGAGCATATATCTCTGCACCTTAAAGATCGGTGAGTGGATTCAAACTTAAACACATGATTTCCCATTGCAGAGATCAACAAACATGTAATTTTTTAACCCGTGTTATTTATTTATTTTAATTACTTGAACATTAATTGGTGTACCCCCTGCAGTAACCCTGTGGACCCCCGGTTGAAGACCCTTGCTATAAGATGAAAAATATACAGGCACTGTGATCCCGTAAAGCCTGAAACATTCATTTTACAATTAATTTCTCATGACGAAACATGAACAATGAGATGTATCAAAAAGTGAAAAAAAACAACAACAAAAAAATTAAGTTAACCATTAAAAAGTCTTTTATTCCATTGTGCATGCTGTTGCTATCATACCACGCGTGAGAAGAGACGCAGTGTCTCCAGGTCCTCCAGTATATTACTGTTCTTGGTGGTGACCAGCACCATGTAGAGCTTCTCCAGAGGCTGGTAGACATAGCGCACACTCTCAGTCTCCACAAACGTGTGCTGTTTGCCGGTGTTCATCAGTTTGGGGAAAGCAGCCAGCAGACCCTCCACTCTCGTCCGTGTCATCTCCACAAACTGCCGTGACACCAGGGCTTTACCTGCCTTGGTGCAGACTGCTGCTGCCAACAGCACCTGGAGGAGTTATGCAACAATACTCTTAAGGAGCCATTTCAAAAATGCAAAGAGGTTTTTAATGGTATTGCGGAAAGCAGTGGAAGTAAAATAATAGATGCCCTCAGCCACATTAAAGTCCAAAGTCTGGACCCACCTCAGCTTTTATACCATTGATGGGACAAACAAAATCGACAAAGAGTACGCAATATGCAAGAACTGAACTGCATTATTTGAATGTGCTTTCTTAAAGCCTTGCTGGTTAAACATTTCATTCGCGTCCTGTTCTGACGTGTCCTTTTTCTGAGAAATCAAGAAATCATTGGGATGAAGAGTTTTGTGGATGAATTCACGGACTGCATTTCTGATTAGACAGCTGCTATAAAATACTACAAAGCAACGCTCTGAGACAAGCTAGTACCCATTACAAAACACTGAGCAAAGACTCTGTATACAATATATATAACTTTCCATAAACAGTTTCCAACTGTACAAAATCTATCAGATAATAAATGAAAGTATGGCTCACAAAACACAGCTTCTATCCATCTATTCTTATTTTATGAACGAAAACCTGAGGTTTCTTTCTTTCTGATGTGCTCTATTCTTGGGAAAATAAAATGTTCCAATTTAAATAAAAATTTACAGAAAAGCTTTGAAACAATTCATCCGGTTTCAACTGATCTGACAGAAATTAAGCAATTTTGTTTAGTCAAATTGCATGAATACAAATACTAGTTGTAACTTTAACAAATCAGTCAAAAATAAGACAAAAACGTTTGAACTGATCTAAATGGTTGTTATTTTCATGATAAATTATTGCAGTTTTTCTAAACATTAATTATGCAAGCAGTGAATTCAATGCCAACATAATGTGACCACGTCAACAGATGTTACAAATGACAAACGGGTTAGGTATTTTTTGACAAAAAGTAATTTAGCCACACTGTTATTTATCACAGGTTTTACATATCTGATTCGTTATCACAGACACGTTTAATTTGAAGCTGATAGACTGAGTTACACGCCTGCTGAACAGCGCGTATTTGACTCTGGTGTAGCTCATATTGACCAACCTTATTTGCGAGTTTAACATCTCTAGAAGCGACATTATACACAGACATGGTCACTGAGCTAATTTTCAATCTTACAATACGCTAAATTTAAAGTTTATATTGATTAATACGCATACCAAACAATAAACCAGTCTGCGGTTAATTTCGTTAGCTAGCAGCAATCTCTCATCTAGAAACCGGAACCCGTCGTCAAAATCATTTGTTGTACATTAACGAATAAAGATGAACTCACCATTTTCAGGGTTTGATGTGTTTTCTGCGTTTAATCTTCTAAACGCCGTTTGTGTGGTTGTATAAATGCTGTGGGGAGGTAAATAAAACTGTAATTTGTGTGCAGTGCACTGCTCCGCGGCTCAATATGGCAGAAGTATAAGCCACGTCTCCAACCGGAAGCGGCTCGTCAGCGGGGTAAAAGGGCAGAGCAACATATGTGGAGGATCCAACATCAGCAGCAAGAGCAGCAGCATTGCCCAACCCTCACACAACACTAGAGCTTCCCTTTTAACGTGTCCATCACTACTATTCTATTCTATTCTATTCTATTCTATTCTATTCTAAATAATATATTTATTTAATAAAAACTTTGTCAATCATAAATTATAAATTAAGAAACATGTCACACCCTATATATGTATGTAGCCTACTGTATGTAATGTATTGTTTGGATTTGTCACTCTTAGAAAAATAGAATAATGCTACAGCCTATTCTTTTTAATTTTTTGGTACTGTCTTTCATGGCCAACATCTATCTATCTGTCTATCTATCTATCTATCTATCTATCTATCTATCTATCTATCTATCTATCTATCTATCTATCTATCTATCTATCTATATCTATCCATCCATCCATCCATCCATCCATCCATCCATCCATCCATCTATCTATCTATCTATCTATCTATCTGTCAGTCTGTCAGTCAAAGTCTAGTCAAGTCAAGTCACCTTTATTTATATTGCGCTTTTAACAATACACATTGTGTCAAAGCAGCTTTACAGTATCAAAATAGGAAAAATGGTTTGTCATTGCAAAAGGACAATAGCAAACACTCAATTTTCAGTTAAAGTCAGTTCATCATTGAATTCAGTGATGTCATCGTCCAGCTCAGTTCAGTTTAAATAATATCTGTGCAATCAAGTCGACGATATCATTGAAAATTAAGTCTCCCCAACTAAGCAAGACATAGGTGACAGCGGCAAGGGAACCAAAACTCCATCAGTGACAGAATGGAGAAAAAACCTTGGGAAAAACCAGGCTCAGTCAGGGCCAGGTCTCCTCTGGCCAGACGAAACCAGCAGTTTAATTTTAGGCTGCAGCACAGTTATATTGTGCAGAAGAATCATCTGTTTCCTGTGGTCTTGTCCCGGTTGCCGTCTAGGAGACAAGGTCTTCACTGGGGATCTGTCTCGGTCTCTGCTGAAATTCAGGGCTATAGAGCTCGTCTCTAGGTGCTGATCCACCATCTGGTCTGGATACCGACCAGATCTGGTGGCTGAGGCAGGAGGTGAGGTTTCGCATGCATAAGTAGCGTAATGTAATAAATATCCAGTTTTGTTTTTCCTATTTTTTCTTTTTGGTTGCAATACACTTTTATTGTATTTTTTTTTAACTCCAGTCTAATTTTATGTTTATTTATTACACTAGAAACGTGGCTTTTGAAAGAAAGAAGAACACCAGTGTTCCTAACTAATAATGAAGAAATGACAGATCTCTGCTCTGGTTTTCTGTCTGTGTATTCACTGTTTGTCTTTTCACCTTTTTCATACACAAATAATCTCAGTTGGCGGTTATCTAATTTAAATATGTATTTTAACATGTATTTATAATATGTTTTACTATATTTAAACCTACCTTTTACACGATTTTACACTTGATTACACTTTGTGGAAGTGTGTACTTTGTCAGAGCACTACAATTCCACAAGGCTCATTTATCAGACAAAGATTTGTTTATTATAAGATTCATTTATCCGTTGACTCTTGCATTTAACTGTTGTATAATATAAATAAAATTTTAAAACAATTGTAACTCATTTCAAAACAATATTTGGAGACATCAGTGTCTATGGGTTTAACTATGCGCTGTGTGGCGCTGCATGACGAGTATGAATACACACGCAGCCCAACGTGTTCTTGGCATACGAATATGGCAAACTTTTAACATTAAATACCTCTTGCTGTACTAGTCATAATTTAGATTTGACTGGTCAAAATTCCAATTCCAGAAATGTATTCTGCAATTTGGAATCATCGTAATTGGAATTAAGATCTCTACAATGTGATTATGACTGGTCATTTTATGCAACGAAGATATCTACAATGCTATTATGACTAGTCATTTTGTTCCATTGACTTCCATTGGAAAATATTTTTGGATATCTACTAATGAGCTATCTCTAACTAACTAGTCATAATCATATTGCAGATATCTGCAGATAATCAAGATGGCAGTGCGTCCATATGCAGTGGCTTTTCTCTCTCCCTTCAGAACAGTGTTTTTGTCTTGTGAGTTGCAGTGTTTTTGTATGTCTTCATCGCGTCTACTTGTCTTTAAGCGCACATACAGTCATGAGTTTCTACTCAATGTCGGCAGAACCACATTTTTAGAGTTAAACCCCTACTGCATCTCACCCACAGCGGAGGCGCCACAAGCGGCATGAGAGGAAGCAGAAGAGAGGTAAGCGAGGAGGTTTCCGGGCTAGGCTAACAGCTAACCCACATGGCCGCGGGCGGTAGTGCCGTAATGCTGCTGCAGTCTGCAAACACTGCTCACCCCTGGTGGAGTTTATGATTATTAAGTGCTGGCCGCTCTATCTATCAAGGGAATATACAGCCATACTGCTCGTTGCTGTATACATCCCTCCCAGCTCCAACAACAGCAATATGAACAAGGCACTAAATGAACTGTATTAGCACATCAGTGAGCAGCAGACAGCCCACTCAGATGCTTTTCTCATCCTAGCTGGAGATTTCAACCAAGCAGACATAAAGAGTGTGTTCCCAAAAATACACCAACCTACACGGGGTAACAACACTCTAGACTTTGTTTACACCACCCAGAGAGGAGCTTACAGTTCAGCATTCAACACAATCATCCCTCAACAGCTCATTCACAAACTTATCAAGCAGGGGCTCAACATTTCGCTGCACAACTGGCTGGACTTTCTGACTGGAAGACCTCAGGCAGTACAGGTCAAGAGCACACATCCAGCACAATCACATTGAACACTGGGGCCCCCCAAGTATGTGTGCTGAGCCCCCTCCTCTTCACTCTGCTGACACACGACTGCACACCGTCACACAACTCCAACATCTTCATTAAGTTTGTGGATGACACAACTGTAGTGGGTCTCATTAGTGACAGAGATGAGACAAACTACAGGAGCAAGGTGAGCCACCTGGCTGTGTGTTGCAGTTACAACAATGTCTCTCTGATTGTGGAGAAGATGAAGGAGATTGTTGTTGACTTCAGGAGAGTGCACACTCAACATGTTCCTCTGAGCATCAACAGTGTCACTGTGGAGAGAGTGAGCAGCACCAAGTTCCTGGGTGTGCACATCACAGAGGACCGCTCCTGGTTTGACAACACTGCAGCATCTAGCCAAAAAAAAGCTTAGCAGCGTCTCTACTTCCTCCGCAAACTGAGAAGAATCTCGAATCTCCCTTTTCTGTCCAAGATACTAGAAAAGGTGGTATCCTCACAATTATATTCCTTCTTAGAGAAAAATGGTATATGTGAGGATTTCCAGTCAGGATTTAGACCGTATCATAGTACTGAGACTGCTCTCCTTAGAGTTACAAATGATGTGCTCTTATCATCTGATCGTGGATGTATCTCTATATTAGTTTTATTGGATCTTAGTGCTGCGTTTGACACAATTGACCACAACATTCTTTTGCATATACTTGAACACTTTGTTGGCATTAATGGAAGTGCATTAGCATGGTTTAAATCGTACTTATATGACCGCCATCAGTTCGTAGCAGTGAATGAAAATGTATCATATCGATCACAAGTGCAGTATGGAGTACCTCAAGGCCCAGTACTAGAGCCGCTACTCTTCATGCTTTATATGTTACCCTTGGGAGATATCATCAGGAAACATGGTGTTAGCTTTCACTGTTATGCTGATGATACTCAGCTCTATATTTCCGGTGAAACACACCAATTTGAAAAACTAATGGATTGCATAGTCGATATAAAAAACTGGATGACGAGTAATTTCTTACTGCTAACTTCTGAAAAAACAGGTGTTAATTATAGGACGTTTTTAGCATTTGTAAAACTGCATTTTTCCATCTCAAAAATATATCTAAATTATGGCCTATGATCTCAAAAAAACGGAACTGGGAACACTTCCCATAACACCCGATGTACTTGCTACATCATTAGAAGAATGGCATCTACGCTAATATTAGTCTGTTTCTCTCTTATTCCGAGGTCACCGTAGCCACCAGATCCAGTCTGTATCTAGATCAGAGGGTCACTGCAGTCACCCGGATCCAGTACGTATCCAGACCAGATGGTGGATCAGCACCTAGAAAGGACCTCTACTGCCCTGAAAGACAGCGGAGACCAGGACAACTAGAGCCCCAGATACAGATCCCCTGTAAAGACCTTGTCTCAGAGGACCACCAGGACAAGACCACAGGAAACAGATGATTCTTCTGCACAATCTGACTTTGCTGCAGCCTGGAATTGAACTACTGGTTTCGTCTGGTCAGAGGAGAATTGGCCCCCCAACTGAGCCTGGTTTCTCACAAGGTTTTTTCTCGCCTTGGCCATTCGTTGTCGCCTCTGGCTTGCTTAGTTGGGGTCACTTCATCTACAGCGATATCGTTGACTTGATTGCAAATAAATGCACAGACACTATTTAACTGAACAGAGATGACATCACTGAATTCAATGATGAACTGCCTTTAACTATCATTTTGCATTATTGACACACTGTTTTCCTAATGAATGTTGTTCAGTTGCTTTGACGCAATATATTTTGTTTAAAGCGCTATATAAATAAAGGTGACTTGACTTGACTTGACTTGACTGTATGCACCAAGGGTCTGAGAATAACACAATTTCAATTCTCTGTATGTATGTGCTGTACATGTGGAAGAATTGACAATAAAGCAGACTTGACTTGACTTCATGATTTCTTAAAGATATCCAAAATACATTTGTAGATATCTGAAAGTAATTTATTACTAGTCAAATTGCAGTTGTAGATATCTTGAATTGGATTTTTGACTAGGCAAAACTTAAGATTAATCTTGAATTGGAATTCCTAGTTAAATATCATTTAAAGGGGGTCATACAAAATTGATAAAAAGAACATCATATTGTGTATTTGGTGTAATGCAATGTTTTTATGTGGTTTAAGGTAAAAAAAAAAAAAAAAAAAAAAAAAAATTCCACATAAAGCAAATTATTGTTGCTCCTCTATGCCCCGTGTTTGAATCATCAGTGGCAAATTCTTTAAATATAAAACATGTACTTACAGGCTGTGAGTCAGAAGTGCCAGACTGTCCTTGAAAAATTGTAACTGCCTCACTTTATAGAACAGCTTTTGAGCACAGACCCATTGTAGGCTAGTCTGCAGGTTCAGGAAACTGCGTCACACACTGCGGGCTTGAGTGAAGAACGGCCGGCAGGTTAGAGAACAGTGGCGCAGGCGGATTCGACAAAGGACACATGTGACAACCCTGGGCTGGAGCTCTCAACCCACGGTGAGAGCCGATCCGATGATCCACAGCGCATAGTGAAAGTGAAAGTGACGTGACATTCAGCCAAGTATGATGACCCATACTCAGAATTTGTGCTCTGCGTTTAACCCATCCGAAATGCACACACACAGAGCAGTGAACACACACACACTGTGAGCACACACCCGGAGCAGTGGGCAGCCATTTATGCTGCGGCGCCCGGGGAGCAGTTGGGGGTTCGATGCCTTGCTCAAGGGCACCTAAGTCGTGGTATTGAAGGTGGAGAGAGAACTGTACATGCACTCCCCCCACCCACAATTCCTGCCGACCCGGGACTCGAACTCACAACCTTTCGATTGGGAGTCCGACTCTCTAACCATTAGGCCACGACTTCCCAGTCGAAATACAGTTGATATGTATTTCCTCAGCAACCAGCACAGATCAGCTTTAGGTATGATGAAGCGGATATCGTCCTCTTTTGGAAAGTAAAACAAAGAAATAATAAATTAATAGTGACATTTTATCTCAGAATTTTGACTTTTTTTCTCAGCATTGTGAGATATAGCTAAACACATTCCAACTTGCATGAAGCTAGAATTGTGAGTTATAAAGTTTGTAACTCACATTGTTTATATTTCACAATTCTGAGAGAAAGAAATTAGGGGTGCACGATATATATCGACAGATGATTAATGCGCATCTCATCAGTAAAGCCGGTTATCTAATCAGCAGTAAATTCCATCGGGTGCATGATTTCACATAGAGAAACTGTTACTACACGGAGCCATTGTTAACTGATTAGATAACCGGCTTTACTGACTAGATGCGCATTAAACATCGGCCGATATATATCGGTGCACCCCTAAAAAAAATGTCAGAAGTGTAAGATAAAAGGCTGCAAATTACCTTTATTTTTTTGTGCCATGGCGGAAACCATAACGACCAATGCTATAACGACACAAGTAAACCTGAATCCATATACAACGTAATGTAACCTACTACTAAATGTCATCAATGCCAGTTAAATAGTTTTATTCATTTTATTAAATTGTAATCTTTTTAAAATCAGCCTTCACCTTTTTTGACTGCATCTGATTATGAAGCATTGTTGATGTTTGTTTATTTATTTGTACTAATTTTCATGTTTTTGTTGCATAATTCCATTATTCTTCATTTTGTCTAAATATATAATAAATAAATTCTAATAATTTATCTAAAAATAAATAAACTAGTCTAAATTGAATTAGAGATATTTCTAATTACCTTTGCTTATGTTTGATGCATCTGTTGAAGATATCTATGACGCAATTACAGATATCTTAAATGAGTTTTGACTAGTCATAAAGTATTTAGAGATATCTCTAATCAGATTTCCTACTAGTGTAATTATAATTACAGATATAATTATCATTTTGACTAGTCAAATTATAATTATGAGTAGCCGAATTACAATTCTAACGGTCTGAAATATATTTTATGGATAGTCAAACAAAAGTTTTAAATGCGATACTAGTACAGCAGGAGGTATTCAATGCTAAAACGGCTTGCCATGCATGCGCGTTAACGTACTCGGTTACTAACGTAACCTCGGTTCCCTGAGATGAGGGAACGAGTACTGCGTAAGCTAGCTTACGCTATGGGAAAAGGTCCCCTTTTCTCGAGAATATGAAGCCAAAAATTATCCTTAATTTTTAAATAATGTAAAACGCAGTGCTGCGGCACAGCAGACCTAAGCGAAGCGGCTCGCGCGCTTATTGGCTGTGCTGTGGCAACTGCAGCAACCTATGGTGAGGCGGAGGAGAGGAACGAACCAATGGGGGCGCTTCGCGCCCATTGGACGTCAGAGCGCGCCAAAATAGGCGTGGCTGGAACTATATAAGCCACCGCTTCGCCATAGGGATCAGGTTTTAAATCGACTGAAGCGATCACCCGGTCCGAGCACATAGCACGGCAGGTTACGCAGTACTCGTTCCCTCATCTCAGGGAACCGAGGTTACGTTAGTAACCGAGTACGTTCCCTTTCGAGAGTACTCTCGTACTGGGAACACAATGTAAAACGCCGTGCGTGCTCGGGAACTTCGACCTGTCACAGCCCGAGGCGAGAGCCCGGGGCTTTATAGCAGGAGAAATCCCAGTCCCAACAGCCAACCTTAGTGAGCTTTATATAGGGAACGAAAAAAGGGGGACGTGATAAGGCTTAGCACGACTATATAGCAAGTACCCTGGCCTGCAGGGCAGGGACTTGCAGATTATAGAATCTAATAAATGTGGACGGAGAGGCCCAGCCTGCCGCCGCACAGATATCATCCAGTGGTATCCCGCAGGACCACGCCCATGACGAGGCCATACCTCGGGTGGAATGGGCTCTGATGCCGAACGGGCAGTGAAGGCCTTTAGATTTGTAAGCCAGCGAAGGCCTTTAGATTTGTAAGCCAGCGAGATAGTGTCTACTATCCATCGCGATAGGCTCTGCTTCGTGGTGGCGAGACCTCGGGTGCGCCCACCAAAGCATATGAAGAGCTGGTCCGACCTCCTGAATGAGGCGGAGCGCGCAATATAGGTTTTGAGAGCCCTGACGGGGCAGATGAAGCTCGCGTTGCTTTCGTCGCTTTGCGAGGAAAGGGCTGACAGCGAGATGACCTGTGCTCTGAACGGTGTTGAGAGCACCTTGGGGACATAGCCGTGTCTTGGTCTGAGAATGACTCTGGAGTCATTAGGCCCAAGCTCGAGACAGTCAGCGCTTACAGATAGCGCATGTAAATCCCCCACTCGCTTGACTGAGGCCAGAGCCAGTAGAAAAGCCGTTTTGAACGAAAGAAACTTCATATCGACAGACTGAAGCAGTTCAAAAGGGGGGCCCTTTAAGGCCTCTAGGACTGTAGACAGGTCCCAGGAAGGGATTGAAGGGGGTCGGGGAGGGTTCATCCGACGAGCTCCCTTAAGGAAACGAATGACCAGTTCGTTTTTTCCCAGTGATAGGCCGGCCACCGGAGCATGAGAAGCTGCAATGGCTGCCACATACACTTTGAGCGTAGACGGGGATCTGCCCGCATCTAAACGCTCCTGTAGGAAGGAGAGTATCTCCGTCACGTCACATAAGTGAGGGTCTAGGTTCCGTGTCCCGCACCAGGTGGAGAACACTGACCATTTCTGCGCGTAAAGGCGCCTGGTTGAGGGCGCTCTGGCTTCCGTAATGGTCTTTAACACTCCCTCAGGGAGGTTCCCGGGTACCCGTTGAGGGGCCATACATGAAGGGCCCAAAGTTCGGGGTGGGGATGCCAGAGCGCGCCATTCAGCTGCGTGAGGAGATCTTTCCGCAGCGGTATTGGCCATGGGGCTGTACTGGACAGCTGCATCAGCTCGGAGAACCAAGGTTGGGTCGTCCAGAGTGGGGCTACTAGCAGCATAGCACATCTGCTCTTCCTGACCCGATCGATGACCTGCGGTAGCATCGCGACCGGTGGGAAGGCATAAAGCGGGCGTCTGGGCCAATCGAGGGCCAGCGCGTCCCTGCTCTTTGAAAAATATATTGGGCAATGAGCGTTGTCTTCTGAGGCGAAGAGGTCGACCTCTGCCCTGCCGAAGATGCTCCACATCAACTGAACCGTTTGTGGGTGAAGAGACCACTCCCCAGGGGGAACATTCATGCGCATGCGCAGCAGGCCCAGTTTGAGAACCGCAGAGGCGGATGCCATCAGACCTAGCATTTCTTGAAATCGTTTGAGCGGGTAAAGAGACCCGGCTTTGAACGACACGGCTAGATGCTGAATAGTGAGAGCGCGCTGTGACGTCAGACGCGCTGTACACGTCACAGAGTCTATGTCTATCCCCAAAAAGGAAATCCTCTGGCTGGGAGACAGAGCGCTCTTGACAGTGTTGATCGTGAGACCCAGGCATTCTAAATGGCTGAGGATCCAGGATCTGTGTGTCGTCAGTAGTTCCTCGGAATGGGCTAAAACTAGCCAGTCGTCGAGGTAGTTCAATACTCGCACTCCCCGCATTCTCAGGGGTGCGAGAGCGGCATCCATGCACCGTGTAAACGTACGGGGCGCTACGGAGAGGCCGAATGGAAGAACCATGTACTGATATGTCTGCCCCTCGAAGGCGAATCTCAAGAATGGCCTGTGATGAGGTGCTATTTGAATGTGAAAGTAAGCGTCTTTCAGATCCACTGAGAAAAACCAATCCCTCGGGCGAATTTGCGCGAGTATTTGTTTGGTAGTTAACATTTTGAACGATCGCGCCATAAGCGCTTTGTTCAAACGTCTGAGATCTAGGATGGGTCTGAGACCGCCATCCTTTTTTGGTACGAGGAAGTAGCGGCTGTAAAAGCCTGACTCGCGCTGCGCAGGGGGGACAGTTTCTATCGCCCCTTTTGCAAGAAGGTTTATCAGTTCGGCGCGAAGGACGTGTGTCATTTCGCTTTTCACTTTCGTTTCGACCACGGCGCGAAAGCGCGGCGGTCTGCGAGCGAACTGGAGCGAGTAACCTCGTTTTATTATATTCAAAACACAATTTGATATGCCGGGGATGGCCTGCCATGCAGCGGCTCGTGCGGCTATGGGTTGAATGTGCTTCGGGCACTGGCCGCCTGTTATGAGAAAAAGCTCTTTTTGTGCTTTATTGAGGTCGCCGTGAAAACAGCGTTTGTGTGCAGGCGTGCGTGCATTGTAACAGGCTCGTTTACTGCAGTATAGACATCTCCAACCGCCTTTAGTGAGGGGATTGGAGGAAGTATGTGAGGTTTCTTGTGTGGTGGTCCGGCCGCAGCGGGACTTAACCACGGTCTTTTCAGCACGAAGGTCAGGAGGGCTTCGGAGGCTCGGGGTTCAGCACAATCCTGGGCCGAGGTCCCCGTCTCTCTGGCGGTTTGCGGCTCGTAGAGCGAGAGCGGTGCTGGGTTTTGGTCGCTGGGCGAGACTGTAAGTCTGGCTGCGATGGCTTCGAGGTCTGAGGGGGCGGCGCATTTCTACGGCGTCCCGCAGCAGAGCTAGAGCGTTTCGGCAGGAAGTGTCTCATTGCTTGTGACGTCTTCTGAGCCTCAGTGAAGCGTTCAGCGAAACCCTTAACCGACTGGCCAAAGAGGCCGGAAGGCGAGATAGGAGAGTCAAGAAAGGCGGATTTGTCAGCGTCTTTCATCTCCGTGAGCCAGAGGTGTCGCTCTAAAACAGCGAGGCTTGCCATGCTTCGGCCGATCGCTTGTGCTGTGGTCTTTGTCGCACGCAGGGCTAGATCAGTAGCGCTGCGGAGATCTTTAAAGTCATAGGTATCTGGGGCAGACTCGTCCAGGTTACGGAGAAGTCTGGCCTGAAAAACCTGCAGCACAGCCATGGTGTGTAGAGCCGAAGCAGCTTGACCAGCGGAGGTGTATGCTCGGCCAGCGAGAGCTGAGGTGGTGCGGCACGGTTTGGATGGATGCACAGGCTTCGACCGCCATCCTGCGGCTGAGGGCGGGCAGAGGTGTGCAGCAATTGCCTCCTCGAGAGGGGGGAGGCTCTCGTAACCATGGTCTCGGGCGCCGTCGACAGAGGAGAGCGCTGACGAGACAGAAGTTTTCAAGCGTGCGGAGAATGGGGCTTTCCACGACTTCGTGAGTTCATTGTGAACTTCCGGGAAGAAGGGGGCGTTTCTTTGCGGAGGGGCCGAAGCTAGCTTACGCAGTACGAGAGTACTCTCGAAAGGGAAACACATACGTGATGTAGGTACGTGATGTCACCGTGGACACACCATCCTAGTGGGTGGCGGTAAATGCACCTAAAGCTGGTTTGCCAACCTTCATAACACGTCAGAGAAGAAGAAGACGTCACTGCGCTACAGTCTGCTGCAAGGAGTACTTGAAGAAATTAGAGTACTTTTAAACAAAACAATTGTGCAAATGAGTGAAATATCTTGACGATACAGGTCGGGAAACAGATCGTGGAGATGTCTGGGAACAGTTTTTCTCAAGCAGTGCAACAACTACATGATTTTACGCAACTGGTATATAGTGAAATATTATTAGCTCGGCCAACTGCCATTTTAAACGTAACGTTAGTCTTTCTTTTGGTGGATGGGAAGGGAAACATATCTAGAAACACGTGGATCCAATAAGCAAGTGCGGAATTTTGAATTTAGGACCATATATGTAAATTGGTGAATATATTTGGTATTTATATTTTAAAATAAATGATTATAGCCATTCATACTTAAATCAACATTCTGACAAAATGGACCGTGATATGGCGATTTATTAAGCCTATAAATGTACGATATAGTAAACAAGAATATATTTTGCTCCAATTTACGTTAGTTACATGTAACTTAAGTGTCATATTCATAAACTTCACCACGTCAGCCAAGCATTTTAAAAGGTTCTTGAGATTTCACATAATGTAATAAAAATGTAATTTTTTATTAGTTGCAGGAAGTAGTCTATTTTCTGAGACTAAACGTCCAATAGCACTGTTGTGAAACTGGTCAAACGTGGTCAACATATAAAAAGTGGTCAACATATATCTGACTCGCAACTACATGAATTGTATGGAGCCTTTAGTTTATCAGTGCTGTCCAGAAACACGCTGTGGGGAATGCAAGGACATTGTATAGAAAACCCCTCAACCAGTTGCCCATTCATTCAGTCATTCACCCTGGACCTCATCTTCTGCAGCCTGAACTGTTTTTTTTTTTCTGCAGCCTGAACTGTAAAAATGTCTACAAAGAACATTGAAGGGCTATTCAAGTATATTCAGGAAGAGTTAGAAGAAAGCTATTTTGATATTTAGGTGAGCATTAATGAAGTTTAGTAATATTCTCTTTCTTGCAGGAAGGAAATGGCAAAGTCGGTCGGATTATTCGCATGGGAACAAGGAAGAGCCAGGTAATGTTTCTTGAGTTATTCAGCTATGTAATTTATTCATCAATAATTTCATCTTCTCATGAGAATATTTTCTACACTTTAACACTGTTTAATATTTAACATGTATTGTTTAATTAGACCATAATGAACTATAACCATTTTTTTTCCACAAACTATACATACAAAGTGTATTTTTTTTTTTAATGTAAAATGTATATCTACATTTTAGTATATAGTATGTTACCTAATGATCTGATAATCATTATATAAAGCCATGTTGGTTTAATAAAACATACATTTTAATGACAGATTTTATAAAGTGCTCCTTTGGAAATGTAGCTTTTTTTCCCCATTGTGGGTCACTTGGTTGGCCGAGGGTCCCACAGTTCTGTACAGGTTTACAACGCGTGACATGGACCATTATTTTGGGTTTTTCTCAATGCAAGCTCAAATGAAATAATAAATGGAGTCAGTTAAGTCAAAAATAGACAAAACTTGCAATTTCAATTTAATCGAGAGTATTTAAATTTTCTGTTCCAGGCAACCATTGTAAATTTAGGGTAGATAACAAAATGTAAATGGGTGTGAAACTAGTGTGCTTTAATCAGATAGAAACTGCCCCTCAGTCTCGCCATTATGATTGCTTGGAGTGACTGCTTACATTTAATCATAAAATTTATGTTATAGAGAATCTTTGAAATGACTTTGACTTTAAATATTGAGAGAGCCACTCTCAGAGTAAATTTATTCATGCATTTGCATCATATATTGCACCAAGACTTTGACATTGATGAAATTACATTTTTGTATTTTCAATAATGAGGTTGTGTGTGTCGCTCATCTGGCTCACATTCAAACAGACAGTGTGGCTGGCAGACTGAAAGAGCTTTATCCAGACGTTCATCTAGAGATAGGTAAATGAGGAAATTTTGCATGAATTCCATCTACTTTAATTGTATTGCATTTGTCATGTCTTTCAATTAAATGGGCAGATTTTCATTTGTAAATGTTGTTTGCACACACACAAACACAACTTTTCATTTTCTTGTCCTCATGCACTCACTGCTTATCTAAGAACAGAGACATGAATGATGATGTCAGAATCAGAAACAGTGCACAACTGTTAACCTCTTAACCTTTTTGTCTGCGTGCATTTCATTTGCCATGTCGACAACTGGGGACACTGCATTATTAAAGGTAGAATTCCATCCTTAATTTCATGTGCCATTATGCCAGTTTTGTGGTGTACATATGAAGAAATGCCTTTGAACTTTTGTGTGCCCCAACATGTACAAATCCATTATTACCTATCAGATGTCAGATCAGATCATATTTACCATGTTTTTGTAACTTGATAACTTGTGTTTTCTTAGACTGGTGAAAAGAGCCTCTTTACCAAAGAGCTGGAGAATGCCCTTGAGAGAAATGAGTAAGTTTGCTGACTTAAAACTGAGCTTTGGTTAGGACACTGATGCTAAGTATGTTCACATGTCAGCTCATATGAAGGTTCCCCTCTAAATCCCTCGTGTGTGTGTTTGTGTGTGTGTGTGTGTGTGTGTGTGTGTCTGTGTCTGAATGTGTGTGTGTGTGTGTTTATTCATCACTAGAGTGGATATTGTGGTGCACTCTCTTAAGGATTACCTACCTCATTGCCCCCTGGATTCACTATTGGAGCCATTCTTCGGTAAGGACCACAACATCGTCATCTCATAAATATTATTTTTATTATGTTTTTTTTCAACTAATGAATAGTTTAATTTAATTGATTGATTTATTAATTTACACTACTAGTCAAAAGTTTGGAATAATCCTTTTTTAAATGTTTTTATTTAGTCTCTTATGCTCTTTAAGGCTGCATTTATTTGTTGGAAAATACAGTAAAACACTAATATTGTAAAATATCATTATTTTTTTAAATAACAGTTTACTATTTTAATATATTTCATTAAAATGTAATTTATCCTTGTGATGGCAAAGCTGAATTTTCAGTAGCCATTACTCCAGTGTTCAGTGTCACATGATCCTTCAGAAATCTTTCTATATGCTGATTTGCTGCTTATTAAGATATATTTCTTATTATTATCAGTGTTAAACAGTTTTTGATACATAATATATTTGAGGAAATCAAGATACACTACCCTTCAAAGGTTTGGGGTAAACATGCTTTTTCTTTTAGAAAATTGACAGTAAAGACATTTAAAACGTTACAATTACAATTTATAATGATTTATATTTCAGATATGTTCTTCTGAAACTTCTATTCATCATGGAATCTTGAAAGAAAATTATTTCAACATTTTGAATGCTTTCAACATTGATAATCATAAGAACCATTATTAATAATTGAGCAGCAAATCAGCATATTAGAATGATTTCTGAAGGATCACGTGACACTGAAGACTAAAGTAATGGCTGCTGAAAATTTTGCTTTACCATCACAAATAAATTACATTTGAAAATCTTTTGAAAATAGAAAACAGTTATTTCAAAATATAACAATTAAATAAGTGTAAATAAATGATCATAAGTATTTTCTTTCAAAAAGATAAAAAAAACTTGCATTAATACAAACTTTTGAACAAAAAGTTACAAACCAGTAGTGTAAATATCCATTTAATTAATGGTTTATCTCATTTAATTTTTAAAGTTAATTTAGGAGCTGCATATTTATGACTTGTAATGACTAAGGGCATTTATGTAACCAAAGCTGTCAGAAACCTTTTGAAACCTTTTTTTCCCTCCCAGTGTGATTGGCACAAGTTCACTTCGCAGAGCAGCTCAGCTAAGGAAACGATTCCCTCAACTGGAGTTTGAAAATATTGTATCCTGCACTTTTCTTTCCTATTGCATCTGTGGAGGTTTATACATTATTAATGGCAGCAGCTGTATCATCGATTTTGACTGGACTGGTATAGCAAGCACATATTTCCTGGGTATTTTTTACACCAGCAAGTTTCCTTCTATTGTATATAGCATTGTAATAGAGTCTTCCTCCTCGACCTTACTGCTATAGAGAGGCAACCTAAGCACCCGTCTGAAGAAGCTAGATGAAAAGGAAGACTATGCTGCCATTATTCTGGCTGCAGCAGGCCTCAAACGTATGGGCTGGGAAAGCCAAATCAGTCAGGTATGTAACAGAAGATGCCACAGGTTTTTTTCTTTTGTGCTATGACATACATCTTGAGGATTATCAAAAAAGAAAAAGAATGTAGGGAATGGACTTGTTTCTATCCATCAGTTGTTGATTCGATGGAGACAGATCTGAATGCAAAAATACCAACTGCTATTCTGAATTTGAAGGTCTCTGGTGACTACAGCAGTGTTTATAGATGCATTTATCATATATTTATAGTAGTTGTTGTGTAAATTTCAGATTCTGTACCCTGAAGATTGCATGTATGCAGTTGGCCAGGTAAGTGTGCAAACATGCACAACCATTCATGAGCTATGCAATTACATTAGGCTTTCATGCATTAGATTTAAAATAGTAGTAAATATTTTCCAGTGTTTATACTCGTCATGCTTTGTACTTATTATTGTGTTGTTCATGCGAGAAAAAATGCAGCTGCAGCCTCAACTGTTAATGCACATTATAAATACTAAAGGAAACACCTGTGTAACAATTTGTTAACAGTTGCAGCCATAAAAGTGCACTTATCTTGGTATATGTTGCATGCAGGGTTTCTGCAGGTTATATGAAGTTAAATATAAGACTTTTTGAGTCGTTTTTAAGACCAAGTAAAGAAAATATAAGGAATACATTGAATGGAGCACAGTATGTCAATATGGTCTCTAAATGTAAATGTCTTGTATAAGCAATGATTCAATGTTTGAAAACACAGCTTCCATCTCCGTTATGTTTTAATTTAAAAAAAGCAAAGAAAAAAATCTTAAAGGGATACTCCAACCCAAAATAAAAAATGGGAGTCTTGTGACTTTACAGTGGTTCAACCGTGACGTTATGTTGCGACGAGAATACTGTTATACTGTACCCGAAGAAAAACTAAAATAATGACTTTATTCAACAATTTGTCTCCTCTGTGTCACTCCACATAAGCTTAGCTTACACAGAAGAGCATAAGCTGTCTGCGTACTGTTTAGATTCTCCAAAATGGCGCTATGCTGATGTGGAGTGACACAAAGGAGATAAATTGTTGAATATGTTAGGTTTTTTTTTTCATTCGCATATATTGTCATCATATAACGTTACAGTGGAAAAACTGATGGCAGATGGACTATTCTGATGATGTCTTTCATACTTTTCTGGACCTTGACAGTGTATTTTACTTGGCAGTCTACGGGACAGTAACAAGCCTCCTGGTTTTCATCCAAAATATCTTAAATTGTGTTCCAAAGACGAGTGAAGCATGTACGGGTTTGGAACGACATAGGGTTAAGTGATTAATGACAAAATTTTAATTCTGGGGTGGAGTAACCCTTTAAGGCTTGAATAATTGTGTGGAAGGGTGACATAATGCATTTCTTTATAACGAAATGTTTTTAGCAGTGTGTGCAGGCCAATCGGGGAGGTGTGTGTATGATATATAAAGAAAAGCTCTCGCGGACGCGGTGGTATGACGTTAATACTGATTGGTCTGCGACTGCGCGCAGTTCAGTGTGCCATTCACCATCAGAGCACGCACGGTTGCGACTCACGCAAAAGATGGCAGAAAACGCAGGGTGGTGTGGTGCTACTTTTCATCAGCTGAAAAAAGTATAATACAAGCAACCTTTTTAAACGCTTGCAAACAACACACCCTGAAACGTATAAAGAGGCTGAACAAAATCAAGATGCCCAGTTTCCGCTGCCCAGTCTTCCTCTGCCCGACAAAAGACATTACAGGAGAGTATTCATGGAGGCAAACCTTATCCAGTTACAAAGAGCACAGTCATTAACTTATTAACTGTACTCCCTGTCTCTGTCATAACCATTAGGCGAATACAAATAAATATAAAGTGTGTATGTTTGTGTGTGGTGTCCTGGTTTTCCTTACATTAGGGACAAAACGCACAAGTAATACCAATACATTTTGACTTCCTGAGGACTTTTTAGGTGTCCATGAGGAGTGCTCCAGAAACTGCTTGTTTAAAAAAAGAAATAAGTAAAACTATGCAGTTTATGTTGTTGGTATTTTTGTTTAAGTAAGATTTCAGTTATTTAATCAATATTTTTTGTAAGAAGGTTGTTTAAACATTTTAATTTGTTAAATTTGATTTTCTAATAAATGAGTTAATAATGGCCAGAATGTTTATGTCATTTGCCTTTAAAGTTTAATAATAATAATTATTATTATTATAAATGTATGTATTTTTACAATTAATAAAAATCACATACACTTTTAAAATTATAAGCAGTATCTGAATCGTTAAAATTGTAACAAAAAGTATCGGTATCATATCGCATGGGAAAAAAATTTGGTATCACCCATCCCTAGTCCATGGTAAAGAGACAAAATATAACTATATTTTCAGGCATTCAGTGGCATGTTATGATGCTACTTCACACAATACGAATCTGAATAAATATTAATAAGGGAGCCAAAGACATTCTCACAACAGCCAGGAAACTAAATGATGCTCAATAGCTGATTTTTTTTTTACATTTTGTGCAATGGAATATTAGATCTACAACTTTTGACATGCTGTCAACTTGGATAAACCGTAAACTATGTCTCTAGAACTAAAATACAACCTTTATTGGCTGTATATATCAATGTATTAATAAACAACCAAAAGGTTACTTCAGATACTATACCTCAGTGCTATCAATGTGATGGCACCCATTTCTCTCGGCTTCTGGTTCAAACCCAAGACCATGACATTTGTAACGTTACTGTTTTGACTGCTGTTGTCTCTTCTCTTTATGCACAGGATTCTTGAAGAGAATTCATGCTGATAGTCCTCCACTTCTAATGATGCCAGGCCTACCCTCTTTATCTATGAACTTCTTGAAAATAAATACCATATACATCCGACCATGATTTCGAATGACGAATTTAGTAATATATTTTACCTTTATTTAACAGCATATCCCTGGTCTCACAACTATGATGCCTTTTTAAAAATTAACCGGAGTGAGTTACAAGCAAATTAAACTAATATATACATATAAACACGGTATACACCCACACAATATAGTTTGAATACCATAAGGTGCCTTTTGATTAACTTACATAGTCAAGTTAAGTCACTCCCGTTGATCACGCGGAATAGTTATCGTTCACATCGGAACAAAACGTGAAAACTTTTTACAAAAAAAAAAAAAAAAAAAAAAAAAAAAAAAACACAGGTAACGTTAAAAAGGCTCCATACAGACTAGATAATTCAGACATATGGGATTTGCTCTTTTTCGGACAACTTGGGTGGCCCTTAAAAGGGCCTTTGGGTGCATTAACTCAGTTCAGCATTGCTCTTAAAACTCCTGTGATTGAGAAGAACCCTTCTTTCCCGATTTACCGGCGCTAGGAACAGCCTGGCCAGTTTTCTTGGGCAGAAGCACGGCCTGGATGTTGGGGAGAACACCACCTTGGGCAATGGTCACTCCGCCGAGCAGTTTGTTCAGCTCCTCATCGTTACGGACGGCCAGCTGAAGATGGCGAGGGATGATGCGAGTCTTCTTGTTGTCTCTTGCAGCGTTTCCCGCCAACTCGAGGATCTCAGCGGTAAGGTACTCGAGCACAGCGGCTAGGTACACGGGAGCACCAGCACCTACCCTCTCAGCATAGTTGCCTTTACGCAGGAGACGATGCACACGGCCGACCGGGAATTGCAGCCCAGCACGAGAACTACGAGACTTCGCTTTAGCGCGGGCTTTACCTCCGGTTTTACCTCTTCCAGACATGTTGTTTATGAAACTTCTTTCCTCAGCTTGCAGAAGAAATCAGTGAGACGATCTGTAGAGCTGCTGCAGTATTTAAGGACTGCCTGAACTGGAGCTGTGTGGTCCCGCCCATCGTTATTTGGATACGCCCAGTAGAGCACGGATCTGATTGGATGTTAAGGCCAATCATAGCGCGGAAATGTTCTCCTATTGGCTTGAACCTGTAGTGCATAAATAGCGCAAGCTAACAAACCAATCCGAGCGCATCTAAATGTGAGCGAGCTGATTGATTCGTACGGCTCGTATGGTCTTTTGCGATGTCAGTCCAATTTGGGCGGTAAATTCAAACCAATTGAACATATTCCCTCTGAATTTTAAGTGACACAGCTTGTCGTAAAATCATGAAGAAATTATTGTTTTGTGTTTAACCCTCACCCCATTTTTTTAGTTTAAGGTGATATGTAAAATTTTATATATAAAATACATTTTAGATTGCTTAATTTACTTTAAAGAAATGAATGTTATTAGTGGGACACTTACGGCAACACTTTCTCTGTTTCAAGTCATATAACGTTAGTAACGTTACATTTTCAAGGGGAAAAAAACCGAAGAGGAATGGTTTTTCAAAAATAGTTTATTTCGATATATTAAACATCAAATTAAACACAATAATATAAATCTCCGAATACATCAGAAGGTCCACTGTCTTCGTCTTAGATTGTTCGCTGTTATCATAACATTCTGGTCATATATAACATGTTCAGGCTTTATGCTCCAGGACTCACACACGAACTGTCATTGATTCATGAACTGCAAGTCATCATTTTATTGGTGAAACGTTTTCCTGTATTAATTAGATTCGGGTTAACGTTACAACCATTTTTTTTTTTCAAAGCTATAATTATTTCAAATATTTGACAGAACCAAATCCTGAAACAGAGTCGTTTGATCATATGCGATGGAGGGGGATACGAAAAGAGAGATTTCTTAAAGAGATAGTTAAAGATTAAAGATTTCTTAAAGAGATAGTTAACACAAAATGAGAATACTTTTCATTACAAACCTGTATGACTTTATGATAACAAGAGAAAAAAGACAAAAATAGATTGTATGCACATCAACAGCCTCGGTCACCACTGCATCTATGATCCATACAAAGTAAACAAGGGTGAATAATGGTAACGCTATAACTCTGTGGGTGAACTAACGTTATACCGTTAACGCGAATTTGTAGTGTATCAGAAAACAATAAAATATTCTGCTCAGTATTATCATTACTATTAATAAAATCTACTTGTGGTAAGTAAAGCACGTGCGGAAGCCCGCTACTCTGTACAAGTTTACTACAACTAACGTTAACCTTAAATGGAAAAAAAAAGAAGAAGAGGAAGAGGAAACGGGGTTATATGTTTCTGGGGTAACGTTCACGCCTGTTTTGTTCAAACCTTCTCTGACAAAAAAGATAGATAACGTGATTAAACATATTTCACCTTTTCATTGTATCCCCTGAGGTTTGTTTTCACATGGACCCTGAAAATAGCACTATTCTCCACTGCAGATTCAGCCTGATTTACAATAAGTTGTGGAATAATTTATAAATATACACAAATGCGTTTTCCCCTGTATCCCTCGAAGGGCTTACACTTTACAACCAACACACGAACGTAATTTAGTGAGATATGCCTACAGTAAGTTCTCAGTCTCCGTTTTCTTAAACAAATAGAAACATCATTATAAAATATTATTAAGCCACAATGAAAGTCAAACGTAGCACTATTTGAAAACGGCATAATATCCCTTGATCTAAATGTTATAGCAACAGCAAAACGAGAACAAAGCTCACAGCATGTCTTAGCATATCACACTGTGGAAATTCTCCTCATGAGCTAAGGAGAAATAAATCAGTGCTGATAACAGTAAACGATACACAAACATAATAAAACGACAGAAAAAGAGATCCCCAGCATTGTAAACAATCCGAATAAGATCCAAAGTGCAACTGATGAAATAAAATAAATAAGAAAAAAAACACGTAGTGACAGTGTTGGAGGCATCAAGTCATTGGTCTATGTCGCCCCCTTGTGCTCAACAGCCGCATGACAAGACCGTATCGAGTTTCTTAAATTTGTTCGCTCATAATTATCCACAAAAGCACCCTTTTATCCATTTTATCAAATTAATAAGGTTCGCAATGCATCCATAAATAGTCAAATCATTTTATCTATCACATTTATTTTGGCGTTTTCCAATCTGAAAGTCTTAAATCACAGATGAATGATGATGTTTCAGTCCCACTTAAACAAGGCTGGCTTCCTGGGTACAATGTGGTCTGAAGAATTATGTTACCCCAACTAGGTTGTAGAAAATCAGTATATAACATAAATAACTAGTTCTGGAGAAATTTGGATCCAATTCTGCACTCATTTGACTGGTGCCCGCACCGTGTCTCTCTTACTCGTCCTTCCTCTCTATTTCTCCTTTAGTTATTTGTAGTGCTGGATCCTCCATTGGCTGTGCTGGATTTGCCCTTTGTCTTGGACGAGCGGAACGAAAAGCGTTTGATGAGGCGGCGAGAGAAGCTTCCAGACTTTTTTCGGCTGGTGGAGGAACAGGAGGCTGTGGAGGAGACATTACCCACATTAGAGATGTCCTCGTGGGACTGACTGAAACTGGGGTCTTTCTCTCTGTGTTTCCTGCGGAATAGTAGCTTGG
Source organism: Carassius carassius (assembly GCF_963082965.1). NCBI lineage: Eukaryota > Metazoa > Chordata > Actinopteri > Cypriniformes > Cyprinidae > Carassius > Carassius carassius. The sequence continues at coordinate 28,692,803 of NC_081758.1, read as the reverse complement.
TGCCACTGCGGAGGAATCCCACTGGAACAGAACATTCATGCACATACATTTTTTTTACAAGAAATACAAATGTTATGATAAATACATCAATAATACATTACAAAGAAATTCACACCTTTGTGGTCTTTGAGGCTACGTGTCTCCAGCGCTCCAGTCGATCCGGTCTCCGACTCCACATCATCCACAGATGGTCGCTCAGACACGTCAGATGGCGTAGTCTCATCTGCTTCCTGATGTGCGGATGCTTCGTTGTGGTTTGGGGCTCCACTGGGAGAATGCGGCCCCTGTAGGGCTGCATCCATTGCTGCAGCGTAGCCCACTGATAAGGCTGAGTCATCTTCAGTAATGGGGACCTGTGGGAAGGACAGAAAATTAGTTTTAACACAGAAGAATCAGAATCAGGATGAGCTTTATTGCCAGATATGTTTACACATACGAGGAATTTGTGACAGAAGCTTCCGCAGTGCAACAGAATGACAGCAACGGAACAAAAACACAGATAATAAAAAAATACAAAATTGAATTAAATTGAAGTAAATAAGGAATAACAATATACAAATTGACAATTGTATGTGCAGGTATATTACAATAGACAGTTTTGTATGTACAGGTTTATTATGTGCAAATTTGAAGTGTAGACTAAGTATGTGTGTTAGATAAGGCTCCTCAGTGTTCCTCATGAACATGTCCTGCAGGCACAGCTGAGGAAGACGACATGTTGGCAATGTGCTTGCAGAAGCAGCTCCGCTGTCATCCCTTCTGTGAACCCTGTTAGGTCAGTGATTTATGAGATATGATATGAGACGAATGAGTTTGCTATTTTGTTTGATATTTAGATTGGAAAGCTCATAAATTACAATGTTCAAAAGGAAGTTAACATTAGTATTTCAGTGTTATAACTTTAATTTTATAATAATATAATTTTCTAACCACACAGTCACCTGATGAGTGTTACCATCAAAATTATGTGACTGAAAGAGAAGACTTAACCAATGACCCTGGGGGAGGGCTAAAGAGACCCTTCTCGTGATCATTTCCCTAGATGCCTGCCTCACTGTAACCAAGATATTTTTATGACTATGATTAGAAATGTCTGTTTACTTGATGTTCTGACTCTGACCTTTGACACCCCAGATATGATGAGAGTGCTGCGTTTAGTAGGCGTCTTCTTAGGTACCTTACTAGCTGACTCGGTTAGCTGCCGAATGGCCGTTTCTGCGATGGGATCCAACCCATTAGGGAGGGTGCCTTCTGCTTGGAAATAGCACACAGATACAAACACAACAGGATCACAGACTTTCCCCTAATTTATTCAAATGACACAGCAACAACAACAACAAAAAAAAAAAAAAATAATATAACAATAAATAATGTTTACTAAATGTATTTGAACAAACATCGGTTTAAAAATATTAGATTTATAGTTAATACATGTATAGTATTAACATAGATAAATGGTTAAAACCAAAAATATAAATATTGTAAATATGTGGTACTAATTTTTAATTTAGACATGTGCACATCATAAACATGATCATAAAGACGTAAATTACCATTTGAAAGTTTGGAGTCTATTTGTTTTGAGTCTAAGTCTGGAGATTAATAATGTGTTTTATTTATTTATTTATTTATTTTATACGTTTCTTATGCTTACCAAGGTTGCATTTATTTGATTAAAAAAAACACTGTAAAATTGTGAAATAGTATTACAATTTAAAATAACTGTTTTCTATTTTATTTTGTTTTAAAATGTAATTTATTCCTGTAATGGCAAAGCTTAATTTTTATCAGCCATTACTCCAGTCTTCAGTGTCACATTATCATTCAGAAATCATTCTAATATGCTGTGTTTCTACTCGAAAATCTTAACCATGTTGAAAACTTAATGTTTTTTGTAGAAACCATGATACATTTGTTTTTCCGGATTCTTTGATTAATAAAAAGTTCAAAAGAACATAATTTGTTTAAAACAGATATCTTTCATAACATTAGAAATGTCTTTAATCTTACTTTTAATCAACTAAACGTCCTTGATATGGAAGCATATGGGTAGCAATATTCAATTTGGGATGTAATATGCCAAATGACAATGCAATATGTAAAATGACAATGCATTTCTGTATTTACATTTACATTTTCCAATACATTTGTGCAACGTTTGGTGCAAAATGAAAATGAAAATTTAATTACATAATTTTCATTTGCCTTTTCATACACCAGTTTTAATATGTAAAATGAATACTAATTTTAACGCTTTATAAGTTGCAAAATTAAAATGAAAATGTATTACAGAAATGATTAGATATGTATAACATGTTCAAGCAAAAACTGTGGCAAAATGATCATTTAAATGCTATTTTTCTTAAATGCATTAACACTCACAGTCAAGACACTTACGATTGCATTTTCATTCAATGTCCCGCAATGAATGTAGCAAAATCCAATGTGCACATTGAAAATGCATTCCGAGCCGATCACGTGTCCGCCCCCTCCCGCCATGTCAATCACTGTGTGAACAAGGCGGGGCTTGCAGAATGTTAAGAGACTCAAATCTCAAGAAGAGGATTCAAGTGAGAGAACATGGATAAGACAGTTGGTCCGTGTACGTTTTGATCAATTTGGTTTATGGCTTCAATATTTCATTCGCACTTGTGGGCGGTGCTGAAACGCTGCTTTCATCTGATTGGTCGAATCGCTCCACCTTCAGCTCGGTCTTTTCATTCTTTCAGGCAGAATAAGAGTCAGTGCGAGTGAAGCACTGTAATGTCTGAAAATACACTTACTGTTAATTAGCATAATATTCGAAACAGATGTAGCTGGGCATATAATACGTGCTGCTGCGACCTGCAAATTATTTCTAGGTTGTAGTATTGTCTGAATATTGTCCCACTGATAAATACAGTGCAAATAGTTCTGTCTCCTTGGATAACAGTGAAGTGGAAATAAATATAGTTAAATTTATGAAATAAAATTAAATAGGATTTTTTTGGGAAGGTAAGTCTGGCCAGTTAAATTAAATTATTTCTAGGTTATAGTATTGTATAAATATTGTCCCACTGATAAAAATCAGTGCAACTAGTTCTCTCTCTTTGGATAAAAGTGAAGTGGCTCGGCTCGGAATGCATTTTCAATGTGCACATTGGATTTTGCTACATTCATTGCGGGACTTTGAATCAAAATGCAATCGTAAGTGTCTTGACTGTGAGTGTTAATGCATTTAAGAAAAATAGAATTTAAATGATCATTTTGCCACAGTTTTTGCTTGAACATGTTATACATATCTAATCATTTCTGTAATACATTTTCATTTTAATTTTGCAACTTATAAAGCGTTAAAATTAGTATTCATTTTACATATTAAAACTGGTGTATGAAATGGCAAATGAAAATTATGTAATTTAATTTTCATTTTCATTTTGCACCAAACGTTGCACAAATGTATTGGAAAATGTAAATGTAAATACAGAAATGCATTGTCATTTTACATATTGCATTGTCATTTGGCATATTACATCCCAAATTGAATATTGCTACCCATATGCTTCCATACCTTGATAAATGAAAGAATTCTCTTATTCATCTAAAAAATGCTAATGCTAATGTTAATGTGGAGCTCACTGCTGGGGGTGGGACTGGCACTGGTGCTCTGGAAGCTGTTTGTGAGCACAGTGGGGGTCTTTTCAGTCACCTCCACCTTTGAGGGAGACCTAGACGGAGAGTCTCCTGCAGTTACAGAGGAAGAAATAGGATAGGGGGAAACTGCCAAGTCACTTGTGTAGAACTACACAATGCAGACAGAAGAATGTGTGTGTTCTCAGTGTTCCTGAGTGATGTGGCCTTTACCTAGTTTGCGGTCCAGTTTTAGTCGTGACTGGACGGTGGTTACCGTAGTGACAATGGTGCCATCAGGCATAATCGTGCGGTCTACGTCCACCTTCTTTGAGGGGGTGACCAAGGATCGCGGAGGAGTGGCATTCTGACATGCACGCAAATCACTGGACTCCAAATACAACAGCTATGGAGGCAGAAACATAAAATCAAAAAGCATAAATTCCTATGCTTCCATTTTTTTTTTAAATAAATCTACTATAGAATTACGGTTAGTACAGACACTGATATCTTAAAAAAAAAAAAGAAGAAAAACAATCCCCATATGTACAGCATAATTTTGAGCTGACTTTGCCTATGTGTTCACAAACACAAAGATTATTCAAGTCAAGAGCATGTCTGTAACATGTACAGTGTGAACCAGTGCTTAATTTGTAAATGAATAATTTCCGGATCCAAAACCGCAATTAAAAGGCACTGTGACCGACATTGATAATACAACTTCAGCTTTCCCGGGACACTCAGTGACATCACTAAATGGTGATGGCACAACTTTCTGGACCTAACTACAGCCTAGGGCACAGGGTCAAAAAGAGGTTGCCGGGATGATTTAAGGAAAATTTTGCAGTATGCAAGTTACAAAAAATAATAACAAAAATAACATTTGTTTTCATAAAAATTCTTTATATAAAAACGTATAAATATGCCAAATATATCTCACTTAAATAATTAACAGATTTAAAACAGATCAAAACAAGCTCATGAAAAGGAAATCGAGATGACAGAACGTGCATCCTGTTTGTTTGCTTTATTTTACAAAAGCACAACATTTTCTGTTTTTATTGTGAGTGCGCAAAAATAAAAGTAAACACTTTGCGGTTTCAAATTTTGTCTTACATTTATCTGTATGACCAAAACTTATGGAGTATTTTATGTTTCAGGTGTTTGATCTCGACTGCACCTCACGCACACACCACATATTCTAGCAATACAAACTTAACATTGCAGTCTGTTCACTATCAAAATAAAAAAAGTAAACTAAACATATACTAAAAGGTTACACTGGTCAATTTAATAGTCTGTAGTATGATTTTGTGCAGTTCAGTGTAAACACCAGTGAATAACTCTCTCCAAATATTCCGCTGCTCACAAAACAATCAGCAGTAGACACCAATCAATGAGTGCGATTAAGAACTTAAAGATGATTGGTCAAAAATATTTTTAGGACCTATACATAACCTCCAAATAAATCTATCTGTCCTCGCTCTGACTTGTATGCACACATGCACTGTCAGGATCTAATGCACTTGTTTTATCGTAAAAAAAAAAAAAAAAAAAAAAGTATTAATATATATATATATATATATATATATATATATATATATATATATATATATATATATATATATATATATATATATATATATATATATATATATATATATATATATATATATATATATATATATATGTATGTATACATATATATTAATACTTTTTTATTTTTATATTTTACGATAAAACAAGTGCATTAGATCCTGACAGTGCATGTGTGCATACAAGTCAGAGCGAGTACTTAGTACTTTAATTCACACCAGTGCTTCATTTGAGCTGGATCCTGTTCTGGAAAATGTTAGATTTAGCATGTATGTATGCATGTGTATATATGCATACATACATGCATATATACACATGCATACATACATGCTAAAATGTTAGATTTAGCATGTATGTATGCATGTGTATATATATACACATGCATACATACATGCTAAATCTAACATTTTCCAGAACAGGATCCAGCTCAAATGAAGCACTGGTGTGAATTAAAGTACTAGATTAAATAAATAAATTATTCCGTTATCAAGTTAATCAGAGATAAAGTGAGCATTGGCTTCACAAGGCACACCACTGTAATAAGATATGTTTTCTATTAAATAATTCACATTGACATTTGGAACAGAGGCTTATCAGAGTGTTCGGAAAAGTGAACACAAGGTTGGCTGAAGCCTTAATCAGTAATGCGGACACTCTGAACATTGTATTATCATGGAAATCATGTATACTTTATACATGTGAATTACTAGTATCTATCTGTCCGACTAACTGTCATACAATACTGTTTGGGGTAAATATATATTCTTTCAAAATAAACAACTTTTTATTTAGCAAGAACACACAAAACTGATCGAAAGTGACAGTAAAGACATTTAAAATGTTACAAACTATTTCTGTTAAATAATTGTTCTTTTAAACTTTCTATTAGCTTTGCCATTACAGAAATAAATTACATTTAAAAATAGAAAACATTTCTTTTAAATTGAAATTATATTTCACAAGGTTACTGTTTTACTGTATTTTTTGATCAAATAAATGTAGCCTTACATGAACGGTAGTGTATTTGAAATATATCTGAATTCTGTCCTTACTTCTAATGTTACAACTGCAGTCGGAGCCAGACCATGACCCGGCGTGATGGACAGTTTATGTTGTCCATTAGAAATTCTTTTAGAGAGATCCAGTTTTAAGGAAGCACAACCAGGCAGAAACTCTGTCAAACAGAAAAAAGAAAACAAATTAATCAACGGACAGACAAGTATATTATGCAGTAAAAACAAAAAAACACACAGAATAGAGAATATAAGTCTTTAATCATTCACCAGATCATCTGAGATCAATACATTTCTTATAAAGCTGGATGAATTATTGAATGATAGGCACTGAAAAGTGACTCACGCTCTCCTTTACTGTTCTTCTCCACAAGTCTTACTTGGAGTTCTTTGGTTTCTGGTCCTACTTCCCTAATTGATAAAAACAGACTTTGATTTATCACAAGTAAATAAAGATGCACACACAGTTAGCTTTAATTTTGTAATACGAAATATTGGAGATGAAGTGATTTTTTTTTTATCATATCAGTATCATTAAAAGACTAAATTGACTTTAACAATTGTAATTGGATTTTAGGTTATAAAACTGCTGTATACCATCGGTATTGTGGTAGACTAAATGTCCCATTTGATCCCAAAGCAGCAATGTGTTGGCTGGCTATGAGAATTAAATTGGGCATTCTGCAAATTGGCATCACATGAAATAGTGAAGTGTTGGGAATGGCTGTAATTAAATGTGCTAAACAGCTCTTTGTTTCTTCGGGAGTTGGCTGCTGTACATTTCACAGAGCCATTGGTGGAGCTGCTCACAGCTTCACACCTTCATTCATGACAGAAGGGCTGCCATTATAAAAACAGACTTTGAGGAAAACGCTCCATTAGCCTCTTTTTACACAGTAATACCAGTAAATTGCCGTAAAATTACCGGAACGACTTTACCAGTAAATTCAAAAATGCGCTGTTCACACAGTCAACAACATTCCGTCTTTTTTCCGGAAAAGCACCATTCACACATCCATTCCAAAATACCGGTAAATTCTGTGACGTCATTAACCTCTAAACAGCTGCGCTCGTATTTTTAAACATGGAGGGTAATACATGGTCAGTATTTCTGTTGATGGTTTCATTTTTTTTTTCAAACTTTAGTATTCATGCAACTGCTTTTGTTACAGAGACATCGTAATATACGACTGGTTTGAATAATTATACTCACCATTAATAAAACACCTGATGCTGTCGGGAGCTGACCAATTTAGTGAAATTCGTCTTGAAAGGATTAATAGCCCAATGAAGTTGAGATTGTAAATTGCAGTCTGTAAGACGCGCGACATCGCAGAAAAGGTGCGTTCACAAATGTAAACTAGCCTATGTGCTGATCCAAATTAATATCAAATAGTCTATCAGCGCAGATAAACAGTTCTGCTTTCAAATTGAGTTCAAAAGATGTCGCAAAGCACCGGAAAAAGTAATTACCATGAATGTGACAGAGGGAAATAGGAAAAAAAATATATATATATTTGAATTATTTACTAATAAACTAGTGTTTTCTGAGTCTGTGTCCCAAGGATGAAGTTGCCTGACTTGTCATCTCCTTATTAGATGCGCCTTCTATACGGATTATGATTGTAATAAAATAGTTTTTTTGTTTGTTTGTTTGTTTTGTATTATTTCGTTAAGTAGTAATTTAAAGCTTTCTACTGATATATGTATCATGTATGTGAGGCATGTATTCGGTGAGTTTCGGCTTATTTTTGTAAGCTCTCCTGTTCAAGACAAGACGGCAGAAAGCATGTTTATTTTCTTTATTTTATATTTCTTTATTTTATATTATTATCTCGCTGGCACCTATATGTCCCAAAAAAGCGTGCTTTATCTTGCACTTTCCGCACAAAATATTCGATATAGCGCACATGTATCTGGGTTTAACGTTAAAACATCGTTACATGCTTGAACTGTTTTATATCTTTAGATTTTATTTTAGACAATTCGTGATGATTTGAGAAGGCTAAATTTAACTGATCAAACATAGGATATGATCAACTCTCCCTCTCTGTGCTGGCCGCTTGTTACTTTAAAAACAAAACTTATAGGCCTGTTTAACGAAAACAAAAACTGATCCAAACATACAAAACTGAACTATTTTAATAGCTGAAACAGTATAAGCTGTTTTGGGAGAATAGGGAAAAAAGACGGGCTGAACATCCTCAAGTGAGTTGCGGGGCAAACCGAAAGTTGATGCCGAATGTCCAGCACTCTTCTTCACTGCTCCGACTTCTCGTTTGTACCCTATGTGTTTTTCCCTAGGTACAAACTAAAATAAGTTGTAAAACTTAAAAGTTTTTTTTTTATTATTATTGTGTTCGGCATGGTGGGCCGCATGTGATTTCATGACGTGCCGCGGGTTGAGATCCACTGGTTTAGAGCTACAGGATTTGTGGAGTAGCAGGATCCCCAAATAGATTGACAAAATTCATAATAGGAACAAGAAATACTTCCACAACTACTTCGTTTGTGATGGTCGTTTACTTTTTAGATATTAAGACGCAATGTTTTCAGTTTATTGATGACCTGACTTTGTGCTGTGAATGCATTCCTCTCGGAGACAGTTAACAGTTATTTTATCATCCGTCACTGCATCACTAACAGTTCCTCTCAATTGACGACAAATTTCTTCATCCGCCCGGATAAGGAGAAGCGCTTTAATTTCACTGTCGCTTCAGTTGGATGACATTTATTTAATTTTCTTAAACGGTGCGTGAATGCGTCACATTGTTATGATTGGCCCGGAGTAGACGTCTTACGTCACCGCGTTCTGAACTCGTACGTACTCATACCGGTAATTTTCCTTCTGTGTTCACACATAGCAGAATTCCGGCAATTTACTGGCAATGTTACAACTTCTCATACCGGTAAATTGCCTGAACGAATTTACCGGTATTTTTGAAAAGATCCTGTTCACATATGATCTCTTTACGGAAATTTACTGGTAATTTTCCGGAAAAGTCTGTATGTGTGAAAGGGCTTATTGTGTTAAACTGAAGTGGGGAAGTTGACCTTTAAATGGAAGGTGTTAGAAAATCCCACTGGATTATATTTTCAGCCAAAAGCAGGAAACTTTTTATATTTTGCCTGTTCGTTTACACAACAATGGCGTTTTGGTGACTGAAAACGCATATTTTTTAAAACAGGTTTCAAAGTGCAAGTTTTTGAAAACACCACCATTGTTGTTTCTGTGCATAGTATGTGTTAGGTATGTAGGCATCGGATTTAAAGGCAAGCGTGAACAAACATAAACAACAATGGTGGACTGTTGGCAGTACTGTTGTTGCTGCTCAAGAGTTTGCTAATGCTTCTTCAGCAAAGTGTGGATTTATTTCACCAATACTACAGCCAACAGTGGAGACGCATCATATAATCGTCACTTCCCTTCAAGTACTGTTTACTAACAAGGGGACAGAGCGAACTGCTCGCCTGGGATACGAAATATAGAGTTTTGGCCATTTTCAGGGATGTGTGTAAACGTTTTGAAAACGTTGTTGTTCATGCGTGAAACTTTTTTAAAAAAGCAAGGGAAAAACGTTTCCATTTTTGTCTACAGCGTTGTAGTAAACACAGCCTCAGTCTAGTCCTGCAGCACAGAGTTAAATTAATTGTATGAACAAAAATGTCCTTGTCTGATAGAACATGACTTTATAAGAAACATTTCCTTGTAGCCTTTCCTAGGAGTCAGGCATGTCAACACCTCACTCAGAATGTTCCAATACAGTCTATTCATATAGTTTCAGTCTTTATTGATCTATATCCGCCTTTACAATCAGATAATGTTAGAATAGTGTGCTTACAGTGTAAAGTCGTCAGTCCAGTGCAGGGCTGCTCCAGGACTTGGGGAAGGAGTAAGGAAGCCGGTTCTCCGTTCAATGGAAGGAGTGTCCAGACTCAGCATACAACAAAGCTCTCCTACATGAGTCTGACATCCTGGAAAAGAAGTCACATAACTTACACCATAAACTGCTCAAATACAGAGTTTCTGTAAATCAAAGAATCCTGAATAATTTTATTTTAACATTGATATAAATAGGATATGTTCCTTGGCATATTAGGATGATTTTTGAAGTGAAAACACTGGGGTCAAATCAACATGAACGCAGTCTAATTAAACAAGGCTTCCTTTAACGGTCAACAAGCAATTCAGGCAAATCACAGAGAGCCTGATTATGTAAATATGTTAGGGGTGTAACGGTACGTGTATTTGTACCGGACCGTTTCGGTACAGGGCTTTTGGTACGGTGCACGTGTATACCGAATGACCGAATGCAATATTTTGTTTGCGGAACATAGGTAAATTTTCGTGTTTCCAAACGAACATATTAAGTGGCGGAAGTCTCCGCGTTCAGCGCAAATCCCGCCCTGCAGCTGATTCTAAGGCCGGTGACACACTGGCTGCGTGGCGTGAGTGTGCGTTTCTGCTGCATGTCAGTTGCTTCGCGTTTTCTGTGTCTTTACACACCAGAATTGTGCCTGACGTGGCGCTGGCGCGCTGCTGCTACTGTAGGTGACATAGAGGGAGACCGCCAACAGACCAGGATCTTGTCTTTACGAGAACAATATCTATACATCATGTTAAGCATAAATATAAAAAGCCTACTGATAAAGGACACAGTCAATAGTATTGACGGCCAAATAGACTATGTTTGACAGGTGCAATATGCCAGTGTGTCACCGGCCTAAGGTTTTCAAAAGGCATCACGCGAGTGTGAACATCACTACAACTAAGAAAAAAATGATTGTAATTCAAACGCAGCTCCCGTCGGCATTTAAACAGACATTTGCTCTTAATTCCGATCGGTCCAACACAATAACGAAATCTGAGCAGGTCTAAAAACTGAAACTGTTGATGCTGCACTTTACACTTTGGAAAAGTTATATATATATTTTAAATATGAGCAGGCCTACAAGCTGGGATTGGTAATGCTGCACTGTAATCATAGTTATTTATTTATATTTTTCATTATATTTTATTATATGATATTGGTTTGAGACTGAGAGTATTTTATTTAGTGGAGAACTTTGCAGCAGTATTTTATTTCTTATTCTTTTTTTATTTTATTATAAATTATATTTTATTATTTATTTTATTAAAAAGTATTTTAAAAAAGTGTAAACAAAAATGTTTATAGTAATAAACAACCTGCAGTGTAATGTTTGCATTTCTTTCCCTTACTGTACCGAAAATGAACCGAACCGTGACTTTAAAACCGAGGTACGTACTGAACCGTGATTTTTGCATACCGTTACACCCCTAAAATATGTAGGCAAATTTTTAATTCAAACACAAAGTTTTTTAAGAATCATGATCATTTTATACCTTTTTTGACGTTGGTTGCTCTGAGCTGGTGCACCAAAATCCGCCTGATGGGCATGCTTTGAGATGGAGAGCTCAGACCACCAATCTGCTTCTTCCTGGGAAACTATTACAACATAGAATGTAAATGTTTTATAACATGAAAGTCACATATTTTGAGTTTTCCTTCCTCATTCTAACTTTAATTACATGTCTTGTATGTTTTGTACTGATAAGGGTGTCATACATCCCTGCATGTCATACGTCAAACACTCACACCCATGTCGCTCTGAACCCATAAAAGCTTTGTTTGTCTTCGGAACACAATTTTATATATTTTGGATGAAAACCGGGAGGCTTGTGACTGTCCAAAATGTCTTAAATTGTGTTCCAAAGATGAACAAAGCTTTTACAGGTTTGGAACGACATGGGGGTAAGTGATTAATGACAAAATTTTCATTTTGGGGTGGAGTAACGCTTTAATATGTCAGCATGTTCTTTAAATGTAAATATCTAAGAAGCACAGTATTAGATACAATTTCTCCCCAATCTCCATATAGTTTTTATTCATTTTACAAAAATAGTTGAATTCTAATGAATTCTTCTGCTCTCAACTTCTAGAACATGAAAATACATTTACTGTACCTTTAATCAAATTGCAAAAAGTGATGTTATTCCTCAGTATATCGGTCTTATTTTCCAGTGCAAATTAGGGCTGTGTGATATGGACCAAAAAACCCTTTTGTGATTTCTTTGATAAATTTAGCGATTTCAATTTTAATCATGATTTTGAAACACACAGACATGCTTTACAGTCATAAATGCATCCAGTGAGAATTTGAAACATATTTCCAAAAGAAAACCAATTAGAGCTTTATCAAAAAGTTGTAACATGCCTTTAGAACAGACATAAGTCAAAAGGAAATCGTGTCCAGGGAATTGTTTTTTGTTTGTTTGTTTTTTTACAATGCATTGGTCTCAGAGCTCAATTGAGAATGAGGAGTTGTCGTCATAGCACAAAGCCCCTCCCTCGATATCACAGTCTCCGCCATGTTGGCAGGATACCGGCGGCGAAACAAGCATCCAAAATATCGACCCATACGAGCTCCCTGCAAGCAGCACAGAGACCTGGACCATTTACCTCCATGCACACATATGGACATTGGGAATTATATTGTTTTTGATTTAAGTTACTACACAATGCAGGAGCTTAAAAGCCACAAGTCTTTGGAAAGTTACGAGGCTTTCTGCTGTGGCTGGGTCCATCTACAGCAGGTGAGGAAAACATTGTTGTACTGGCCAAAGTAAGTTTATTCACATGCGTTTTAGTGTATTGTAATTACATTGCATTTAGAATGCACTTCTTGACCAAAATGACAAAGTAATTAACTGCGACCGTTTCGTAAACACTAGATTGTAACGAGATGTTCAATGTATACGAACGTTTCCTACATGTTTTGATGTAGGCTAAAGCTGTGTATGTTTAGTTATGATTTGATTTTAACCCAATGACACAAACGGTACCAGGTTTTTGTGTTGGGGGCTGCAAAGTGGACAAACCAGTTCTGGGTTGGCTAGGGTAACGTTAGTTAAATGTGTGATTGCAAGATGTAAATGTCCTGGTTAGATTAAAGCTATTAACACCGTGAATGCAAGGTGACTTACATCATAAACAATATAATTCACAATGTCCATATGTGTGCACAGAGGTAAATGGTTCAGGTCTCTGTGCCGCTGAAGGGAGCTCGTATGGGTCGATATTTCGGATGCCTGAGAGGTTCTCCAAACACCGCTGTTTTGTGCTTGGTGTGAGCTTGTTCCTGTAAGGTCCCCTTTCTTTCGCCTTATGTTTTTGCAATGCTTTACTTTCTTCCTTTTCTTTCTCGTATTCGTAGATCCGTCTCTGTTCCGCCGACAAAATAAATGCGCAAAAATTAAAGATCTCTGAAATGGTTAGTCGCGCCTCTGTGAAGTTCTGAAGGCATTGCCCCTGGCAACCGATAGCGTATCCTGCCATCATGGCCGACCAGCTCAGACCCCTCCCAAATCAACCCAAATCGGCAAGTGACTCCTCATTCTCAATAACCGCATGGGCTTAAAGCGGACCGGGCAGGGCTCATAGCCTCGGGCCAGAATAGAGAATAAGAAGCTGACATCCGATTTCTTCAAGCGGTCATATTTACCATGTTTACTATGGTTATGTTAATGATTAGCGTGCACAGTCTTTTGCATCGTTTATAAATATTTCTGCCTTTTATGGGGATTATAATTCACATCAGATCAAGTTATTGCAAAGACTCCTGCTGACTGAAATTGAGTTTCGAGCTCAAATAAAAAAGAAAAAGAAAAGTGTTTATTGCTGGTGTTATAGCTGTAAGCTTTCTGAAATGATCCGCAGCGCAGACGCTCTATTTTTATAAAAGCTCCCGAGCAAAAATCATTAGGCTATTATATTTTGATGATAGGCTATGCTACGTGGAGCTAAACTCTCAGACAAGACGACAGATAAAATATGTTACTAAATAAATACACAATTGTGATAGAGAATAAGAAGCTGACGTCTGATTTCTCCAAGCATTTACCATGTTTACTATAGTAACGTTAATGTTTAGCGTGCATAGTCTTTTACATCACTTATAAATATTTCTGCCTTGTTTGGTGATTGTAATCCACATCAGATAGAGTTATTTCAAACACTCGCTGCTAACTAAGAGTGAGTTTTGAGCTCAACTTATTTAAAAAAGTCTTTAATGCTGGTGTTATAGCTGTTACCTTTCTGAAATGATCCGCAGCGCAGACGCTCTCCAGACACGGAGAAACCCCGCCTTTGTTCATAACCCCTCCTCTAGCCCCAGCTGGCCCGCTTTGGCCCAAGGTTTGCATCGGGCCAAAAAACCTTGGCCGTAGGCCCCGAGGAAGACCCGACGAGGCACGATCAAGCCCCGGAAGTGACAGTGGAAACGCGACTGGCCCTGGCACGCACTAGCACGCCCGGTTTAAGCCTGACAGTGGAATCGCGGCTATTGTAGTGGTGCCTCAGGTGATGAAATAGATTTGTTGCACCAGGTTCACACATACTCTGTCTGAATTGCATTTACAGTATGTGTATGTGGTGCAGAAGCAGCATGGATTAATTTTGCTTTCGCACAGGACACGTTTGCAGGCCGCTCCTGATCCACGGCCATTTACCACAAACACACCATTTATCCATTATTTTGTTTAAAATCTAAACGTTGTTCCTGAAAATGAGCATTGTGATTCTACTTTATCACAGTACAGTAATACAATCTTTCATAGACATATTCACGTTTAAACTCAATAAATATAACTTTGTTTTCCTACCCCCACGGGTGTCATCTATAATTGCCTTGTTTATCTAAAAGTGCACTTTTGCTTGTTTTAAATCTAGCCAAAAAGCCATGTGTTGACTGTGAAACCGTAAACATTAATTACATGCATTTATTGTGTAATTACTAAATTTCCATGTCAATCCATGTGAAACATTTGCTGTCACTTTAATCATGTGCACTGCAGCCCAGCAGAAATAGACTGTGCGGAAATGATCGCTGCATGACTGCTGCAGACACATCACTCCTGGAGTATGGCATTATTTTAATGAAAAATGTCAAGAGCACATTATTGTATCGCAAAAGCACATTAATATAATGCACAAGCGCGAATCTCTCCACTCGCACAAAACCAGATGCGCGTGCTCAGATACACACTGCTCTCGTCCGGAGAGAGTGCGTGCACTTAAAATGTGTCTCTCCTCTCGCTCAAATGATGTCCTGTGCACTCACAAATCTCTCTGTGGTCATGGGCTAGATATTAATTCTTTTCGCACCTTTCCATTTCTAACCTTTTCTTGTTCACATCTTTCGCATCTTTTACTGCATGCAGTGTGAATGCTTTGATCTGTGGGCGCAGAAAAAAATATGCACCATAGACAGAGTATGTGAAGCTGGCGTTACGTAGGCCTATGTCCGGTCTGTTCTGTTCGCGATCTCCATTTAGGCGCACTGCATTTTGATTGGTTCGGATAGTCGAGGCCGCAGAAAATCATGCTATAAAGCTATTTCGAAATTGTGGATGCTCAAATCGTGATTTTTATGATTTTGATTAATCGCACAGCCCTGGTGCAAATGTCTAAAAATTCCTAAATCTAGATACATTTACTTGGGAAGCAAAATGACATGAGTCTTGTTTTCTGTAAAACTTATAAAAAAATAAAGTGAGTTATGATTAAAAAGAACAAATATTTGCCAGTGGAAAAACTATTTAATTTAAAGGAAAACAAGTCTTCATGGCCCACCGACAAATATTTAGGGCCTTAATTTGTGAAAGGGTGAATTCAGACTTATAAGACTTTTTTAAGATCAACAGAAGTTTTGATCATAATGTACAGTACAGTTTCAAATGCTGGCCACACTGACCCAGTACATGGTCATAACCCTCACTGTTTGATATAGCAATCGATACTGGTATTTTTACCGCAGGGCTTGATACACAGGCTCTCAGGTTGAGGATCATGGCAGGGTGTGTTGTGTACAGTGTGTCCTCCACCAGTGCAGCAATCATTTCACTGTCCACCTCCACGTCAGAGCCCTAAAGTCAAAACCAAAAACAAAGATATCAGTTTATGTGCATAGTTGCATTTTATACAGTTTACAATTTGTAATACGTCACAAGCTGAAAGGAACAAGACCTATGTGACCAAAACTACTCCCTTGCCTCTTTCTGGACTCTTTGGCATGATGTTACAGTTAAAGAGAGATGAGGCTGCTTGGAAAAAGTCCAGGACACAAGGAGACCCTCTTCCTCCACTTCCTCAAGACAGACCTGCAACTACAGAAGCCCATACAGAACATTTGAACTCCTATTTCACACTGAATTAGAAAAGTAATATATTCATCGATGGCTGCTCCATTTTTTACCACCTAGAGATGAAACATTAAACTATGGCACAACGCATCAAGTGGTGTCGTTTGTTTGAGATGAGTATCGCATGCATTATTCATAGCCACTAAACCTCACAGTCTACATTAAGCTATTGAGATGGGGGAAAAAATTGGCAAACTGAGAGGCTCATTCATGTGAGCAGCGGCAGGAGAAACCAGACTAATGAAAGTTGAGTGTGCAGCTATGCAGACTGATGCAAACTTGCAGATGCAAATCCATTTCATTTGTATTTTACCTGGGCCTGCCTGGGCTTCATCGTGATCTGGTAGGTATCCATGGAAACAGCTGCATGTGACTGCTGAGTGACAGTCACAGGGAATGTTACAGTGTCGACTGAACAACTGCACTTCAGGACCTAGAGGAGGTTGAGGGTATGATTGACAAATGATGACCGAGTTGGACAGAACATAGTATCTTCATAAGAATAATAATAATTAAAAAAATCTAATGCTTTGATTACATACAGACAAAGTATATACTGAATGCAACTTAAGATGGACACATTGACCCTGATTTAAGAGTTTGAGTGTTTAAAAACACATTGATTATTTAAAAAAATATTAGGAGCATAGCATGCACATAATATCTGAGCTGATCAGACTGAAGATTGTGTCTGTCAAATTAACCACAAAAAAAAATAGCTTCTCATGTGCATGTTTCTCTCAGTGGATTTGTAATTTGTCTCCATACCAGGCCCGGCGCCACAAGGGGGCAAAAGGGGGCAATGCCCCCTCAGATCTGACTGGTGCCCCCTCTGTTTAATTTTTGTAGCCTATTCATGGTTAAAAATAAAATGTTTTCTTTTGAGTTAAATAATAATTGAACCTTATCCCCATGGGATTTAGAATGTTCAGGGTTGTGACTCGTGACATTACTGCCAGATTCAAACGTCTTTCGCGTTGGTTGGCGCTGAGCCAGATACTGACGAGCTCAGCGCTGTCATATCACAACTATGCAGTGTTTTCAACCTCATAATGTTTATTTTAGATTTCAGACATTTAAATACACATAAGCACTGGTAAAACAACAGCCTACATTTGGAGTTTGTAAAATACACACTGATGTCTGTGGAAGCAAGTGCTAGTGTCGCGTTGGTTGGCGCTGAGCCAGAGACAGACAAGCTCAGCGCTGTCATATCACAACTATGCAGTGTTTTCAACCTCATAATGTTTATTTTAGATTTCATACATTTAAATAGGCTACACATAAGCACTGGTAAAACAATAGCCTACATTTGGAGTCTGTGGAAGCAGCAATAACAATATATTCAAATATAATTTGCTGACTTGTGTTTTTCATATCAGACAAACACAGTGGAAGTAACGTTAGGCTAACTATAAAGTTTACTCTATTGTTATAAAGGTTTTTAAACGACCAAACACACTCACTTAAACATATTTGAGAATCGGAATATGTTGATGACATGGTTGATGACATGGTAAGTAAGTTTGTGAATATTTCGAATAAAAAAGGAAAAACGAAATGAAGGATAGCCTACATCTGTTATACAGTGTTATTATTGGCTGCGGTGTTTCACGGGACAAATATGACGCGTTGCCATGGAAACATTAAGGGGGAACGTTCTAAAATAACTGTCGCCTTGAAAAATCTTACTCTCGGGAGTCAGTTAGAATATTTTAAACTTAAGTGTGAAAGGGTTAATTATTCATAATGAATGACGCTGGCTTATCTTTTGTCGACTGTGTGATTTCCTGAAAATACAGTTGTTACTAAGGAGATTCAGTGCCAAATCAAGGAGACTGCAGCTCTTCTAAAAAGGTATAGGACATGATCTATCATCATTACGCTGTTTAAAATTTGCTAGTCTCTGGTTAACTTACCTGCAGTTGCATATGGAGTGTTTTAGGGAGCTCTGTATTTAAAAATCTGTCGTTGCAAAGCGAGATCTCAGTGTGTATTAATCACTGATGGTGTAATAAAGTTAAGCCCCCTTAACAATTTCACATGCCCCCTCAGTCATTTCATCCTGCAGCCGGGCCTGCTCCATACACATGTAAATATAAAGGGTGTTGTCAATGCAACTATATGAAACATGCCTGAAAATCATTTAAGATATGATAACTGCACGTGCAAATGAATACCACTGCAAGGATGGGTGCCCTATAACTGCTCTCATTCATTTACTCTGAGAGAAGAGAACATGCAGATGAACACAATGATGCTGGATGACTGACACCGCCAAAAAAATTGTATATTGTAAAAATTGTTATTATTGTAATCACTCAAAATTATATGTAGAACACACAATAACAACTAAATCATATTTATTCCTAAATTCCCACCATATAAAATATGACGAATACTTTTTTTTCTCTTTTTTTTTACATATACTGTACAAAAATTTGGGGTCGGTGAGATTTTTTTACATTTTTGAAAGAAGTCTCAAGGCTGTATTTATTTGATTAAAAATACAGTAAAAACAGTCATATTGTATTATTATAATCAAAATAATGTTGTTTTTTTAATATATTTTAAAATGCAATTCCTGATCTAATTTCTTAATAGCTATTACTCCAGATCAAATGATCTTTCAGAAATCATTTATATATGTTGATTTGGTGCTCAAGAAACCTTTTTATCAATGTTGAAAATAATATACTTTGCTATAGTTGCTTTACTAAGAAATAAAAGAACAGCATATTTTACAACATAAATGTCTTTCTTTGCTTGGATATTTGCACATTAACTTTTAGTTAGATTGGGCAAACAAATAAGTAACCCTTATTTGGTGTCTTTTTTGTGTCAAAGTAAAAGCTTTGACTGCTTACCATGCTGCGTACTGATTGGTCAGTGCAAGTCACACGGTCAATCGACGCAGAAGTTGGGAGCTGAAGACAGTCATCAAAGGTGATCTGAATGGAGCTCTGAAAAAAAAATGGAGATTGTCAGTTAGCTCATCTGCACATAAATCAGAGAAGAAAAGGCATTTCTGGGTGCAATCACTCTTCAAATATGTCTCTTGGGCTAAATGTCTATTTGCATGTTTATATTAAGTAGCTAGATGATATAGTAGCTAGTGCATCCATAAATCTTCAGATTTTCAAAACAGAAATCCCAGCCACCTAGGGAAAAAGTAGCATGATAAACAGGCAAAGGAAGCACTGCAATATAATTTGCTTTACTTCTTCTGCAATGCATCGTTTGGAAGTATGTAATGTGCAACTGCAGGAAGAAAAAAATATGCAGAAAAAGACATGTTTAATTAAAAGCAATAAGTGAAATCAATAAGAAGTAAAAGTGGGTGGAAATATAAAACAATTATCATCCCAGCTGAGCTGAAAAAATAATCCTCTATACTTTAACTTCTTAAAGAGTGTGCTTGTGTTTGGGTCATTATGTACTTAATAACAGAAATGAATACAAACAACATACATTTTGTCTCTCTTCAATCACACACAAACACATATATACCTAAGCACACATATTCCCAACTATCTCTAGCCAAAAGAACTGGTCAGCGAAAAGCATACTCAGGATATGACATCATTTTGTCCAGGCAAATGTGGCAGACTGCCATGACGACAAGCTGCCAATGTACCTTTTTGAGCCAGACTTCCACAGTTCACAAATCATGCAACAAACCCTGACTGCCAGGACTCCAGATAAAACACACTAATCTAATCTAAGCTTGCAAAACACCCTAATAAAGATCATGATGAGAGCAAAGGCCTCTGATCACACTAAAAGGAAACCTCTGTGAGTGTCAGGACATTGCAGCAAGGCAGAAACCTTGGCCAAGTGTGACTGGCAAGAGAGGAGTGTGGTAATGGAAATGAATGAGCATAACCACAACACTGTGTGGAGAACACTGAGGCTGTTGCTGGCACTGATGGACATAACTTGGAAAACCACTGTTGTAGCTTTCTTCTTAAATGATTTCATGTGTTGTGAGTCAAGATGAGGGTGTGTAACATGACGCTTATACTCTACAATCACACCTTGGAGTACCATTTAAAATCTGGTGTAATCACCCTTCTGATACCATGACTTGACCATGGAATTGCCATTGTATTTTTAAAAGGGATAGTCAATACATTTTTATTTCATTTGGAGAATTATCCACGGTAAAATTAAATAATAATAATAAAATAAATAAATAATTGAGGAGAATTTTGAACTTTGTAATTTTTAATGAAGAGTGACTGACATTTTAAACATCTTTGGAAGGCAAATTTCATAGTTCGCATCTGATGCAATATTTACTTCACAACTTTTTGCATAATTTGACAATATTATTGCTAGATTATAAACAATATTATTGCAATGTGCTACAAGCACATCGTCAATATCTTAAGCATGTGCATGTGCAATCAAGGAGCGATGACATATTTTTGTAGGAAAACCTGTATATTAGCATCATCCTGGTTCCCTTGACAAAGAGCCAACTAGATTTTTTCATTTGCATTTGAATTATTGCAGAAGATAAGCTCTGTGACTAAATAACGTGATTTTTAAACATTATTAAGTTGATCTTCAAAATGACTACAACCTTTCTGAATTATGAAGCCACCAGACGTAAAAAGCAAAAGATTACCACAGCAGCATGAATTTAACATTACCACCATTAACCTTCCAACAACTCTATCAATATTTATTTAAAATCTTTAAGTTGAAAGTTATAACAGCTTGCAAGACCATTAAGAAAGGGTCTGTAAAATCGTACTGGTTAGTAATTGAGATTTCCTGTTTAGTGTGATGAAGTTTTAATATCCCCGACAAACTCTGCAGTAGTCCAATTTAACCACTTGATAGTAACCACCTTTTTTTATTGAATAAAACGTGGGAATATTTTGAGCTTAACAAAACTTATTTAAGACATTTAGCCAAAAACCCATTAAAAAAAAAAACGTAAATCTCAGAGAGTAAGAATTTTCTCTCTCTCTTTGTAGCTCAGCCAATGGGACGAGAGGACATGTTTGACTGGGCAGCATTTACTGGCTTAGCCCCTGAGCTCTTGGAGAAGAAGAAGAGAAAACACAAATCCCCTACTGTACTGGCATATGTTCTTTATTTGATACACCTCTCTTCCTTCCTTCAAGCATGATGATGTGTATGTTAGTGTGTTCAAACAGGCAACACTTGGTCATTTGTGTACATGATTTACAGAAAGGTTTAACTCTTGTTAAAAGAGACACCGGTTTACTTCAGTTGCATGATGTTGTTTGACATAACATTCAATATAACTTATGTATAACAACTACTATCGTTTCAATATAGTCTTATTTATAATGATTTTTGACAGACTGAGGAGAACAACGAAAGCAATCTGACTCAAATGTGTGTTGATGTAGAAGCTGATGGTTTTACATTATAACAAGTTGTTCTAATTCTCTCCTCAGCAAAGAATCACCACAATACGTGTCATTTGCGTACAGAGACAAATCCTTGTCATTTACATCACACATTTGCATGATCATCTGTGCTCTTCCACAACATCATGAGGTAATCCACACGTTTGACACTGGCTATTACCCACGACAAACAGACATGTGCACTGAGACCAGGGAGGGACTGAATAAGACACTAGCACTCTGTTAAGTTGGGGATACAACTTTCTTTTGCATATCAAATCTCCAAAATAGTGTTGAGGTTTTGCTAAATCTTTACATAACTGCAAAAGTACTGAAAATTTAGTTTCATGGGGAAAATACTGCACATACAACTACAGCACAGAGAAAAAAAAGCTTGTTGTGTCCTGTGCATCAATAGTTTGTTCAGGTTCCATCAGTGAAATCAGCATTCATAAAGAAATAATAAAAATAAAGAACCGTCCACCCCCATAGGGCACAGTCAAGCATTTTAAAGCATTTCCAAATCACCACACATTCCACTTTAGCCACGTCAGTTTGCATTTTCAGCATAAGTCAAACTTCTAAAGATCACACAGAATGCATGTTTGAGACCACAGACAAGTAAAATAACTGATATGCAGGAAATGGCATGTGTGCATTAACTTTGTTCAGTGGTGCAACTCTGGTCTGACAGGTCGGAGTGTTGGGCAATGTTTGATTTTATCTAGAAAATGATTTTAAAAAAAAGAAGATCCACATCTAGGGGGTGGAGAGTGGTAGATTTAGGTATATGTAAGGTAGGAGGAGTTGGATCTGGATCTAATCACGCCCTCTGGATCTTGTGTTTTGCAGTGAAGACCATCTCACTTAACCAATAAGCGAGGCATGTAGCTGTTCTAGGCCCCTGGGAATCAGGGGGACAGAGTTCTAATGATTAAAGGGGGCGCTCATTGCACACTTTATAGTATATATATTGTGACGACTGACGAGTGGGGCGGGGCCGAGAGCTGTGGGAACGGAGCGAGGCCGGTGGAGTGATTGGAAATCAGCGGCACCTTCGACACTCACCGGTCTCGAGTCCCACGGAGGAGATTGGATGGATATAAAATAGGAGCGACGACAGTGAAGGACGAGAGAGGACCAGGCCTAGATTTTATTTTATGTTTTCATTTTGTTTGTACGCGACAGTCGTCCACGAGGGGCTGTCACGGTGTTTTGTGTTTATTTTGTCATTAAAGTCTTCGTTTGATTGTCCGCCGGTTCCCGCCTCCTTCTTCCCATGAAAGAACATTGTTACATATATATATTCCATTCAGATTTGAATAAAAGTCTTGTTTTTCATGCTGCTAAGATGGTCATGTACACACAGTGTTGGGAATGACAGCCGCATGTAAATCCAGGACTCACTTATGAAATTGCAATGGAAAGGACAAAAATATGATATACATTATTTAAGGCTAGAGTAACTTAACTAATTTCAGAAGCACCTTCAGTGTTTTTATTCTGGAACCGGACCTGCTGGTAAATGCCACACTTTTGAGGTTTATAGGCCTTGTTTTTTGTATCATGATTTTATTAATCTTGATTTCTCAAAACGATTTGCTTGTGTGCTATTGTTGGGTGCACCAAGCACAAGCTGGTGTGTTTGGGCCCCATACATGAAATTTGTTTAGGGCCCTCAAATCAAAGTCAAACCCTAGTAACCATAACTAAACCAATTATAATGATAGAACACAATTTGATGTATATATAAAAAAAAATTTTTTTAAACCAATTCCCATATAAAGAAAATAAATAGGATTTTTATATTTAGAACTGTTGCACTTATAAGTATGACATAAGTCTATATGTCAAGAGTACAATTATGCTAGTAATTGTACACAGTTAAAATATATGGTCGTAAAACCACTGTTTAGCTGTTCAAGCAAATCCAACAGAGAACACCGCCTGTCTAGTGAGCTTCAGGTAGTTTGAGCTTAAGACCCCTGCTATAGAGAATGTGGTTACGTGTATGTGTTCCCCCTCTCATTCAACTTGTAAATTAAGCTGTTCTTTTAACATTGTAGTGTGTTAATCTCAGTCAGGCCCTTGGTAGTTCATTGGTGTGTGTGTGCCTGTCACATACAAAGAGGCAATATGTGAGACAGTATGTGGATGACAGAGTTTGCTCCTACACACATTAGTATAATGTCACTTTGACTACGTTTACATGCTGTTAAAATTCGGGTTATGGTCGGGTTAAGGTCACTATTCGGGTTTCTGAAACATTCGGGATAACCTGTTTACATGCGTGAGCAGAGAGAGTTACTCCGGTATGCATGGAATGTGTAATTAGTCACCAATCCCGATGTAAACTGCGACGCGCGGTTAGAGTCTGGACGTACGGACAACAAGATGCAATATGCGTCATTTCCGATTCTTCTTCCTGTATCCAAAGACAACAACAACAACAGCAGCAGCAGGCGGATAATGAATAGTTTGGGGCAGATAGCGATAGTCTTTGTTTGCGCTTTGGCGCTGGTACTGATCCACCAGCAGCACTTGACACTACTGTGCCTCTATACTGCACGCGGGTTTTTTTATGCGCCGTCTCTACTCAAAAGACCAAGATTCCTTGCGAATAGAACATGCGCCGAACACACATTTTGATGGGGATATGCCGAAACGCGTTTACAAGACCAAATATTCGGGTTAGAAAAGGGGTACCCCAGGTATAATATCCCGGTTTTTAAAAACCGGGATATGAGCATATCCGGGTTTTTGCCGGTGTTTACATGGCCGTGCGCGACCGGGTTATTGCTAATATCCCGGTTTTGAACGGGTTATTGGCTGCATGTAAACGCAGTCTTTGACTTTGAGACACCCTGTCTTGAATAGCCCTCTGGACTCTTCAAACACACCACAAAAACCATTTGAACCAACCAAAAATATCCTTCTTTAGGCACCATGACACAACTTGATGTCAAAACTAAGGATCCAAAAATTCCTTGGAGAAATCTAAATCACTGAGTGCCAACAACTTAAGGCAGTGCAATGCCATTTCAAAATAAAGGACAAAAGAGGGCCACAGTGATGCACAATCTTCGGACTAATATTAACATTTTATTAATATGCAGGGTTTGCTGATCTGATCTGATCTTATGAATCATAATTCATAAGCCAATGTGAAGCAAGGTGAAGCTTACCTGATTCTTACATTCATCAGAATTAATGAGAAAACCAGCACGAACTAAAAGGGCACTTTTTTCATCATGAAAATACCAAAAATGGTAATTATATTCAGTGCTTATTTTCAGGTCTGTCCACCAAGAAAAATAAATGAGAAGGATGATAGCCAGACAGAAATAAACAGAGTAGTCTGACCTTGAGCTCTGTGTGTGCACGTGCAGACAGTGTGCTATTCTGTGAACTGCAGTCATGATAATGTGCCATCCTACCATTCCATCATATGCACAGATGCCACACACCCACACACACAGAGAGAGAGAGAACAAGAGACAATCTCGATCTCAGTCTCAGCCAAGTCATTAATCAATTGTTTATTCTGTTCTTAATTTAAATTTTAAAAATAGTTGGTCTTGAAGACAATAAGCCAGTAGATCTGAACTTTAGGACAGATCTATATGTTCCAGCTCTCTGCATAGACGATATGTGTCATGCAGTGACAAATTCCCTTCTTTACTGCCCACGTGATGACCATTTGAAGACAGTGTTCAACATGCATTCTTTGTAACTACAAATCTCAATGAAATAGAAAACTGTGGATGGATACAGGTAGACTACAGTTCAAAAGTTTGGGGTCTGTAAGATTTTCTTTTTTTATTACCAATGCTGCGTTTAAATAGTAAAACAGTATTATAATGAAATATTACAATTTAAATATATATTAAATTGTAATTTATTTGTAATATATTTTAAAATGTAATGATTCCTGTGATTACAATTTTGTTCAGTTTTCAGCAGCCATTACTCCAGTCATCAGTGCTACCATGTACCTTCAAAATCCATCATATATAGTGATTTGGTTTTCAAGAAACATTTCATTGTCAATGTTGAAAACAAGTTATCCTCCTTAATAATTTGCCGAAACCATGATTTATTCAAGATTCTTTGCTGAATAGAAAGTGTTTACAGTTTTGATTATTTTAATGCATCCATGCTGAAAAAAAAATCTATTTCTTTAAAAAGAAAAATCCTACTGACCCTGAACTTTAGGATTAGTGAACAGTTGTAAATAAGGACACAGTAAACTTTGACCTTCGGAATTTAGATAGTTTGTCTGTATGTGTCTTATTATATTAAGACAATATTCAGGGTATATATTTTCACAAACAACAGGAGAAAATCAATGCAAAGTTAACTTTTCCCAGGCACTCAAGAGTGTACTAAATACCAAGATCTCAATAATATACTATATACTCTCTTGCTGTCAGAAAGAGAGGCAGACAAATTAAACTGATAACTTTGAGTTAAAGTAATCAAAATTATTTTACAGCTTTTATTTTGAGCTGTGTGCTTTTTATGTTTATTAGCAAGTAGTGTACTTAAGTGTGTGTGTGTGTGTGAGAACAATCTCAAGGGACGTCCTTCTTTTGTTATTGCCACATATAGCCAGCTGTGCAGATCCCCCCAACCAAATCCCTGGATTACTAGAGGGAGTTTATGTTTATGTGTGAGTGTGTTGGGTGAGAAAGAAAGAGTAAAGACTGAATGAAGGATAAAGCCTCTTAGCAGTCCTCACACATTATAGAAATGCAGCCTGAAACCAACCAAATGTGACCAGAATTGCATTACAGAATTTATTCCCACTGCCACTGCACACTGACATCAAGGTTTCTCTGGGGTGCTGGTAGAGTAATATCAGTCCATTTGTTTTTAGGCCTCTGCCACCTAGGTTGTTTCCTATAGAAACAGATACACCCAAAGCAAGTTACTCAACACAAGTTCAACCCAGATTCACACATTTTGGATTGTCAAAAGTGATCAACACGATCACATCCTTTATACATTATCTTCCCTTTAATCCTTCCCTTATAGACAGTTCAACACCAATCCCACTCTCTCTGTAACTGTCAGCGAACCGATAATCAGATTAAAATCCCAAAGGGTGCAGAGGAGATTAACCAATGGTCAATGGCTGGTTAATCCTTCTAGTAGGAAGTTATCAGGAAAGCTTCATATTAACAATTATAATTAAAAGTAGCAAAGTGTTATTCGTGCACTTCTATCTCAATGCCTCAGGCAACCACAAACACATATGCATCGAGCCCTGAATCAGACTTTCCCCCTTCTTTAAGCAGCTGCTCTACTGTTAAAAAAGATCTCACTGAATTACATTACAAGCTATCAGAACTTCATCTTACTTTTTTTGCTAAATATCAGCAACTGCACCAAATTGCATATTTTTGTTCAGTTTAGGACTCTGGGGGCATATTACAGGAAGATCCTAACTTTAAAATCTTATCTTATCTGTTTGGTAACCATGTTAATTTCAGTTAGGACCACATTTAGGGCTAAAGCTATTACAGAACAGCATTTCCTAAGTGTGTTATCTTATCTTAATTACAGATAGGAAAGGGGTATTACAGAAACCCCCTAACTTGACAAAAAATCCTAAAAACTGTCTTTACTTTGGGACAACCCCACAGCTGTCCTAACTTCAAAATTATTTTAAAGCTAACGGAAAAAAACGCGTACAATTGCGCTGTCCAACAATGGTATTACATTTATTAATAACTGAAAATAAAAAACAGAGATGTTTAAATGGTAGAAAGTCTCTCCGAGGTCCTTGAAGATGTAACATTTTGATGACAAAACACTTATAAGTAATTACAGACTGCCGGCCAAACATGATATTACAGTTAGCACAGAAACTATAACCAGCATTACAGAGACCAACAAAGTGTCATGGAGCATTACCGGTTATAGTGCAGGTGACTAATGCCTATATGTTTTTTTTTTTTTTTGCAAAAGGCACTATTTTTAAAGTGAAGTAGCTTCTATTATTTAGTTTACCTCATCAGCAGCTAGTGCTTTTAAGATTTTTAAATATGTTGTCTAAATGTGAAATGCGCTATTATAAAAAAGAAAAAAAAAAAGGAAGAAAAATTCAATTATTATTTCATATGTCAGGCTTTACAGCATTAGATCCATATTTACAGCATAGTTTTGATACTGTAAATAATAAATTTTTATTAATTCCTCAGTTATTAGAATAATAAGCACAAACGGCTGGAATGCTTAACAGATAGAAAAACAGAATGAGAGACTTTGTGACTCTCTTTTCCCCTTCACTCTCTAACCTGAGAGGTGGTCGCCATGGCTAGGGTGTTTATACACCATGGTGTTTGTTTTCACGTTGCCATGACAACAGATGACTTCAGCGCTTCAGAGGCGCAGAGCTAAAGTTGCTCGATCTCCTTTTCCTCTCAATCTGATCTTACACATAAACAAAAAACACCTCACAAGCACTGGAACAACCTCTCTGGCAGGTTTTTCAGGTGTGAGTGGAGTGTATTCATTAGTCAATGACCAGGCATGCTGAAAGAGCAAATATCCCTTCTGCTTGGAGACAAGATTCTAAATCAAAGCTGCCAAAATGGGAACTTCTCCCCAAAGCCCTGTCTAACAAAGGAATATTTAACTAGCACACGGAGGTCACCTCTAAGGGAGGGTCATGTGACAAACATTTCACGGCACTATAAATTCCCACAGACGATCCAGTTATTGCAGATTAAACTGATAGGCTTAGTTGAACACTAGCTATGTTTCCATCCACATATTTTTATGCGCATTTTGGATTATTGCAGAAAAAAAAACGTTGGATGGAAACGCCAAGATGCGCATAAATTCAAAAAATGTGCATAAAAAACATTATGCACACAACTGAGTAGGATAAACTTTTTATCCGATAACAAAAAATGTGCATAAACTACGATGGAAAGACATTTACTGAATAAATTCCACCATGCAAACTGAAAAAGTCTTTGCACTATGAGACAGGATAGCTTGACTAGCCAACAGGCCGATCTCGTTCACAGCATCTAGATGTTGTTATGGTCATTCTGAAATGCCTGAGGAAAGTCTGTCATCCAAGTATTTCTGTATAATTACTGTCTTACATGACTGTGTTCCCAAGCAGAAGGTATCCAACTCTTTATTTGCAAATTTTTTATGTGATATTCCAGTTTTGCGCATAAGTTAAATTTGCATCTTTGGATGGAAACATAGCTATTGGCACCTTCGAACCCTTTTCTTGCTAATGAAGGTCAAATCATCTAAAAGGTCTTTAAATTCAAAGTTGTTCCATTCCCTAAACACTTTTCATTGGAGCCAGTTAATCGTCTCCCCTTTGTTAACCAACCCTCCTTCTTCCTACATTATTATCACAGACGTTAAAACTATTGGATGAATGGATAAACATAAAATGGTTTCCTTTTATAAAAGGTAAAATCATTCCTATGGAGAAGGACAAACAAAGCATGACTGTCTTTTCTGTACAGCTCAGCTTTGAAACTCTTACTTTACGGTCCACTGCTTCGTTTAATTGAAAGAAAATTTATAGGAGTTGAACTGAATTCAACAGTTTGCTACTGTGTGAAGGGTTTTTGGAGACGAACAGATGTTGAAAACAGATGCAGTAGAGGGTTTGGAAAGACGTCTGGTAGATATCCTGTATTAAAAGGCACAAAGTCACTTTCAAACCAAGCAGCATTCTGTTGATCAACAAGGCAAATTTTCAACGATATATTCTGACGAACTTTGGGAAGAACTAAATGCAAAAACATTACACTCCTAGTTTTAATTAGCTTGATTCACACAACAGCACATATTGCATCAATATAACCTGTATGCTTACATGCTTTCCTGAAACTATCATTCCACCCAATTGTATGTTAAGAAAACTATTTTTAATGAGGGCTGCACCATTCATAACATCATCATGAAACCTCAAATAAAAAATAATTTTCAAATGCAAATAAAAAAACAAAAATGAACAGACCCATGCTAGTCATATCCTGTGTCAATCCCAATGAAAAAGACAGGCATGAATTTACTCTTTAAATCTCACACAGAAGAAAATCTGACACACCACATCAACTTCTGCGACTCACTCCCAAGTGGAGACTCTTAACGGTAAAGACATTCATTAGCAAAAGTCCTTACTTCAGGAGTCTCTGATAGCCCCACATACAGAGTCTGCAGAATCGTTGCACTTCACAGTGCTAAGTTGCTTTTTGGATCAGCTGACCGCAATACAATCAAAGCTGCAGTTACGGCACACAGCCAAAATGCACCTAAATTAAACAGCTAACTTGTTAATGGTTATTTATTAGTCTTTGCCTCCTCTCTTATCCAAGAGAAACCAACTGACTGTGAAGAAATTTAAGATAAAGGGACAGCAATTGCATAACTGCATTCTGTAGCCTTCCCTCCCCCCACTTTGACAACCTGAGAAAATAACTAGGTCGCTGAACTGGCACAACTATTGGCTGGAGACCTTGGTAAGGAAACACCTTCTCAGGTGCTGGAGCAAAGTTCACTGTACTGAAGTTTAAATCCATTAAAGGCTCACATTTGCTCTAAATCCCAACCATAACTGCCTATTGAGTGAAAATGCCATTTTTTACATTCTGATCATATCTCAGGGTCATCAGACTAAATATGCACATAGCCATCGCTTAAAATGATGGCGAGTCCTCTGATGAACTGATCTTCAAAGATCTACAAAGACAAGTAAAAGTATTTTTTTCACGATTCAGCCTGATCTCACTGAGAAAAGTGACTAGGGAGGGGGTGGATGAACAATGTTCATTTTTTCTAAGTTCACCTACTGGGCAGACTGAGCTTTGATATAGACGCGGATCAAATACAGTTAGAGTTAAATATAGGAGAGGAGACCTTTACACAACTCACCAGCCCTCAAACACACTCTTAACCTGATGAAGGACTGCAGAGGAAACCAGTTTTTAAACAGACCTTTAACCCAGTTGTGTGATCTGTGTGGTTTTTCCTATAATTAGAGTAATATACATATGTAGAATTGATTGTGGAACATCAGAGTATATGACTGGCCATAAGATAATAAGCACATCACAAAAAAAAAACATAAATAAAGGTTATACTGTAATACTGCTGTACTATTATTAATCATTTAAGTAATGTAATAATTAGGGCTGTGGATTTAACATGTTAATCGAATTGATTAGTTATGTAAAAAAAACAACGTGTTAAAAATTTTATTAAATTAATGCACCAGCCACACCCGTCATCTTATATTTCATAAGGTGTTTTCAGCTAGAAGTGGAGCTGCAAAGATCGATTGTTCTTTTTTCTCACTTTTCCCAATGCAAATATTATCTATTAAAGCAACTGTTGTGCTTCTCCAAGCAATACACATTTTCTGAATGAATTTGCGTTTTGAATGAATCAGGTGAACCAATGATTCAATCAATGGCCTATTCATAAAATTAGCCATTTAGTTCATTCCTGACTGAATCAGTCATTTGAACGAATCAAGTAAATCAATGAATGAATGAATGCATAGATGAATCAGTCAATCAATTAATTATTCATTAAGACATTTACTGCAATCTACTGGCAGTTTTGGGTTCTTATTTCATGTATCATGTCTTTAAAAATAATAAATAACTAAAATAATGTAATAAAAATGAGAAAATATGAAAAAGATTAAAGGGATAGTTCACCCAAAAATAAAAACAGCAGTTTCTTTCTAAAGCTACTTTCTGTAATATCTAATTAAATATTTTTCATGTAACACAATACTGGCTTTAAAATATATTTTGTGTGTAATTTCTCAGCCAGATTTGATGTGCAATTAATATGCAATAAATTCATTGACACATCGTGTAATTACTTAGTTTAAAAGTTTGAATCGACTGACAGTCCTAGTAACAATATAAATGTATGTCAGGGCTTTCAGGCACACAGCTTTTTGAGAACATTTAAAGACATTTTTTGGTCAGTGGTCAAGAACTGTTGACGAAATGTAACATTTATTTATAATATTGCCAGAAATGTTTTGATCGTTTACACTACCATTAGAAATTTGGGACCTGTAAATTTTTCTGATCATTATTAATGTTAAAAAATAACGTTCTGCTTAATATTTTTGAGGAAACTTTTTTTAGGATTCTTTTTACAGTATTTATTTGAAATATAAATCTTTTGTAACAATGTAAAAGTATTTAATGTTACTTTAGCAATTAAATGTGTCTTTGCAAGTGTTGGGGAGTAACTAGTTACATGTAACGGCGTTACGTAATTTAAGAAGAAATTAGTAATTAAATGACAGTTACTTATGAAAATTTTTACGATTACAAAGGGGATTACATTTGAATATTTACTCACATCTACATTCAGCTAATTTCTTTCCCAAATTGCACTCAGACATGCAGCGAATAATCTCCGCGATGCGGAAAACACAGACTGGTTCGTAGAATCGAGTCATAAAAACAGAATTCAACCTAAAACGGACGGAATATGCCACATTTTGGACGAATAAATCAAAAGTAGGTCAGTACACTTGAATCAAAACGCGATATGGGAGTGTGAATATTAAGCCGCAAAATGTCAATCTATGAATCCTGCACGTTCTGTGCGTGTGTCTGTGGAAATCAGGCGCTGACTGGCCATCGGGAGAACCGGGACAATTCCCGGTGGACTGGAAGACGATTTGGCCCTCTATTTTAATATTGTTGTTGTATAATTGCACGCCGAATGTACTAAAGCGATTATTTCCCAATCCGCCATTCGATAATGAAATCTCTGATAAATCATTAATCGGTTAGTCATGACTGGCAATGTTTGGGTTCGCGCGCTCTCCGCGCCTCCGCCGAACGGTTTGGATCAGACAGACTCCGAGTAATCAATGCAAGAGAGAGAGAGTGGAGTGGACTGTGGAAGCGCGAAGATGGTGCAGAGAAGCAAAACTACTGTTCAGGGTTCAAATGCAGGTCAGTTTCATCTGTAAATATGCTATTGTAGTTTTGTCTTTGTTTACTTAGTCAAGCAGCAGCAGCCCTTTGCTCACACTCACTCAAAATACTGTATAAACGACATCATTATTATCTATTGTAATGTTACAGTGGTAATTTAGCAGACAAATAATCATATTTTAATCATAGGTTTAGGGGGAGCTAGTGCAGACAAAAACACAACCCTTAGGAAGATTTATGTAGCCTATGGTATGGCACTAACCGTTGTTTAACCATAGAATTTGTAGTAAAAATAAATACAAGTGGTATTTAATTTGCCTAAAATCAAAAATGCACTTACAAAACATGGTAAAAGTTAAATACAAAATCTTCAGTATTAAAGTCATGAGAGGATGGATGGATAATGGAAGTGAAGGTGCAGTTCAGGAGAGAACTCTTAATTATGTTGCATGTCCCCAAGATTTAAATCTTTTTTATGCCAGGTCCATACACAAAATAGGGTTGTCCATGTTTCAGAATGTGTTGTGGATGTATGAGTGTGAGATTTTACAGCCTATTTTTTTTCCCAGTCCACCCCTCGTGGAAATTAATGGCGCAGACATGCGGTTTCATTTACTACACATTGGCCTACTTTCAGCCTCTGCCGCCTCAATATATGAGTACATGAACACAAACATAATCTCTAGAACTGCTGTGAGTCACTTCATGAGCATTTTACTTATTTTGAGAAACTATCATCATATCATATACAAAGAGACAGCAGTGTTTCAAAAAGACACCAATGTTTCAGGAGTTTAGTACACAAAATAGGACACATGCTTATTAGATAACCGTATTTGAGTTGATGAATATGCTTTTATTTTTTTATTAACTATTTTTTCCCAAAACCATTGCTAGGTGCAGTGCTTCATGTAGTTATGCAAAGATTTGGTTTCAAAAACAGTATCTATAAACTATTTCTTTTGTTTTGGATGTGTTCAAATGTGATCATCTTAATTTAAGTGATGAAAGATGGTGAAAGTCTGACAGTATTGAGCACTTCTTTAAGGTTAAACCTGCATGGTGTAAATATTTGAAAATGATTAACAGTTGCAAATAAACATTCATTAGAAATTTAGAAAAGTAATCAAAAAGTACTCAAAAGTAATTAGTTACATTACTTTATTAAAGTAATTAAAAAGGTTACACTACTATTACATTTTAAATATGGTAACTTGTAATCTGTAACCTATTACATTTCCAAAGTAACCTTCCCAACACTGGTCTTTGCTGAATAAAAGTATGAATTATGAAAAAAAAAAAAAAACTAAATATAATTTAGACAGTAAATGAAACAAAAGACTCTTTTCCGTGTACTAAACAAAATGTTAATGCTAGCAATATGGATGAAATCTGTCAGTTTAACGGGTTACATGTGTGAAAGTGGCTTGCGACTCTTAAATATAAAACTAGTGAACATAGGCAATAAGAGTGTCACTTGTTCTGCAAAAATTTAGTTTAAGACAGCAATTAAAAAAACACTCATTTACACTGATTAGCTAAGGGAAAAAAAGTGCAAATTTGGTTTCATGAGAGAAGCCTCAGAGGAGACGGTATACTGAGGCCTGTCATATGTAATACTCACTGCAGAGCAGATTTTCTTGGAGGAGAGAGAGAGTGTGTATGGTTGTTACACAAGAACCTGCATCCCCTGACACTCTCACACCCACACATTCACTAAAATGTCAGTCCATGATATTATGCCCACACACTCGCATAGCCTAAAAATACTCTTACGCATTTATAAACATGCACGGAGCAATGAAAACACATGCGTATGTATATACAAAACCTCCTTCATATTTTTCTCTACCATACTGTCTTAAAATAATTTTGCTCCAGTTGATACTCACCCCTTGCCTGCAGGCCTGTTCATTGAGCGCCCGCACCCAAGCTCTCTGCCAGTGCTCTCTGAACGACTTGAACACAAAAAGCGACGACAAAAGGCCTTTGACGCCAGCCTCAGTGTCACTCCCTGCCCCGTCTCGCCCCAGCCTCAGCCTCAGGAGGGAACCCCACACGCCACCCGTCAGTGTCTGGTGGGTGAGACTCAAGGGCAGCTGCCATGGGGTCTCCCTCTTGCCCTGAAACCTCGTGCACCACCTGGGGCGAAGCAATGCCAATGAGAACTGAACGAGCCACGCTAGTACGACCAGCAGCGAGGCGCAGAAGAGAGCCACCTGTACCAGCCAGCTCACGTCCTGGAAAGTCATCATCTCCTTAATCACTGCTCACTTAAGTCTCATTTTCACAAAGGGTTGAAAATCTTGACTCACGAAGGTTGGAACTCTGTGGAAGGGGAGAGAGATGGAAAGTGAATTGGGTGGAAAAAGACAGGATGTAGGGATATACAGCCATGCAGCAAAGACACAACATGTTAACAATGTCTCATTGGAAAAGTGACATCTTAAAGGGACAGTTTACTCATAAATTAAAATCTAGTGCATGTTTAAATAGAAAAACAATGGAAAATCAGTGCAGTTGAAAGCGAAACACATATGTGAATAGCCCCTTTCTATAGCAAATGATCTGAGATTGCTGTTCTCTTTTGTGTTCCAATGAGAGAAGAAAGTCAACAACAACATGAGCATGAAAATGGTGACAAAATGTACATTATTTGGTGAGCTGTGCCTTTAACAAAGGGTCAAATTCATGCTTATTCGCATATGGGAAAATCAGCTATGACTTATTTTCTATTTACATACACATTATAACTTTGTCCAATGTTTTCCTACCAAACAATTCAGAAGTAAGGCTAATTTACCTAAAACATTTATGGTATTTTCACACCGTCAGTTATTGCTGCTGTATTTGTTTAGTGTGCTCTGTGTATGTTTTGTCTGTGTGTGTGTGTCCAGGTGCTGGTCATATAATTAGAATATCATCAAAAAGATGATTTCACTTATTTTCATTCAAAAAGTGAAACTTGTATATTATATTCATTCATTATACACAGACTGATATATTTCAAATGTTTATTACTTTTAATTTTGAAGATTATAACAGACAACTAATGAAAATCCCAAATTCACTATCTCAGACAATTAGAATATTGTGAAAAGGTTCAATATTGAAGACACCTGGTGCCACACTCTAATCGGATAATTAACTCAAAACACCTGCAAAGGCCTTTAAATGGTCTCCCAGTCTAGTTCTGTAGGCTACACAATCATGGGGAAGACTGCTGACACAAGGAGGGAAAGACACAAAAGGTCATTGCAAAAGAGGCTGGCTGTTCACAGAGCTCTGTGTCCAAGCACATTAATAGAGAGGCAAATGGAAGTTGGTAGAAAAAAAGTATACAAGCAATAGGGATAACCATACCCTGGAGAGGATTGTGAAACAAAACCCATTCAAAAATGTGGGGGAGATTCACAAAGAGTGCACTGCAGCTGGAGTCAGTGCTTCAAGAACCACTATGCACAGATGTATGCAAGACGGGTTTCAGCTGTCGCATTCCTTGTGTCAATCAGGGTCCCTGAGACACACAATCCATGTTGCTTGAGGTCCAGTGTAAAGTTTCCACAGTCAGTGATGGTTTGGGGTGCCATGTCATCTGCTGGTGTTGGTCCACTCTGTTTTCTGAGGTCCAAGGTCAACGCAGCCGTATACCAGGAAGTTTTAAAAGCACTTCATGCTTCCTGCTGCTGACCAACTTTATGGAGATGCAGATTTCATTTTCCAACAGGACTTGGCACCTGCACACAGTGCCAAAGCTACCAGAACCTGGTTTAAGGACCATGGTATCCCTGTGCTTTTTACTGGCCAGTAAACTCGCCTGACCTTAACCCCATAGAAAATCTATGGGGTATTGTGAAGAGGAAGATGCGATATGCCAGACCCAACAATGCAGAAAATCTGAAGGCCACTATCAGAGCAACCTGAGCTCTCATAACACCTGAGCAGTGCCACAGACTGATCGACTCCATGCCACGACGCATTGCTGCAGTAATTCAGGCAAAAGGAGCCCCAACTAAGTATTGAGTGCTTTACATGCTCATACTTTTCAGTTGGCCAAGATTTATAAAAATCCTTTCTTTGTATTGGTCTTAAGTAATAATCTAATTTTCTGAGATACTGAATTTGGGATTTTCCTTAGTTGTCGGTTATAATCCTCAAAATTAAAAGAAATAAACATTTGCAATATATCAGTCTGTGTTTAAATGAATGAATATAATATACAAGTTTCACATTCATATATATACATATACACACACACACACACATATATATACATATATATATATACATATATATATATATATATATACACACATACATATATACATACATATATACATACATATATATATACATATATATATATATACATATATATATATACATATATATACATATATACTGATTAGTTACTACTTTAACCATTTGCGCCCAAACTACGGTTACCATATTAACCTTTTTGCAATGGGTTTAAAGGCTTGTTCTTATCAAAAAGATTTACAATGTTTTGTGTTAGTATTACCACCTGTGCTTAAAAGTTTAATCAGTTAAGCAAACTGACTAAGCATTTCGGTGAAAGTGTGACATTCAATGCCTGTCCTGAAACGGGAGAAGCGCACAACTTCTTCCAGAAACCTCAGATCGGTTGCACAGTCTAGTACTGTGTCAAGACTGTCTCAAATAAACCCGTCCCGATTCTGTAACGTTACTGACAGTCCAGCAGCGAGGATAGCAGCTGTATTCTGGGTCGGTGCAGCATTGCATCGTCTAACTGGATCATCATGACCCAGCTAGCGATTCATTTCAATTACCTTCTTTTTGGCAACTAATCTAAGTTTGTATTTAATAATGGTACACATATCAAATAATGCATGTTTACGTCACCCTCAATGGTCGCCATTCGAAAATCTGTATTTCAAACCCTAGTGAGCTGCCTACCTAGACAACATTTTTGGGCATCTTACTCAGTTCAATCAGTTCAGTTGACTCGGATATGACGCCGAATGCATATTCGGGATTTATAAGAAAAGAAAGGAAATAATACCGATCAGGTGAGAAACACCGTCTTTGGACGCTACAGATCACCAGTTCAATGGCTACATCATGTCTTCGTAATTCCAGCACCAGTCCTCGCGTCCGAGCATCTTCTACGATCAAACCTGAGTTGATCGTTACATGGCCTCCGTTTCGTGAATCTTTCGCATGCTACATAAAACCACACATTTATATGATCCAGTGCTGTCAACTCAAGAGAAAATGTTTCCCCTCCCCGCCGTCGGTGTCGGATGGTCTGTAATGGTAATGCGCAGGAACAGAATTCGAGCTGTCAAATAGTGTAGCAACACAAACACACACCGCGTACGCGCTGCACGCATTTAAAGAGACACACACACTGCTTGAGCTGCCGAAACTGCGCATGCGCAATGCGCACATTCTCTGCCTGCCCACTCGCTGATGTTTATGAGGATTTACCTGTTTTTATCAGGGGGGCAGGGTTTCATATTTTATTGAAGCAGCCCCGGGCGCCGCCATTGGCTAGCGGACCCCGACCTGCTGTTAGCATTCCATTGACTCCCATTCATTTTGGCGTCACTTTGACAGCGTATAACTTTACATCTGAGGCGTTTAAAGACTCCATTTGTCCATTAATTATTTCTAAAGAAACACGAAAATGTATAAAAGGCTCTATTACCTTACGTTATGGTCAGTGTTGGGAAGGTTACTTTGGTAATGTAATAGGTTACAGATTACAAGTTACCCTGTTTAAAATGTAATAGTAGTGTAACTTTTTCAATTACTTTATTAAAGTAATGTAACTAATTACTTTTGAGTACTTTTTGATTACTTTTCTAAATTTGTGAAAATTAAAGATTAATAAATAAAAGCATATACATCAACTTAAATACAGTTAGCTAATAAGCATGTGACGTA
Organism: Carassius carassius; assembly: GCF_963082965.1. Taxonomy (NCBI): domain Eukaryota; kingdom Metazoa; phylum Chordata; class Actinopteri; order Cypriniformes; family Cyprinidae; genus Carassius; species Carassius carassius. Next base: position 28,654,084 of record NC_081758.1, on the reverse strand, counting down.
TTCTGTGTAATAAACTCCTGAAACATTGGTGTTTTTTTTAAACTGCTGTCTCTGTATATGATGATAGTTTTCTCAAAATAAGTAAAATGCACATGAAGTGACACAGAGCAGTTCAAGAAATTATGTTTATGTGCTCGTGTACTCCTATATTGAGGCAGCAGAGGTTGAAAACACTGCGAGCTTTAGTAGGCCTATGTGTAGTAAATGAAACCATGTCTTTGCCATTAATTTACAGGAGGGGCGGACTGGGAATAAAAATCAGACTGGAAAATTCAAACTCATACAAACAAATTCATGGACAAAACTATTTTTTGTATGGACCTGACATAAAAAAGGTTTAAATCTTTAATTTGGGGACATGCAAAATAATTAAAAGTTCTCTCCTGAACTGCACCTTCACTTCCATTTTTCTCTTCAGTCTCTTTATTTTGTCCTGTTATCCATCTCTCTCGTGACTTTAATACTCAAGATTGAACAAAACTATACTTTACAATACAATACTACAATATCTTTACAGAAAAATCCTAATACTGTACACAAGTCATGTTTTTCCCTTACAAAAAATTACCATGCTTTTATTAGCCTATATAAAAGTAAAATAACCTTGTTTTTTTTTTTTTTTGCAAATGGATTTGTATTTATTTTTAAATAAATACATTTGTAAAATAATTTTACATTTTTGGTTATCACAGTTAAACAATAGTAACCATTTTCTCTGGATTTATAGTTAAATATTAAAATGTTAATTTTCGTAAGGGTTGTGTTGTTGTCTGTCGTAGCTCCCCCTAAACCTATAAAAAATCAGATTTTTTTTTCAGCTAAATTACTACTGTAACATTACAACTGATAATAATGATGTCCTTTATATAGTATTTTGAGTGATGACTGATGAGCAACGTGCTGCTGCTTGATTAAATAAATAAAAAAACAAAGACAAAAAACCATCTTTACAGATGAAACTGACCCGAAACCCTGAACAGTGGTTCTGCTTCTCTGCTCCAGCTGTGCGCTTCCACACTCCATCAGAATTATCACTCTATTCTCTCTCTCTCTCTCTCTCTCTCTCTCTCTCTCTCTCTCACTCACTCACTCACTCACTCACTCTCTCTCTCTCTCTCTCTCTCTCTCTCTCTCTCTCTCTCTCTCTCTCTCTCTCTCTCTCTCTCTCCCGTTGATTACTCGGAGTCTGATCCAAACTGTTTGGCGGAGGCGCGGAGAGCGCGCGAGTCATGACTAACAATTCATGACTTATTAGAGATTTAATTATCAAATGGCGGATTCGCAAATGATCGCTTTAGTACATTCGGCAGGCAATTATACAATAATGATATTAAATAGTGGGGTAAAATCGGCTGCCAGGCCACCGGGAATTGTCCCGGTTCTCCCGGTGTCCAGTCCGCGCCTGATTTCCACAGACACGCAGAATGTGCAAGTCATATATTGCATTTTTGGGGCTTAATATTCACAGACACTAGTCGATGTCATGTTTTGATTCAAGTGTACTGACCTACTTTTGATTTAGTCATCCAAAATGTGGCATATTCCGTCCGCGTTAGGCATTTCGTTTTTATGACTGGATTCTACGAACCAGACTGTGTTTCCGCATCCCGGAAATTATTAGGGCGGTATGTCTCAGAATAGTCAGTGCAATTTGGGAAAGAAATCAGTTAAATCTTTATGTGGATGTGTGTAAATATTCAAATGTAATCCCCTTTGTAATCGTAAAAAAATTCATAAGTAACTGTAATTTAATTACTCATTTTTTCTTAGTAACTGTAACTAATTACAGTTACAATAATTTTGTAATTAAATTACGTAACGCCGTTACATGTAACTAGTTACTCCCCAACACTGGTTATGGTCCCGTAGAAGCAGTTTTTGTAAAAAAAAATAGGCTAACGATTGCGTCATAACCTGCGACTCTCTGTCGCATAGTAGAGAAATTACCGTATGGACAGGAGGAGAAGCTCGCAGGCAATCTTCTACTGTCTATGAGGCAATCGGGGGGGGGGGGCGTAGAGGCATAAAGTCAAGGGAGATAATTAATCAGAATACTTACCAAAATGTGCTCCTGTTCACGCTCGCCTTCTCTGCAAGATTCGGTGGGTGATTCAGATTTCTCTTGGCACAGCGATTAGAAGACTTACAGGTTGCTCACAAGACATCTACGTCATGAAGCTCAGTTTGAGTCTGCAGTACGCCCGACCCCCCAGACAATTTAGCTCCCTTTTTACTAGTGTTCATAGAATCCATTGAAAAAGGGGAATTACCCGCCTCTTTAAGACAGGGTGTTATTACATTAATTCCAAAGCCAAACAAAAATATTCTTTATTTAGAAAATTGGAGACCCATTAGTCTATTAAATAATGATGCCAAATTATTTGCTCTAATATTTGCCAAAAGACTGAAAAAAGGATTAAAAAGTATCATAGATGAGGAACAGACAGGATTTATTCAAGGAAGACACATTAGTAATAATATTAGATTGATTCTAGATATGGTAGATTACAATGAATATATTTTAGATGATAGTTTTATTTTGTTTATTGATTTTCACAAGGCATTTGATACCATAGAACACAATTTTTTATTCAGGGCAATTTAATTTTTTGGCTTTGGTAGTTACTTTCAAAATGCTATCAAAACCTTATATAAAGGATGTAACAGTTCTGTAAAATTAGCAAGGGGGACTTTTGGCAGATTTAATATTGGTAGGGGAATTAGGCAAGGGTGTCCGATCTCCACTTTTTTGTTTTTGTTAGCAACGCAAATAATGGCCCTTCACATAAAAAAAATTGATTTTCAAGGAATTGCTGCATTAGGGAGAACATTTAAGTTGTGTCAGTTTGCCGATGACACTACCTTATTTGTGAAAGATTTGAATGAAATCATTAAAGTAGTGAACTGTATAAAAGAATTTTCAGAAGTATCAGGATTAAGAATGAATATGAATAAGTCAGTTCTGTTTCCTCTCAACAAATGTTTTTTAAATAATTTCCATAATATTCCAATTAAAAACCAAGTAACATATCTGGGAGTAGTTATATGTAAAGATGAATATTTGCGTAATGATTTAAATTTCAGTCCAATTATTACTAAAACAAGTAAGAGGTTTAATATGTGGTTGCAAAGGGATTTGTCTATTCAGGGGCGGGTACTTCTGTCAAAAGCTGACGGTATTTCCAGATCAGTCTATACATCCTTATCATTGGATATTCCTCCAAAAGTTACCAAGCAATTGAATAAAATGCTTATTAATTTTTTTTGGAAAAACAAGCCTCATTACCTGAGAAAAGACATTTTATGCAACTCCAAAGATCATGGGGGTCTAGAGGTGTTGAGTTATGATACGTTAAATAATGTATTTAAAATAAATTGGCTTATTCAATATTTAAAAAATAAAGACAGTATTTGGAACTCCTTTCCCAGCTATTTGTTCAAGCAATTGGGTGATCTTGAATTTTTGTTGAAGTGCAATTATTCAATTGAAAAAATACAGGTGAAGCTAGCAAAATTTCATAAACAAGCTCTTATGGCATGGACTCTGGCCTATAAACATAATTTCTCACCAAGGAGGTACTATATTTGGAACAACAAGGACATCTTATATAAAAATAAAACTTTATATTTTGATTACTGGTTTGAAAACAATATTATAGCAGTTAGCCAGCTCCTCAACAATGATGGAGTTTTATTAACATATAAAGAATTTTTGAATTAATTTAAAATACCAGTTAAACCTAAGGAATTTGCAGTTGTAATGGATGCAATCCCTCAAAAAGTTTTGTTTCTTCTTAGAAATGCATCACATGAGAAAGATTTGTATTTTGAAGAGATCAAGAGTAAAATATTTATTGGTAATACAAATATTATACAAAATAGAGTCTCAAATAATTATATTAGAAATATACTTAATAACATTGTTTATCCTCCAGCTCGCTTTTTCTGGTCTTCTGTATTTGGAGATGTTAATTAAATGTTACAAAGCTTGGCGAACAGTAGACAAATTTTATATTAATAATAAAGTAAAAGAGGTTTCTTTTAAAATAATGCATAGAATATATCCAGTTAAACATGTGCTGGAACGCTTTAAATTAGAAATTGATTACTCTTGTGATTTTTGTAAAGGTGAAAAGGAAACAATTTTTCATTTATTTTTTCATTGTATACATACAAAAATATTTTGGATTGATATGGAGTTTTTTATTAAGGAAATATTGGACATTTCTTTGCAGTTGAGTGGATATGATGTAATTATATACTTCAGTGATCATGGAGTTGGCAAAGATGAAGCATATCTCATACAATTGTTAATTTTAATGGGGAAGTTTCATATCCATAAAATGAAGTGGTCAGGCTCCAAACCAAACTTTTCTCATTTTCTAAATGATTTCAAGCTGTATTGTAAGATTCTATGTAATTGTACAAGTAAAAAAGCTATTCGAACTTATAATATTGTAAACAGGTATACTATTGTATAAAGTGACACCCCCCAAAAATATTGATTTATTTATGTAAAAAAAAAATTTTTTTTATGGTTGTTATTGTCCTCTGGCATGGTTTTCATATTGTTGTTCATATTTTTTCCTTCTCATTGTAATGTTTCTCGTTGTATTGTTTTGATGTATGGCATAATAAAAAAAAAAAAAAAACGCCCGACCCCCAGGAAGTGCGTGCTTCTATTTGACTTCACTTGTCTCCGTTGATTCCAATGGGGTCGCTGTGTCCATTTCTTTTAATGTCTATGGTTTTTATACAGTCTATGGGATTTACATCATGTCATATACACAGGGTTTGTTATGCTGCTTTTGTCACCACTTTAAAGATATAAGTATCCACGTATTTTGTGTTTGAACTGATTTTTCTAAATTTGTATCAACGAACTTTTGTATTAGCCAAAGTTATTTATTTTTTTCAGTGATTCTCTTCATATTAAGTATATGATTATTTTATTACTATAGGATAAAATACCATCCTAGCAAAATTTTACATTCATAAAAAATAATGCCTTCTTTCTGTTTTCAAGAAAGGTGTTTATATATATATATATATATATATATATATATATATATATATATATATATATATATATATATATATATTTAAATTCTTAAAAAAAACTTTACAAATTAATTTACTTGTAATAATCTTCAACTTATAAAGTTATCTAAAATATATAAAAGTTTATAAAATACTAATAAAATCATAAAATACGCCATAATTTATTTTAAAATCTCATGCATTAGTAACTTTCTCATGATATTTTGTGTATTGGCTTTATGCTTCATCGTTGCAAAAAAAATTGATATTATAATAGAATGAGCATTCTGTTTATTTTGAATGTGAAACTGTCAAAATATGCAATACATATTTACATACGTATTTATAAGATTACAGCATACCATTATCCAGTCTTTATTCGTTTACCAAATGAGCATAATTCAATTCTTAAGGCAAATATTAAAATATATGGTTATATATAATAGAATAGGATTAGAACAAAATAATAATAACACGACTTATTATTACTATTGTTGTTATTATTTGGTATACTATTAGAGTGTTTCAGATTAGAAAATGGGACCTTTACAGTACTTTTCATTTTGTTTCCGGTTGTGTTTCGTCTGCAAAGGTTCGACCGAACCCAGGATGAAAAAAATATATTTACGTATTTCTCTGATAAAAGACGTGCCTTATAACTACCGTGTACAGTACAGTATTTCGCTCCAAAGCTTTCATTGTCGTACCATCCGCTTATTCGAGTATAATAAGCAAGTTGATGTAACCAGTCGGCGGACGGAAGAGAGTATGTTGACGGAAGTAGACGTGGATTATGTGATGAGATCAGAGCCAAACCTGCGCAGTAAAGTGACATATCTATCACGTTTTGACGCCAAAGAAGCTTACGAGTAACTAGTAACTCATAACCTGAACCTGTGTTTATTTGGGCAAAGTTTTTATATAGATCATTTGTTATTTACCCGACCTTATTAAAAAACCGTTCATTGATTCAGTACTTTTGTATAAAAAAAAACCTGTGCGGTCTGTTCGAAAACAAGCATATTGTCATTGTTTTTGCGCGTGATTTCATATAACTATGTGGTGTGGAGTTGTATTTGAACTGAGATGTAACACAGTTTTTGTCAACCTCGAAGAAACATGTTAAGCCAATGGCAGCTTCACTATGAATGTGCAACATAAAAGTTTTGAATGTTGCTGACTGGAAGCAAACGCTGTTTTCAACTAGATTCATCGAAATATAACTTGTATATTACAGTAGATAGAGTATATTGTTTTTTATATTGTGTTAGTCCATGAAGAAGATGTCTCCAATTCCTGCTCTTCCTCTTATCATTAACTGTTGTATGTCTGCACTTGGGTGCGTTGCAACAGTCAAGCTTATTCCTGCTTTTAAGAATCATTTCATATCTGCGAGACTCTATGGCATGGATCTAAATAAAACCATAAAGAAAGAGGTGTAAGTGGTTGATTTTTACATCAAAAGTATGTATTGTAATTTTATGTCTGGAACCTGAAATTAACTCCTTTCTCTTTCCCTTATTAACCAGGCCTGAATCACAAGGGGTTATCAGTGGCACAGTCTTCCTCATCATTCTCTTCCTCTTCATCCCTGTGCCCTTCCTCCATTGCTTCATGGGAGAGCGGTGTCAACGGTTCCCTCACAATGAGGTGACATTATCATCCACTAATCATAAATAATACACACATTTCAAGAATTCACCACTTACACTACTGTTCAAAAGTTTGGGTTCAGGTTTTTAATACTTTTATTCAGCAAGGATGCATTAAATTAAAAATGACAGCAGAGACATTTATAGTGTTACGAAAGCTCATGGTATCCACAAAAATATTAATAATAAAAACCCTTTTCAATTTTTCTTATAAGACAAGTTTCATGTGCAGCAAATATATATATATATATAAAACTGTGGCATTTGTGCATATATCCATGTAGTTTGTGCAACTGATTGGTGCTTTGTTGGCCATCTGCTGCATGATATTCCTGGGTTTTGCTGATGATGTTCTGAATCTACGATGGAGACACAAGCTAATGCTGCCCACTATTGCCTCCCTGCCTCTACTCATGGTCTACTTCACTAACTTTGGCAACACTGTCATCGTTGTGCCCAAACCTTTCCGTGTCCTGCTGGGGATGCATCTGGACTTGGGTGAGTTTGACAGTCTGCTTAAATGTCTGGTGCTCTATATGACCTGATTTTATTGCACTCTTGTTTGATATGTATGATTGTTGATATTCTAAGCATTTTCTATATACTGTATTTCAGGCATTCTGTATTATGTATATATGGGGATGCTGGCTGTGTTCTGCACAAATGCCATTAACATCTTGGCTGGTATCAACGGCATTGAGTCGGGGCAAGCTCTCTTCATATCTGGCTCCATCATCGTCTTTAATTTTCTGGAGCTCAATGGTGAGAGGAGGCCTTATATTCAACCCGTTTTAGCAAATTTCCACCTAGATTCAAATCTCTTAAAATATGCATAATTTATATATACGTACAATACTGTTCAAAGTTTGAAATAATTAGTCTCTTATGCTCACAAAGGGTGTATTTATTTGGTCAGTTAAAAACAGTAATATTGTGAAATAACTGTTTTTATTTGAATATACTTGCATGTAATTTATTCCTGTGATGGGCGATACTCAGTTCTCAGAAGCCATTACTCCAGTTTTCAGTGTCACATGATCCTTAATTTCTTAAATCTCTCTGACGCTGCTTGGTTTTTCATTTTAATAGGACTTTAGCTCATTCTCTAGCTTACATTGTTCAACTGATCTTTGATTAATGTTTCTCTTTCAGGAGACTACAGGGATGACCATGTTTTCTCTTTGTACTTCATGATTCCCTTTTTCTTCACCACATTAGCCCTCTTCTACCACAACTGGTTTGTTAAAACTATTGCTATTTGATTATCTGTACTTTAGTTTTTTAATCCAGGCCAATTAAAAAAACTGATATCTAAAAGTTAAGCTTGACAAATAGCGCTATTTGAACAAATATGTAACCTTTGAATATCTCATATCAGGTATCCTTCCTCTGTGTTTGTGGGAGACACTTTCTGTTACTTTGCTGGAATGACGTTTGCAGTGGTTGGGATACTCGGCCACTTCAGTAAGACCATGCTGCTTTTCTTCATCCCCCAAGTCATCAACTTCATTTACTCTCTGCCTCAGCTGTTTCACATTATTCCCTGTCCCAGACATCGCCTGCCAAGGTGGGTTATTACACTAACATTTTACAAATCAAGCTATAACAAAGATTTATTTCTAATTTGCATTAGAATTCATTTTGACAGTCATTGAAGGTTAATTTAATATGTGGGCATTTAAAGTGTTAAACTCTTTGGTTATGAGATGGTTGTGAGATGAGTTGGAAGTCGTGGCCTAATGGTTAGAGAGTCGGACTCCCAATCGAAAGGTTGTGAGTTCGAGTCCGGGGCCGGCAGGAATTGTTGGTGGGGGGAGTGCATGTACAGTTCTCTCTCCACCTTCAATACCACGACTTAGGTGCCCTTGAGCAAGGCATTGAACCCCCAACTGCTCCCCGGGCGCTGCAGCATAAATGGCTGCCCACTGCTCTGGGTGTGTGCTCACAGTGTGTGTGTGTGTGTGTTCACTGCTCTGTGTGTGTGCATTTCGGATGGGTTAAATGCAGAGCACAAATTCTGAGTATGGGTCACCATACTTGGCTGAATGTCACTTCACTTTCACTTTCACTTTCATGAGAGCTTGACCTCTAAAACTGATTAATGCAGGTTACAGTCTGACACGGGAAAGCTTGGCATGAGCTACTCCAAATTCAAACAGAAGGACCTGGGCAAATTAGGACAACTTATTCTAAAGGTAAACACACACATGGCACTGTGAGTGTGTATCATTATAAACAGGTTTAGGAATGTTTGTTTAAAAAGAATGGTACTTCTGCAACAAAAGAGCCAGGAGCATTTCTATTTGGTATTCCCTCTATGTTTGAATGTGATTTCCTCTTTTTTTTCCTGCAGGTGGCAGAAATGTTATGGCTCCTGGATGTGCGTAGAGGGCAGGAAGGAGATGATGAGTTTATTGAGTGTAACAACATGACCCTTATCAACCTGGTACTAAAAGTTCTGGGACCTACCCATGAGAGAAACCTGACTGCAATCATGCTGTTAATACAGGTGAATCCCTTGAGAGCGAATGTGCTAAACTATGGTTATTTCAAATTAAAAGATATTTGAACTTGTGTCTATGTGTCTTAAATACTTTATAGAGATTGGCATATCTAGCAAAAATGTATATTCATTATAAAAATGCCCATGTCTTTTTAAGATTTGATTAATTTACATGGCTTTTCCAGGTGTAGAAATCAAACTTTCAGAATTGGGCTACCTCATGTATATCTATATTTTCAAAGAAATATAGTTTAAACCCTGGTTCTTCAAAGGAAACGGATGTTTTGATGGACTGAAATAGTATTATATTTCTTTCTCAGGTCTTGGGGAGTGCCGTGGCGTTTGGAATCCGGTATCATCTTGTGCGTCTGTTCTACGACGTCTAGACCACTGAAGCTCCTGAGAAACGTTACAACCTGCTGCTTTCATTTGGAGAAAAAAAATACTGAAATAAAACTGATTGTTGTAAGATTAATTACTAAACCGCCTGTCCTCTATAAAGTATGGAATCTTGACACATTGTATTTCAGCTTCTCTGTCTATACATCTGCATGTGTAGGGACAGTCTATACATATGCCCTTAATTCTCAATGTGACATGAAAGCTCTGTAGATAATGAACAGTGTCTGCATAAAGATTTCCAATAATTTGGGATGACCTGAAAAGGGGGTTCTATTTTGAAGGATTATGTGGAAAATGTTACATTCAGGGATATTTTAGGGAGTTGGTGTATTTTTTCAGAACATTTCTGAAGGATTATTTGATATATATATATATATATATATATATATCATTATTAATATTTTTTCTGTGTGTCAGATCTAATTTTATGTCTTTGACTCATTTGAATAAACCAACAATGTCAATGGACCACACTAGCTTCCAGAGAGGAAAATATGCTTTATATTTATACTGTTTTATGAATCAGTTATTATATATTTTATATGCATTATATTTGTACTATTCTCATACGGTATTTAGACGAGAAACCAAACATAGCCCATACATTAATACTAATATAAAACACTACATTTTCAATTATGTAGTGTGATGGTTTTCCAGGTTCTCAAATTTGATGGCCCCTTCATAATATACAAAGGCCACCTATAAGCTTCATATATAATAACCTTTTTATACTATAGTAAGTGTAGTATTTTAATGAGAACATTGTGTTTTCAAAATTAAACAATTGGCTTTTATTTGCCATTGTACTAAAATGATAGGAAATTTTTAAAATATTATCTCGAAAGTATTTACTTGCTATCACATTTTAAACTATCTATCTTTCCTGAATATTAGAATGTAAGAATAATAGAATGTAAGAAAAAGATTTTTCGCTTCTCTTGAGATCTGTTAGTATAGCACAATAATATTGTTCCAATTCCAAAATACTTTAAGTAAATCCCTTTTATTAAGGATGGCTGAAGCGAAACAGTCGTTCCGAAGCTTTGCGAGATCCCGAAGCGCAGATGTGTCGAAACACTGATCCGAAGCGTGATTCGAAACACCCATGTCACGTGACTATGACCAAACGAAGCCGCGAAGTGTTTCACTAATTGTTTCATCAGGTGTGGTCCGCCGAATCAGCGTTTGATTGGAACGGTCGGGAACAGACCACACAATCACACATCTGTATAAAAGTGAAATAAACGCATTTTGACCTCGTGGGTTTTTGTGAGAGGAGTTTGACTTTGAGATAGCGGATTTTTGGTGATATAGTGACATGGTGCGATTTGATTAGTTATAGGCAATTTAAACTTACATTTAAATTTACACAACACATTGACTGAGAGGCTAGAGACAGACAGAGTATACATATAGTGACACATTAATAGATACATAGATATAAATATATATAGACAGCTATTAATAGATAGATACATATATAGATAGATTACAGATACATATATAAATACATATAGATAGATACATATATAGATAGATTATAGATACATATATAAATACATATATTATAGATAGATACATATATAGATACATAGATTATAGATACATATCTAGATACATAGATCGATTCATATATAGATAGATAGATTTGGATAGATAGATAAAATGGAAGCTCCCCAGAAGAGATGCCGTACATCTGTGGTGTGGGAGCATTTCCATTTAGAAACCCCAAATAAAGTGAGATGTGTGTATTGTGATCGGCAGCTAGCCTACTGCAACAATACATCATCCATGATGCGCCATTTGAGGAGCACTCATCCTGCCATTTTGCAGGGTGCAGAGGATGGCATTCCCCCTGTACCTAGGCCTGCTACTGACACTGCTGGGCCATCTAAGCAAGGTATGCATTGTTTGGGATATAATTATAATTGAAATATAATTACAACCTTTTGGGACACTGTTTATAAAGTTTATAAGTTATATAAAGCACTGATTATAAACACTGGAAGGTTTCCAAATAATGAACCAGTAGGCTATACTTTTAATAGATTTTTTTTTAATAGATGTTTTGTCTTCTCTTTTAAAAGTCAGACAGAGGGAATTGGATGAGGCTCTTATAAACATGGTGGTGAAGGATCTGCAGCCCTTCACCATCGTGGACGATGAGGGATTCAGGGCATTTGTGAACAAGCTTGATCCAAGCTATGTCCTCCCATCCCGGAAGGTGCTTAAAATAATGGTCAGCGAAAAGTACAACAAAGCCAAGGAGAAGACAATGGAGGACCTACAAAAGGCCGAATTTGTTAGCCTTACAGCTGACATGTGGTCCTCCATTAATATGGATGGATATCTTGGTGTGACTTGCCATTACATAACACCAGAGGCAAAAATGGCAACTGTTGTACTGGGTGTAAGGAGGTTTTACCAAACCCACACAGCCCAGCATCTCATGGAGGCTAAAGCCTTGCTAATGGCTGAGTGGGGAATAACCTCCAAAGTTCAGTGCATGGTGACTGACAATGCATCTAACATGATCCTAAGTGCCCAGCTACTCCACCTTCGCCATGTCCCATGTTTTGCTCATACTTTAAATTTGATTGTGAAAAAGGCACTAGATCAAACCCCAGTCATCAATGAAATACGCCAGAAGGCCAGAAAGATAGTGGGGTTGTTCAGATCCAGCTGCAAAGCAAAGGACAAGCTTGTAGAGATGCAGAGCTTGATGGGAAGACCAACTCTGAAACTGATACAGGAGGTTGACACGAGATGGAACAGCACATTTGACATGCTACAGCGCTTGTATGACCAACGTGAACCAGTGGCTGCTGCACTTTCCAACTTAAACAATGATACTGCTCCCCTGACAAGTATTGATTATGACATTATTGAACAATCATTGTCAATACTGCAACCATTCAAACTCGCAACAACAGAGATGTCAGAGGAAAAGAGAGTGTCTGCTTCAAAGCTTATACCACTGTACAGGATGTTGTATCACAAGCTTGCACAGAAAAAAGGAAATGCAACGCAGGAATCACCTGTTCAATTAGGTAGGCCACAATGACCATACTACCCATGTGATTGGCCATAACTGTCATATTATTGTCATTATTAAAAATATGTGTTTCTCCTGTTTTGGCTCATAGGCTCACATCTGCAAGAAGGTCTGCACTCCAGATGTGGAGGTTATGAGAGTTTTAGAGCCTTGGCACTGGCTACACTGCTGGACCCAAGGTTCAAAAATGTGGCATTTGGAAATGCTGCCAAAGCCCAGGAAGCTGAAAAGCATATCACACTGGAGTGTGCTTCACTGATGCGTTCAAACACAAATCCTGGTGAGCAGTTTCAGTCTGTGTTATGTTATGTAATCTGAATCATGTAATATAATATATCCTTCATATATGCCGTCAGTTTAGGATTTGTTACTAATTGCTGTTTTCATTTTTATTCAGACCCAGAAATGTCAACATCACACCCATCATCATCATCATCATCACCATCACCATCAACATCAACACCAGTAGAAACACAGGACAGTTTATGGGAACTTTTTGATACTCGCATCCATCAAACCAAGATGATACACAATGCTACAGCTGATGCCACAGTGGAAGTGAAAAAATACATCAACGATGCGTATTTGCCCAGAACTCATGATCCACTAACTTACTGGAAAGAGAGAGCAGTAATCTTTCCTCATTTGTATGTCCTTGCAAAAAATATCTTTGTATGCCAGCAACAAGTGTCCCTTGTGAGAGGATTTTTTCAAAGGCTGGTGAAATTATCTGTAAAATAAGAAGTAGGCTAAGTCCTTCCACAGCAGATAAATTAATATTTTTGAATAAAAATCTCTTAAAAAGTGAGACATTGTGGCTTGATTTCTTTTATTAATATTCATTTTTCATGACCAAAATAACATTATGCACAGTGAGGAGCCTATAGGTTACAAGCTTCACATATTAGAACATTATAATAATAAAAAAACAACACATTTTTTTAATGGCTCGTCAAGGTTGTTTCAGATCAACACCTGCAAGTGACCACTAGGTGTCACCGTTGAGACGGGTGTCGGATTGATTGAGGAGCGTCTCGCTGCAGCTTGCGGTGGACATCCAACCCCGCCCACATCCAAGTGTGACGTCAGACGCCACGCCTATGCCATACGTAAAAATACGTCATCGGGTGATGCCAGGTGACAACTCATGTGTTGTGCGCATGTGCAAAAATGGCGGAAGTATGTTTTTTTTTTTTTTTTTTTTTTTATTAACATTTTGTCAAAGTACAATTTTAAGACGTAAACAAAATTGAATCAATTTTATCGGAAGTATATTGTTTCGGGGATCAAATTAAATAATGTTATCTTTCGTTTTACTAATACAGGTTAAATAACTTGTATTAAATAAATTTAAATAGTACAAATTAAACCTAGGCCACATCTCTAATGTATGGAAGTAAATTCATCCAAACAGCCGGTAAAACGCCTGCATTGGTTGATTATACTTAGGTAAATTAATATAATATTTATACCTTCCGCTGTTCGATTATGTAAATGACAAATTCACATATTTTATGATCGATTGTAACATACCTTAGACAATATGAAAGTTAAGTAGACAATTTTGTTTAAGGCATTTTTATTTATCTAATTCTCTAAAAATATGTTTCACTTATAAGGTAGGAATGTTAGTGATCATATCACTATTTTAAGGATAAATATGGGTGTTATGCAATAACTGGAATCCTCCCCTCTTTGCTTTTTTTTAAATGTGTTTATTTTTCAAATTTCTTTCATTTTAAATAAAAAAAAAATGTTGCTGAAATTGGCAAATTTATATACTTCATTTGGTTTTAAGTATTTTTGTTTTCCTTTTAATTATATACAAGAACAATTATGATCTACACACTAATATTTTTTATAGCATGGAAAAAAAAAATGTATCACCTCGCAAAAAAGAGCAACTACATTTGCATGATAGGATTGACGGTTCTCTATATAGACTAAGCTACACATACATAGGCTTAAGTCATTGGTTGCTTTGATAGATTATGTAAGTAACATGGCATTGACTTTTGGGCCTTTTTCCATCAACACAAATATATATAAAAATGTGTCCAAGTCCTACGGATGCATAAAGATCAATAAAAAGACATCCCTTGGGTATTGTTATATTTATTTCACAAAACAATAATATTCAACAATGTAGAGTAAATAAATTATTATAAATTAAATAACTCCCAGAAACATTTTATTGACTTTCAGCCCCTGTTCATCAACACATTTTAATAAGAACGTTTCCATATCCTCGCGATTGTCAAAGACAAACACACAGGCATCCCTTGCTTTCTCAGTCTCTCTTTTCAGGTAGTCTTTGATTATATTAGACTGTTTTTCTTCGTCCATCTGGAGAAATTCAGGCTCTGTCACCTCTCCATGGAACAGCTCACAGTGGCTCTGAACCCAGCACCATGCTACACCAATGTCCCTTATGAACTTCCTCTTCAGTTCCTCTTCGATCTTCTGTTGAAAGTAAAAAATAAACTGTGTTTGTGGGGTAAATCTAAAATTACTATAATTATTTTCACAAAAAAAAAAAATGTTTTTACCTCATCACTGTCATCTTGACCCATCACAGTTTCCGTACTAGCTGGCTGTTTGGTGATGGTGGACTCTGACAACCTAAAGACAGACTCAAAGGTTAGGTAAATGGACCATTTGTAGAGCATCTTTTTAGTATTTCCAACCACTCAAAGCATTCAACACATTTCTAAACATTCAACATTGTGGCCTCTCCAAAGTTTTGCTACTGCAGTGCCTAACATTCTAGGAGGAAACATTTAGTGTGTCTGGGTAGTTTGAATGCAGAAGAATCAATTTCATTTCATTAACCAGTTGTGTGTACCTTGGATGGGACATGTTTTGCAAGAGCAAACTACACCACCACCTTCGGAGCTGAGGGATGTCATCCTAACAGATAAAACCCAAAATAAAAAACTGAGAATGCATTTGAAAAAACTTCTGGAAAAAATAAATAAATAAAAAAGGAAAACCTTCCAAAAGAAAATTTGAGGTCATCACCTGGCTAAAGTCAAATGTCCAGTCCAGGGCCATATAGAGTGCATACTGAAACAGACAACAAATACCATTGAGAAAATTCAAATATTGAAATTAACTGACACCAATTTACTGTAACGTACAGATAACACTAGACCGTATTCATCTAAATACTGCATGTAAACTAAACTAAACTTCTGCCATCCCCATAACTGCTCAGAATCTGTAATTCACTGCTTACCATCAGCATGAACAGACCACAATCCAGTCCCTCTCTCTGGGTTGGAATATTCTATCAAATATTTAAATGTATAATTATTTTTTTTTTTTATACATAAAACTACAGAACAAGGACTGAAAAAAAAAACTGATGATTGCATTCTCGTACCTTGGTTATAATGATCTTCCACGGGCCATTCATTTTAAGATGAAGTAACCTGTAGAAAAAAAAATTAACAAAAGTGTAGAGTGTACACAGCAAGTTACAAAACACACATAGATAAATAACAACAATATTCTCATCACTTTAGTGGTTCCCAAGAAACTACAGTTCATCTTGTTGTTCTTTGAGATTCACATACATATTTAGATTATACAACATACATATACATGCATATATGATTTAAAAACACAAAAACCAATCATTATCTAAAGACATGCTCTCACCATACCTCCATGGTCCACTGCATGACTTATGTGGTTCTCTAGAAGGTGAAGTGTAAAAGATAACTTCTCTTCAGTGGTGAAACTGCAGCAGGGACATTCAAACCCCCCCATCACGGCAGAACTGTTCTGGATCAGGTTTGGACTGCAGAGGTGTAGGATCCTGTAAAACATGATAAATATTATGTGTATATAGAAGGATACAAAGATTTGCCACGAACAGAGACAAAGTAAGACATAGTGAATTGTGTGGTTGCTCAAACAAGTTATTGTGCAAGAGTTGTCAGTGTATATCATTAAATATATTCCATGTGTTTTGCATGGGGCCAGGGGAGTACATGTATGTGAGAGAGGTGAAGTGTGAGTGTGTGTGTGTGTGTGAGAGAGATCAGTATTATGTGTCAGGGATATAAAAAAAAAACATGAAGGATGAATCAATGCACATACATTTTATCAGGATACAGTTAGGAGCATTATAGACATTATGAAAGTAAACACAGCAGTGTTGGTAGCCTTATAACGTGCCTGTGTGCTATCGTTTCACTTCATGTCTAACAAAATATTCATTGATAATTTAATGTGTACATTTTACCATTTTAACTATTAACGTTAAGCAGAGACATACAGTGAGTGTGACAAACACTTTTGGGCTAAAAACCGGCAGATGGTTTTTGCCATGGCAGATAACTTCTTCCTCTTCTGGGCAACTGGCAAATACAGGTAACAACAACTTCTTCTTCTTTCTGGCGATCGCAAAACAATATTTCCTTCTTTTACCGATTAAAAACATCACAAACTTCTTCAGTTCAGTCTTCTCGACGCTTCTTCCTGTTTGAAATTTAATGAGAACGTGACGTAGACGGATATAGGCGCGGATATATATAGAGAGAGAGAGAGAGAGAGAGAGAGAGAGAGAGAGAGAGAGAGAGAGAGAGAGAGAGAGAGAGAGAGAGAGAGAGAGAGAGAGAGAGAGAGAGAGAGAGAGAGAGAGAGAGAGAGAGAGAGAGAGAGAGAGAGAGAGAGAGAGAGAGAGAGAGAGAGAGAGAGAGAGAGAGAGAGAGAGAGAGAGAGAGAGAGGGGGTGTTAAGCAAGTAAGTATAAAAGTAAGTATATAGAGGAGGCGAGTTATTTCAGTCTTTTTAAACAACCGCAAACACGTTCCCTTACGAAATGTCCTTGAATTAAAACACATTCAGTTATTCTCACCAGAAGCTATTAAAAAGCCACTATTCAACAAAATGGAGGCAGTGTATTAAACAGCTTTTTTGTTTTGCTAATCAGCTATGTCTCATGTTAAGTAACAACTTTGTGTTTGATTTCACAAATAATACGTTTCAATATGTTGGAGGTAATAATTTTGAGCAAGTTCATATACTAAATACAGATGTTTATTGTCTGTAAAAACAACCTGGAAGCTGTGAAAAGATTGCCTTAGAGTCATGTTAGATCTCGGACATGACTTGACTGTGTTTCAGAACACTGGAGGACCGCACACTGTGATGCCCATAGACATCATGGTGATGTCCCCGTCGAGTAAACGCGCCCTGCGCAGAGAGGAGCTGCGACTGGACCTGGCTTGTGAGTGGGGCTCGTATCAGGAAACGGTTGAAACGATGCAGGAGTTCTCCCAACACGTGGAGAAACATTATACAGATGCTCTTGACCGTGAGACAGACTTACCAGGTGCGTACTACACTTCACAGTGTCAGCGTGGATGTGTCTTGTAATGGAAGCATTTATTTACTTATTTGTCGTGTTTTAAAGGCATAGTTCACCCCAAAATGAACATTCTCATCATTTATTCAACACCATATTGTTCCAAACTTTTTTTATGTAATAGAATAGGATTTTTTATTTATTTATTAAAGAATATCGTCTCCATGAAATGAAAATGAATATTGACTGTGGATGTCACATTTAGCGAATGGTGGAAAATCATCTGATGTAGTCCATAGAACACACACTAGTCAATCAAAAACTTTCATTAAAGTTGTCCTAAAACTAAAACAATACCCGTTCTTGTCCAAGAACTGGACATATAGATGCCATATTTATTTTGAGGTGGGTTTCCAGTCGAAAGTAAACCTAACCCATCTAACTTGACTATGGTCTTTTGCCCTGTACCAATCTCTTTCAGGTATAAAGAGCATGAAGATGTGTTCATGCGCCTGCAGCTGAACGGCTATGAGAGCATGGAGCTAACAGAGCAGCTAATGTGGCAGCGGCAGGGAGAGGGGGACAGCAGTGAGTCCAGCCCGGTGAAGAACTGGAGGAGTCAGGGCTCCTCGGCACCATGGGTGGAAATACAGAGGCAGGAATAAGAAAGGAGGGAGTGAATGACTGTAGGACACAAGAAAAGACAGAAAGTGTGTTCTTGGTGTTGACAGCCAGCACCTCCTCAGAAACAGACTTTACGAGTGAGGATTCTATAATGCGTCAGCTACAAGACACTCACTGCTCAACCGCTGGGCATGGAGGTGGTTTAACTGCATCTCTGATTACCCCAATGCCTTAAGACTGCTGTGTCAGACAATAAAAACATACATTAGGACATTCCAGTTAACTCTCTGACAAAAAGTACAATGATGCTAACGGGACCAAAGCAGGAATAGAGTGTGTTTGAGGATGCTGTCGTCATCATCAAACCCCTTGAACACTGCACTGAACAGAACAGATGAAGCTGAATCACAGGTTAGCGCTGAGGATGTGGTTAAATGAATAGTTCACTCAAAAAGTACCATTTTTGTTATAACTTGCCCCCATATTATTTTGTTTGTCACAAAACAAAAAATGAGATGTCAAGTGAAGTGTGTGAGTTGCCTTTTTTTCCATTCAACAAAAATGAATGGTAATTTATTCCTCCATAATAATTTATTAAGGAGGTAATTTATAGCTCCAAAATAGACAAAAACACAGTGAAAGTATGTTAAATGTAGCTTCTGTGACGTGTGTCTCAAGTGTGTTTGTGTATTTTTATTTTTTTTCCCTGTTTGGAGCTTGGAAAAGTATGTTATTTTCCTTGTAGGGAAAACACACGCACACGTTCAAGATGTCTTATTGAAGGACACTGCAGGATTGGAACAATAAGATTAAATTATGCCATTTTAATTTTGGTCTAAATTATCCCTTTAAATTAGACTGTGTGAGAGAGAGAGAGAGAGAGAGAGACAAGCTAGAGAGAAGAAGGTAAGGGAGAATGGAAATGTATCCTACCGAAGTTTAATCTGCTTTCTTTGACTCTTAATGTAAAGGAAGATGGCCAGATCTCTGTGGAAAACTCTTTACAGTGTATAGTTGTATACAGTCAGTGTCCTGTTTTAAAAATGAATTGGAACTTTAAACTGACCACCATTCCTGTTTAATTTATTTTTTTCCTGTTTAATTTATTTTTCAGCTTCAGATCAGCTCTGTCGTCCAGAAAGGCCCATTCTGGTGGAAGCTTCCAGTTTCTACTGCCATTCTATCAAAGTAGCAGTTAAAAATAATTAATTTGTTTTTAGTAGTAGTTAAAAAAACATTATTATGTTTGATTTTTTTCTTTAAGATACACCTTTTCCTTAGGACTTTTATTTGTCATTGAGTCCTAATAATCTAAGTGAGAAGGAAGAATTCATTCAGGGCAAACTGACTACTAAATGACCCTATTTTATTTTAAACAATGGCAGTTATTTCAAATCATTTTTGTCCTCTTTGTTTTGTTCTTTTTTTTTTCATTCAAAGTAGTCAGTATTTTTGGAAATTAAAATAATATGAATAAAATAGGCACTTTAAATTGTAATAGTATTTCACAATTTTACTGCTATCAAATAAATGCATCCTTGCGGCGCGAGAGACTTCTTTTCAAAAACATTCTTTAAAAAAAAATCTTACCGATCCCAAACTTTTGATCATTAGTGTGTATATATATACTGTGAATATTCTTCTGTGCGTGAAAAAATGAAAGCTTGTGTATTCAGGTACAGAGTGTGTTCTGGGAATAATCCACTTTTCCTGTGTGGTGTGTGTCTGTAAGAAGAGTCACGGTTTGTTTGAATCTCTCAGGACAGGAGGTTGTGCTGGGTTAGGCAGAATTTTATGCATCACTGCAGTAGTCAGAGGTTAGTGTTTGAGCACTTTACATAGATCTGTGTCGCAGAATTTCGTGTCGTAATTACAATCACTCCAGATCTCAAGCACTCTAGGAACTCTGCTTAGGGAAACGAACCGGACAAGATGTGAAAAACATTTACAATCAGCACAACTGATATTTAAGCTAAACTGCAAATCAGACTTCCCATGGCTCTCTCCCTTTCTCTGTAATCTCTTTCTCTGCTCTGGTGAAGTTAGCTAGTGTGTTAGCAGAATTTAAGAGATTAGTTTGAGTTAACGGCTTAGTGTAAGCTAAGATGCAACACTTCCCCTTTCTTTCCATCTGTCTCTGTGCAGGAAAACAGGAGCTGGAAAATAGCCTTTAAAGAATACAGTTCCTAATCCAAACTGTTTTTCTATATTATTCATATAATTATGACTTCTACAATATGAGACAACATAACAAGGAAACGCTGATTAGAAAAGAAGTGGGAGACGTTCATAAGAAGAGAACTGAAGAGGTATATAGAGAACTTCTGTATTGGAGAAAAATTTCCGCCATTAAAACAACATGAAAGTAGTAAATCTTCTGCTGCTGTTTCTGGGGTCCTTGCAAGTGGTGTTCACTCAAGAGCCTTTAACTGTATTTACTGAAAGAACCACTGTGGAAGAAGATCTAGGAAGTGGTAAGAGAAGAACTTGATTCATTTATGAACGAACAAGATATCTAAACTAAGCATAAAGACTGCTTTTACAAATTGACAAAATTTTTAAATTATTATACATTGAATATTGGTAAAGGATGAATGTATTTGAGCACCGAAGACTGCACTGTGTCCCTCAGGTCTGTTGGAGGTGGAACAGGAGGATGAATTGGCGGACACTTACTGGTCCGGGACAGCCCCCCTTTGTTTTGGAGGGTGTAAAGGCAGACACCAGGAGCTCAAGAGAGACAACTGTGGAGATTCAAACTGCTGCTGGGTGGGATACAAATCCTTCTGTAGAGGTACACCTTATCATCATCTTAAAGGGACAGTTCACCCAAAAATCACTTACTCACCCTCATGTCATTCTAAACCCTTA
Source organism: Carassius carassius (assembly GCF_963082965.1). NCBI lineage: Eukaryota > Metazoa > Chordata > Actinopteri > Cypriniformes > Cyprinidae > Carassius > Carassius carassius. The sequence goes on along the minus strand of NC_081758.1, from coordinate 28,632,618 downwards.
TGACTAACGTTATGTGAAACATGGCTCAAAAGTCTGTTTGTTTGTTTGTTTTGGTCACTCAAAATACTTAACGGAAGTCTTGTGTGAACTACAACTTTTTATGTGTTTCATGAGTTTTATTTAGTGTTTAATCTTCTGTCTTTTTCTTTTCCCTAGTGAATTGTGGAAAGCCTGATGTGGACTTTAATGGGATGGTGTATGGGAGTGATTGGTGGGTGGGTTCTGTAGTGCGGTATGACTGCAGGCCAGGGTTCGTGTTGGTGAGAGATCCTGCCCGAGCCTGTCAGTCCAATGGCAAATGGACGCCTAAACCCTCCTGTCTCAGTAAGTGCTGGTCTGGCTGGACGTTGCACACAAATTATGGAATTATCCAGAAAGTGCACACAAAACTGAGACCTAATCTGACCTAACCTAAGTCTCGTGTATGTATAGGATAACTAAATTTGTTACTGTCAGCACTGTTACTTTGAGAGGTGTTAAAAATAATTCTCCAAAATAACCACACTCTTTAAGAAAAAAAATCCATAGAAAAATGGAAAAGGTACTGGAAATATTGTCTTTATCCATGAAGTACAGGCATTTTCTTTAATCCTAAAACACAAAAAAATGCAATGCATTGCATAATTCAAAGCAAAGGGAAAACAGCTGTGAAAAATCAGTACAGATACTTTTTTCATATTAACACATAAGTACGTTGTTCCCTATTTTGAAAGATTTTTCTAAAGAGTGCGTAGTCATTGTTCATAACATGAAATCATTCAATGTCTACTGATACATAATATCTTTCAAAAAAGTGTAGATGTATTAAGTTGATCGGCTTTTTTTATAATATTTTTATTATAAAAAGATTTGACTTGAATGAGTAGAGATTTAACAATAGTTGTGGTCCGTTACATTTTACACCTAAATGCATTTAATTGACTTTATTAAATATAAGTTAGGTACAATTCTCTCTCCTCCTTTATGTGACTTTAGGAGTGTGTCATCGTGGCCGGGTTGAGATCAATGAGAAGGACATTGATGGGACATGTTCGTCCACCTGTCCTGATTCTAAGAGCTATGCAGTCCCTCTGAACCACAAATGCAGTCGAATTGAGAACTGTAGAAGTAAAGAATCGGGCTGGAAGCGCTGGTTTACACGCTGCAACGACTGCGACTGTGACTGCTTCACTCCCTGCAGTAAGTTTTTATAGAGTCATTTAAATCGAGGCTAGTTAAAACAAGGGGAAAATATACTGTAACTGCAGTAACACAATCAATGTTTTTGTTTGTTCCCTCAGCTTCTACAGGATAGAAGACAGTGAATCTGTATTCATTTTCCTTTTCTACAAAAGCCTAACCTTTCGGAAATGGTTGTTTTCCCTTATTTTTGTATAGTAGTACAGAAATGAACTGGTAATGGTGGTTACCCTCTGAGCATAAGCAAGGTGAAGAGGGAGCTTTACGAGTGCTGAATATACTGTACATTTGATTGTATCTAGTTGGTTAGTCACAATTGTGGAAAGATAAGAGACACATTTCAGTTCCATAAGTGATTTTATTGGAACCTTATGCTTCTGTAGATACGAGGAAAGGATTAGTTTATTAATTCGCTTCATGATTGATACAAGATTAATGTAGTATGGGATTAATATAGTTGAATCAGAGTTGAATCAGCATCAGAGAGAGATATAATTTATAACCATAGATGTGATCGCAGAAAACAAATCTCCTTTTAGTCCCAAGTGGTAAAATTCATGATGAAATTCTCATTTTTCTTGGGTTGGTAGCAGCCAATTCCTGTAAAAGATTGAGGGTGGGGAATATTTTATATTTGTGTTGTAAATAAAGTGAAACCAGAATAGTAAAAAGAAAACACACACATATTCACACATACTCTGTGACATAAAATGCGTGCTAATTAAACTGATGCACTTACCCACGTTCAGTTGGGTTATAGAGTTTCCTTTCTTCGACAGAAGCTCCCAGTATGTGTGTCTTTCAGTAGATCCAGCCAGTCCATTCACACTCTCCAGAAATATGCCGTAGCTTTTGTTAATAGTGTATGTGAAGCTAAAAGAAATGCATGTAGCAAAATTAGCACAAAAAAAAATTAAACTAGCACTACAACAGTTCCTTATAGCCCTGAACCTTGTACAATAGACTGACATGGTAAAATATGCCCCAATTCCCCTTAACCTATTAACCTAATGTACTATGCTTGTTTTGTAACGTACATGAAACCAGATTAATTTTACAACATTTTGTGTCATACTTGAAGTTGTTCTTGTCGTGTAGTTGATTTAAGATCCCAAATATCGGCATCCCCACTGTCGCAGTAGTGGAGTAGGAGATGTTCGTGTTATTAAATTTATTAATGACAATCACCTTAATGGGGATCGGTCCCTGCTTTCCTATTAAGAAGAGAAAATTGGGCAAGAGAGTCTCAGAGAATCTTATAAAATCATACTTTTTCAAATGTTGTTTAGGATGTAAGTATGTAATCCTAAAAGGATTTAAATTCAATCAAGTTTCTCCTCATTTAAAGCAGAAATCATGGTTTTATAGAGGAAAACTCACCTGAGTGCTCCTCACTTCCCCCCAGTCCTGGGAAAGGCAGCAAAGCTGCAAAGCACAGAAGAGTAATTGCTGTCAGAGCCATTCTATCAGTCTGCCCAGTGTGTCTGAATGTCTCTCACACCACACACTCTATTTATATTTATTTTTTTGCATTCCAACTTAAGTCATATCATTTCTGTGAAGTCATACCTTAAAAAGGAGCGGTCAGCCAAGAAACATGAGGAAAGAACATTAATACATTGATACTTTGTTTTTGTCTTCCATATTACATTACAGGAAACAAGGACAAGAATTGTCTTAGGACTTTTAATTGCAACAGTGCCAGGAAATAAATAAATATAACAAAGAGTGCACTGTTGCCCAAAAAATATTTTTGAAGAAAAACATTCCACATTGTAAAAAAACAAAAACAAACAAAAAAAATTGCTATAGAAGCTCCCAGTATGAGTGGTTTTCAGTAGATCCAGCCTGTCAATTCACACTGCACACATATGCTGAAGCTTTTGTTAATACTGTATGTGAAACTAATAGAAATTATCAGAATTAACACACACATTAAATTAGCACTATAGCAATTCCTAATCCTGAGGCTTGTACAATAGGATGACAAGACAATCCTTGAGTCAGGGACAGTGTGTTCAGGTTTGACTGTAGTAAAATTTATGCAGAAAATGACATTTACAAAAAAAAGGGATATATAGGATTTTTTTCTTCTCCATATCTTAAAAAGGAGTGGTCAGCCAAGAAATGCAAAGATTATGACAAAGAAATTTACGTAAAGCGCATGTGAACGGCAAATATGACATCTCATGGCTCACTCCCTGAACCTTTTCCATATTGCCAAATCAGATATAGAATATGCACTTACTTGATTTTTGAAATGTCTTTAAATGTGTCTTAAAAACGCGTGGAAAACGCTAGGCGCGCCGCTTTCAAAAGCGCTCCTGAGGCCGGTGACACACTGGCTGCGTGGCGTGTCTGTTTTTAATTCGGCTCCCATGTTAATAGGTTAGAGCTTGCAGATATATATATATATATATATATATATATATAAAGAAATTCAAAGGCTTTATCAATGCCTTGAAGCACAGTGAAGTCTATTATTAAGAAGTGGGAGGTATTTGGTTCAACACAGACTCTCGCTGGATCAGGGCATCACTCCAAATCGGATGAAAGAGCGGGAGGAAACTGCTCAGAGAGGTGACCAAGACGTATACAGCAATACAGATAAAAAAATTGCTAAAAATGTGGCTATGTGGTTTTTCTTTTCGGTCGGAAGTGCGCCCTCTTGTGACCATCGTGCGCTCCTACACAAATTCTGACAGCATAGTTTTAGTACTGATCGATCGTCGAACTGATTAAAATAACATTAGAATAAAATTACATTGACATCAACGAAAAATACGGTTTGACTACATGTCATGTTGGACTACTTTAAGCACTTTAGGCGTCATGACGTATTAAACATCACTATTATGCATGACGCATGCAGTTTAAATAGTTTTTCCATTTATTTGTTCTTAAAGTAGGCTACAATTTAAAACCAAATGAGTAAAAAAATCAAATTATCAGGGGCACAAGGCAAGAAGCGGCGCAAAGAAGAGAAGCAGAAAAAAATATCAATATAGAGGTAAAAATCACAAGTTAACGACTGTGTATTAGCACGTGATGTTTAGTATTTTAAAATAGCCTTTTTAGAACATCTTAACTGCAACACTGACACTGTGGAACATTTTAGCTCGAGTTAACTGCTTATTTAATTTTAATTTATTTTCTTTACAATAAGCTTCTGTAATGCTGTTTTAATTTGTTACATTAGCCTACTGCTTACTTTTAATTCAGCAACAAGTGTCTAAATGTCTTTTGAAAAAGACCATGGCTAGAACTATCTAGCATTCATAAAATGAAATAAGTTCAAGTTTTCCACTGTATGCACAAAAGGTATGGGCATGCTAATTATACTAACTAGCTAGCAAGCTGGCTAACATCTACAAATACATTACAAAATGTAGCCTTTATTTTGTTGTTTGTTGGACTATTTTAGGCATTTCATATTGCTCATATTTCTCTGTTGTAATAAGTACTTGTAACGGTAGGCATAGTTGTGGAAGTAGCTCATGTCTGGTCTCTTCAATAGGCTATTTTATCAGATTCACTCAATAAATACCAACAAAATTTATTATCACAATTTATTTACTACTTATGTTAATCCTTATCACCATTTATGTTTTGCTAAGGGGGGATGGGAGGGGTTGCAGTAATCTAAATTCTCACCTAGGGCACCAACAGAGCCTGGGCAGGACCTGCCCAAAGCACACAGCAAAACTGATCACGCAGTGGTTGAAGGAGAAAAAGATGAATGAAACTTAAACCCCATTGAAGATCTGTGGAATGACTTGAAGACTGCAGTCCACAAATAATCACCATTAAATTCAACTGAACTTAAGCAGTTCTTCTGCAAATAAGAGTTGGCAAATATTGCAAAGTCTAGATGTGCAAAGTTAGTAGAGACAGAGACGTATCCCAACAGACTAAAGGCTGTAATTAAAGCAAAAGCTGATTCAACAAAATACACATTCTTTTCCGTACCAACTCTATACTATTTGTTTAACTTCAGTTAGTTAGTAATAGTTGTTAAAAGACCAGGGAGGCTTTTCAGTTTCATATTATGAGTTTATTAATTCAGTTCAATTTTGTGTTGATCCCATGACTGAAACAATGTGGATTTTTTTTTAATCTATTGTTTGGCCCAAGTGGTGAACCTCAGGATCATATTGTCATCTCTCTGGGGTTGATAGCAGCCAATTCCTGCAAAACATTGAGGCATTCCAGAGTATAAATAATCTATATTTAAGAGGAAGCTATTTGTTTTTTGCACATTTGAAAACTATTTAGATTTAATTATTATTTTGTGTTATAAAGTAAATCAAGATTAAGCCAAATTTCCTTTCTTGCACCACAACAATAAAGTAATGTTATATAATTATCTTCATTTACGTACCCACTCCCAGTCGGGTTATAACTCCTGCTCTCTCAGACAGAAGCTCCCAGTGTGTCTGGTCCTTATCAGATCCAGCCAATCCGTTCACACTCTCCAGATATATGCCAGAGGTTTTATGAATAGTGTATGTGAATCTGTTGTTGTAACACAAATAAAGAGTTAATCAGAATTGGCTCCAAAATCAGTTCACATTCTGCTTTCAAAATTTTTTTTAACCCTTACCCTTTATAATAAATTGAAAAAACAACAGTTGAGTCAGGTATGCCTGGAAAAGCATCTCAGACTTATCACAGATAAACCCCATTTTCCCATAACCTTATTTAGTTATTACATTACAAATGCTTTTGATCAAGTACGTCAGTCATCACAAGTTATTTAATCTCAACCAAAGTTAATCAGGTATACTCTTCTATACTACAATCACATAACTGCATGTGAAGTGAACTAAAGCAGTAAATTCAGTAAAATTTGTGGAGTACTTGAAACCGTCATTGGTGTCCTGCAGTTGATTTAAGGCACCAAACATCAGCCCTTCCTCAAGCACAGTTGTGGAGTAGGATATCTGCTCATTAGTTAATTCATTAATGACAGTTACTCTAACGGGTACCTGTTCCAGCTTGCCTATGAGAGAGAGAGCGAGAGGACAGCATTATTTAGTTCAAATACATGCTGTAGTAATTTGGAGCATTAATAAATTTAATAACAAATATTGAGGTAATCCGTGATGAATTCACTTTTTGGTCTTTACTCGGTTTCTGTGGATAGTAGTGTCTTCATAAAAGCTAACATAATAAAAATAATACTTTTTCATATCTAGACCTGCAAGTAATTAAACTCAGTCCTCACCTGATCCTGCAGGCAGTCCCAGTCCTGGGAAAGGCAGCAAAGCTGCAAAGCACAGAAGACTAATTGCTGCCAGAGCCATTCTATCAGTCTGACCAGTGTGTCTGAATGTCTCTCACACCACACACTCTATTTATATTCTGCTTTTTTTTTTTTTTTTTTGCATACCAATTTCTAGATCATAAATTATTAGTTTTATGGAGAGGCCTTATCTCTTACCTTAGAAAGGTGTGGTCTGCTAAAGGATTTTGCCATGGATTAACTGATGCTTGTTTCTGAGAAATATTGAATACAAACTGATAACATTGAAAGTGGAGAAGTAATTATTTGGCAAGGTCCCAGTGACCATATTTTGTCTTGTATGTTGTAAAATATGACATGTCAAATATGCTGTAGAGGGTGAGGATTATGTGGTTATGTTATCATTTACCACTGACCTCTCTTACCTCTTAAAAGTTAGTGTACTTTTCATTAATAAACATTAATTATTAACCATCACAAAATAACCTGACCACAATTTCTTCATCTCCAGTGATGTGCATCTTAAAGGATCTTGTGAGATGCTCAGAAAATCTCTGAGCAGTTATTCTCTTTATGTAATTATTTTATTTAATAATTTCATAACATGCACAAATTAGTTCATTACGTTTTATAATATAAACATTTGAAATATATCAGTCTGTGTGTAATGAATCTATCTATCTATCTATCTATCTATCTATCTATCTATCTATCTATCTGTCTATCTGTCTATCTGTCTGTCTGTCTGTCTGTCTATCTATCTGTCTGTCTGTCTGTCTGTCTATCTGTCTGTCTATCTATCTGTCTATCTGTCTGTCTGTCTGTCTGTCTGTCTGTCTGTCTATCTATCTCTGTCTGTTTATATGTATATCTTAATTTACCTTCCCATGTTATATTTAATTTAGCAGGACAATAAATGTATTTTTTGCTGTAAAATATTGTAAGAATGTTGTTAGAAGTAAACAACTTTCAATGTGTGGGCTATCTGTCTGTCTCATCCACATGAAGCTGTACTTCCCCTTTCTGCAAAAAAATCATTGGAAAGATTCTTCAAAGCAATCACACATGCTGAAAGGTAAGCATTATTTCCAAATCTATCCCCAACATAAGATTAGCCTGCATGAAGTAGAAATATTGAATATGATATTGAGCGTATCATAACAGCAACAGCATGTGTACTCGTCATGGATGATGTAGGGCGTCGTTTGAACGCGAGTTACCCCGTTGGTTTCACCGAGAATAACCCGAGCACTGCAGCATCAGCACCAGCAGCAGCAGCCGATGCGCAGGTGCCGCCTTTAAAGAGACCGTGCGCTCAATTCTCCCACGGTGCTGGTTAGGTTGTAATTTCCCTTTGTTTAAGATTTTCGTCTCCATCATCCCAAACCCCCCCACTCCCCAAAGCAATCTCACAGACAAGGAGTTCTAAAAATAGAAATAACATACGTTTTCATCCTCCTGTCCCCAAAAATAAGAACGCAGCTCCGTTGCTGTAGATCGCGAAAGCAGACTAGTAGGCTATAACGTTTTGGTGACAAAAACAAAGTTTTTCTATTTAATGTGCACGAAAAAATCTTATGATATCTATTGGACATATGGAGATCTCAGAGCAGGCTATAAAGATACAATTGATCCTGGTTGACTTTTCTCTTAGATCATGGGATAAGTTGAGATCCCCATCTGTGTAGTTATCATAAGATGGCACTAGGTCGGAGTCTGTAATGTAATCCACCACACAAAAGCAGTAAACCGTGGCTTGTGCGTTTGCCATCACAAATAAACAACACATTTTTAGCCTTAGATGAACAAATGAAAAAATAAAACAAGAGGACGAAGAACTGTAGCAGCACTGTGATGAATAAATTGCATGGACTTCCGCACTGCAAAAAAATGTCATTAAAGAAATTAATTAAACAAAATTGGTTACCAACCCAACCAACCCCCGCCCTAAGTGTTTTATGTTGAATTTTTCAACATGTTATTTATTGTTTATGTCATTATTTTGTGCCTTTTGTGTGGTAACATAGATCTGCTCTGCTCTTTGTAGGCTACAAGTAGTTCGAGATTTTAATATTTTCGTAATATTAGCCTATATAGGCTACTCATACAGTTATCAGCGCAAATTATACCGAAATGTCGCCTAACATCATCATTGTATTTTCTTTCTCGGTACATTTCTAGCACTAGCTGCCAGATTTAACCATACATTTACCCAGAATTTTGCTGTTATTTTTAAAATGCTACCCCTCAAACACAAACAAAGTATCATAACGTAAGTAACAAATAAATCACTGCTACTTTGATCGTCCTCCAGTAACACGGGCTTATTCCGGACGAGAGCAGTTACGCCCAGTGCCACACACCGCCAGGCGTGCCAGGGCTCCTCTGTCCACTGCGCTCTATATCACACTGCGGCGCAGCATCCGGAGGACCGCGCAGGACGAGCACAACTCTTCTCCACACAGCTTCATCCATACGCATACTGGATGACTGTGAATGCGCAATGATCGAGTCACGGTTTGCCCTTCTGTCAGCTGTCCGAAATGAAACTCCCGGTTTAACACGGATACTGCATCTGTTTAATTATTCATAATTGTTATGTTTGTTTTGGATAAGAATTGTCACGATATATTTTCAAGGAACGATATGAATGTGACGTGTAGCGGCTTTCTGAAGGAGGATAGCATCCTCTCCGTCACTGGTGAGCTGGATCGGGCGTATAACGGAGCATCTTTTTTCTCATCTGGACTATAGAGCGGGGCCGCTCCTGTTGCTGAAGCCTGTGTGTACATATGATGCTCTTGAGCTCAAAGGAATGAATTGGACATTTTAATAAGGAAACACGCTGCCAGGGAGACGTTTGATCAACTCAACGCGTAAAAAAGTAGGTATCTATTCTGAGTTTGGGTGCAACACTTATTGAAGCTCTCCAGTATAAACACACTAGACTGTGGTTTGCATGTGTGTGATGTCATTGACAGGGCATGTGATGCGTATTATTCTAAACACTGACTCAGTTCACCATAAAATATCTAGGTGGAGCGCACGTTTAATGAATGTGAAAGGTTTCTTTTTAGCTTTTGTCTCATTTACATTCCTTTATATATGAAAATATTGTTACTATAATTGCTCATTGTGTATTCTGTCTTATATCTGTTCTGGGAAGTGGAGTAGGGAGATGATGACCTTTCTCTGACAGATCATATAGCCAGACTGGGTTTTAAAGGGTTTTCGTGTTTCTCAAACCTCAACACTGCACATTTTGTATATATATATATATATAATTTTTTCTTCTCATTTAACAGCTGACTGTTATCATCAGTTCAATAATGGAGGCTCCAATACATAAATGTGTAATTCTGAGGTCTTTCAGAAACTGGATTGAAATACAGTGCTCAAAAACACAGCCTTTCTATGACTGATCAAAAAAGACTAGGCAGTATTTTATTAACTATGGCCAACAGAGCTATATAAGTGACATAATCAGTAATATGCCTCACTGTAGTTCTCACTTTATAGAAATGTATATCTCTCAACCTGGTCATACTATTGTCCAGTTTAAGAGGTGTTTTGGGCACTTGGGCAGTTTGGCCAGAGACCATCTTAAACCAGTTAAGTTCAGCAGTCTAGCTTAGGGATAGATCCAATTGAAATAATTTTTAAATAACATTTTCAGGACATCTCTCTTGAAGATGAGTCACTTGAACATAAATGGGGACATTGAGGATCAAGTGCAGGTCCATCAATCACAGTGAAATGTATCATTTGAAATGTAGCTTTTTCAGATTCACCAGTCCCTGGTCTTGTGCCTTGAGTCATAATGGACAACAAACTGAGCACTTCTTAATGGAATATACCATACTGACATACAAGCACTTTAATCATATAAATTGCTAGCTGGCAACAGTGAAAACACTGGTTCTTTAGAGAGGCAGGGTTCTATCAAGCACAGCACCCGGAACTGGTTTAGATGCTTCTGCAGCCTAAGTGCATTCTCATTGACGTGAAATACAATAACTCGTTTAGATTCCACATTTGCATTGCTGTCAGTACTGTTTGTACCTCTGTAGCTCAGTGCAGTGTTTTTCTGTGTCAGTGTCATTGAATCTGAGTGGTGATTTTTAATTAAATGCTGACATGACTACATTTAAAAAGTCTGTACACTGTTGACTAATGAGTTACACTCTTAAAAATAAAGATTCTTTATTGGCATCTGGTTCCTTAAACATCCTTAAGAACCTTAAACATCCGTATAAACTTTCTGTAATGCAAAAAGGTTCTTTAGACTATTAAATTGTTCTTTACACTAAGAAAAACAGGTTCTTTTAAGAATTGTTCACAGAAAGGTTCTCCGGATCTGTTATATTTAAGAGTGTATGTTTGATCTGTAATTGCCTTCTGTATTCAAACAATATTTTACTTGCTTTAACCCCTGTTTTTTTCTGTATTATTCACTATATTTTAGCATGCACTATATTTGTGTACACTGTGTGTGTGTGGCATTTTTCATATTCTGTGGTACTCAGAAAGAAAATGTGAATCAGCACTATAGGCTACTGTTGTCAGGCTGTAATCGGATCTTTACTCCTCACAACAGTTCTGGAATTACAACCTCAGCCTTCCACATCCAGCAGGAAAATGTGAGAATCCAACGAAATCTGCCAGAGCTTTCATTAAAATTAGAGCATAATTCTATAGAAATCATATTAGATTAAATAAATATTAATAAAACATAGCACAGATTCAGGAAATCTCTGCATTTCTATCAAAAGCTACAAAAATACTAATAAAAGAGATGCTCGATCCATTGATCAGCTGTATTCTTGTCAGCGTGTTTGTTGAAAGCTTCCCCCGCAAAAGTGCAAAAAAGGTTTCCATCAAAGCTTCAAATGCTGGCATCAAATTCCATAGGCTACAAGGGTAATTACTCTACTAACTGAAACTGTCTCCAAATGCATAACTCTGAGCAGATGCTCCCTTTCTCACTGATTTTATCTTTCTAGATGGTCTGGGGGTAATATAGTTTAAACTAAAAGTGATGTGACGTTTGGTGTCCCATACTAAGAATTTGTACTAAGAATCCCATCAAAGTGCACATACACAGCAGTAAGTAGGGAACACACACTGTGAACTCACACATGGAGCAGTTGGGGGTTCGGTGCCTTCCTCAAGGGTCCCACTTTAGTCGTGGTATTGAAGGTGGAAGAAAGCACTGTTCACGCCCCCCACCCCCCACCTACAATCCCTGCTGGTACTGAGGCTCAAATCAACATCCTTTGGGTTAAAAGTCTGACTCTCCAACCATTAGGCCCCTATAGTTAGTGTCCTAATGCCAATCACCTGACCTAACTCAAAAACCTAATTAAAACAGAATGTAATATGGTTAGAATGAATCAATGTTCATACAAAATGATGACTACCATGAGTTTCTTTTCAAAAGGCAGAATGATTTTGTTACCTTTCTGTTCCTCCTTTTCTCTGAGCTCTACCACAACCTCACATATGTATCACTGATTCAAACAGGAGCATGAAATTACACACCACTTATCAAAGACATATTCTCCCTTGCAAGTGTGTGTGTATGTGTGAACTAATTGCATTGAGGTAGATTTAATTGAAGATAGTAGTATTTGCGATTAAGTATTCCTATGCTTCTGTACAAATGTTCCATTATTACACATTATAACTATTTTTGCATCCCCCAACATTTCCTAGGCTCTTAGTATGGCTGCAAAGTCCTTAGAGCCGGGGTCTGTTTCCATTCCCATGGAGGAGACCAAGCGTGCAGGTAGCGCCCCTCCAGATGCTGCCATGCTGACCCACCTGAAGAAGGTGGAGAACCATATCACAGAGGCACAGAGGTTTTCTCACCTGCCTCGGCGTTCAGCAGTGGACTTGGAGTTTACAGAGATCTCCTACACCATCCGTGAGGGCCCCTGTTGGAGGAGGCGAGGTAATACATGAATCCTCATGATGAAGCTTATGTGGTTATTACAGTAGGATGAAACTTAAATTTGGAAGCATAACTGAAAATAAGTGATTAAAGATGTTTTTTCCATGTGGTAGTAGTTTATAAAATGTACCTGTGATATTTCTGTTGTGTCAGAAATCAATACATTAGCAATTATTTTCCTTTTACTGCCTATGGGTACAAAGGTGATCCAGTGATTTACTGCATGATAAACTACCAAAAACAGGAACTTAAATGGTGCAACAAATCAAACATAAACACTTCACTGACAGCAACTTATTTATGTGGTTGTCTGTGACTAAACATTCATAATGTAAGAAATCAAGATACTGTTAATAAATTAAATATACCACATGGGTCTCTGAGATACTCAAATTTGAATTGTCGATTGCTGCTCTCATTCGTCCATGGCATCCGGGTAATAAAACTGTGCTACTTTCACACCGTTGATTTTGTGCCAATTTGCATCTCAGTTATATCTCAACTGTTGCAAACTGGCCTTTTAAGAATTTTATTGTAGTTAATTGGCACCAATTAGTTAGTGTGCCGACATACAGACCAACTGTGCTCGCAGCAGCCCAACTCTGATTCCCCTCTCTCAACCCACCACTTTCCTCTCAGCTCTCTACTGTCCTATCCCAATAAAGTCATAAAAAGTTAATAAATATAACATAAAACATAATTTTATTGTAATATTGTTGCAGTGTTTTTCTTGTTGCTAGTTTGTGGATTGATTTCTAAGAGTACGCTTTTACATAATGTACAGGTAAGGTTATAAAATCATTTTAACTCAGATTAATATTTCATATCCTCCTTTTTTTTTTTGTTTGGTTAGTAGTAGTCCCATTAGTGTCATTATGACCCTGCCAAGGTTTATTTTGCTATACTGATGGGATAGCTATACCTAATCTCTTAACACTCCAAACTCACAACACACAAACACACATATGTATGCACAAGTACACATATACACAGGCATAATACTATTAGCCCCTCACACACACCATCCTGTGTCCTGCACTGTACAGTGCTGTTCTCAGCAGTCTTAAGATAAAGTAAATAATTCACATCCCCAGACAGCACGCTACTCAGCTGTCTCCTGCCTAGTCTAGCTAAACCTGCACGGGATGAAATCAGTCCACACACAAATGCTAACTCACACTCAAACACAAAATGAGTGATAATGGATAATGAGTCCAAACAATAAGCAGGGATGAGGCTCAATAACAGGCAGGCTGAGAGAGTGACTGCTGAGTCCAGCCCAAGATGACAGTAGACCAGTGAGCAGTAATGGCAGGGCAGAGCGAGATCGGTGGATAGCAGTGAAGGTCTGACAGGGACACTTAGCATAAGAGCCTAAACACTCATGGTCTCTAACTAAAAATAAAGCAAAGAACATTAGAGAAGAAAACGGAACTACATGAAGGACACACAGGGAAAGTACAAAACAAGACTAGAATTGCAGTCTAAAAGCCACAAGGAAGAACACAGCAACATAATGTATAACAAACTGGCAAAACATGAGGGAAAGAAAGCACAATATAAAGGAAATGGTGAACATGAGGAACAGGTGACAACACTCAGACAAACAAAGACTAAACAAGGGGGTCTGGTAACTGGAAACAAGGAGGCTGGATGAGAGGAGCACATGGCAAACACAAAGACATAGAACACAACGTTAAACAAAACACATTAAACAAAGACAAGACAGATAGAACAATCAGGGGAGAACCCTGACAGTACATGGTGTTTTTTGCTAAGTGATAGATAAGATAAGAGCTAGAACTGGCTATCAGCAGTAATATATCCATTAATGTCAAACGAGTGCTCAGTTGACACATCTTGGGAAGCTACAGTACATGGAGAACTATGCAGAATTTTAACATATAGCTAAGGACAAGTTGAGGAGCAATGTATGATTGCAGGAGAAGTTATTTGTGCTTAAATGCTCTTAGGGAGCTTTGGGTGTATTTTGGGTTTATGTAACTGTTTTTTTTTTCTATTTTAGTAGCTCATGGGACCAGAGAAATCTCATAATGTCTTTGCCTTCTCCTGTCTTTCTCTCTTTCTCTCTGCTCCATGTATTTTATCTAGAAAGCAGCATGAAGAAGCTGGTGCAGTTCTGTATGCTGGTGAATGATGGTTACTGCATGCACACCAGCTTCTATAGTTTATTGTCCTCCAGCATGCTGAGCTCCACCCACAAATTGCTACTTGTTCACACACACACACACACACACACACACGGCACAAACCAAGCACACATACACGACAGATGTATCATAAGGTCTCACGGTTGCAGACATTAGTAAATGGAAGAGGGTGAATCATACAGTAGTGATCTCTATGACACTTTTAGCAAGCCACTCCTGAGACTTATATATGTTCTTATGTTCAAATGGTGTACCTCATAATGCTGTTCCTGAGTTAGCACCACATACATTACTATGCCATTCTTTCATTATTATCTCATACTTCATTATACAGTCCCTCTGGTGTTCCATCTGTTGAGAAAAAAGCTCTTTCATGTGTAGTTTATGTATTAGCATTGATCATTTTAAAATACCGCAAAGGCAAATGTATTTGCTTGCTTTTACATGGTGATCCAGGTTTATCCTGTATTCCTCACTATTTCATTGCTGTGCAGTCCATATAACATGTACACATGTGGGAGATTTAATTGTGAAGGATGTGTTGTTCCTCTATAAGTACTTCCCCAAGCTCTGAATGATAATGTATGTGAGTGCAGGCAGAGAAGATAGATTAATAGTTATGTATGCAGGCTGATGGTTTCATTTTTGATGGATGAATACAAGCTGTTTGTGGCCTTCCTGCCATTTAACCTTCCTCTTTTTGATGTCATACTGCTCCTCTGCTCTTTTTTTTTTTCCTCTCGTCATTATTGATCCGTCTCTGTTGTTTTCACTTTTCAGTATTACCTCTGGCCTCTCTCTCTACATTTTTTTCTTTCCCTCTGGACGCTTGTTCACCTGTCATATTTAATATTTTCTATCTTCCTGAAATTTATTTTTCTTTGTTCTGTTCCTCCTCTCTCGCTGCTTCTTGAAATGCTTTGAGTCATAAACATTCTGCATTTTGGATGGTTGCCTTGATCTGTGGGAATTAGCATAGATGGCTTCCACAGATGTTATACAATACCAGTGCATTTGCAATAAGCCCAGTGGTAAAGTTAGAGTTATGGGTAATGCACAGGGCTTTTAATAATCTGCTCTGTGACTGTTATGCTTTTGAACATGGTTCTCGTGGATCTTCAGAGAGACTATCTCTGTACTTTAATAGCACCTAATTAACCCAAAGGCACTTTTGTACTGAACCAGATATTTTATCCAGTTTGAATTAAACACAATCATTTTACACATATTACACCTTCAAACTGTTTACTTGATAGTTCTAATGCAGAATATGGGATTTTGTACTCTTGCTTGAGGGTGTAATTTGTACAGGAGAATTCCATCACTGTACAGTTGATTCAGTGTTTCAGTTATTAACACTCTTATTATAGCCTGCGGTTTGTACACCAATGCAACAGTTATTCATTAACAACATCAGTTTGCAAATACGAGCAAATTATTCATAAAAGTTTTGTCATGCATTTTTATGTTATACTGACAATTGTCTCATTCTGTCACTTCATACTCACACTTAACAGCATAGGCGGGGTGACCATTTGGGCAAAAAACAAGATATCTTGGCCACAAATCAATAATTAATTCCCACAAATTCATATATTTCCTTGTTTTAGGTCAATTGTTGCCCTCTTGTAACTAATTTGTTCCCTCATTTTAGATTAATCAGTTTAACAAAGAATCAACTAAATTTAAACATCAGAAAAATAACAACATGCACTGTAAAAAATGACTGTAATTTTAACGGTAAAAAACTTGGAAAATGCTCCAGTACAAACCTGTTAAATGGTTAACAGTAATTTCCTGTCCCCAGAATTCTCTGAGTTGCATTTCAGATTTTGTTTGGATTTGATGTTTTTTTCTTTGAAATAACTAAGTTTCTTCTTATTTTTTTTTCTTATCTGTTATGTTTATTAGGGTGGTATGTTACATATAGGGTTGTTAAATTAATGTTTGCTGCATATTTCAGTTTAATGAGTCTCACCATGATGGTGTTTAGTGCTTGTGATGACACTGTGCACCTTCTATATATCTTATTATTTAAAAGCTGATTGTGATGGGCTTTGTTTCTTCACATGAATTTCTCATTACCACCTGCTTTTGGTGGTTACTAGTGTATTACAAAGGTAGGTACAAAACAGATTTCAGTACTTCAGTAAGTTGGTATATTAATATTATATCAGTTAAATGATGGTATTAAAACTGTAAATGTAAAGTAAAAACCGTTAAACCTTAAACGATGTTACCATATTTTTAACGGTATAATTCTAGCAACCACAGCTGCCGTTTTTTACCGTATATTTTACAGATTTTTTTTACAGTGTGGCCAAGATTTACCTAAAATTATATTATTAATCTGTGGTCACGATATGCAGTGCTTTAATTGGCCCAAAAGAGGTGCCGGTACTCTATTATAGCCTTTATATATAGTTTTTCTTTTGATGACTCCCGTCATCCCCTGAGGTAACGACAACTGTATTGAAGGGGTTTTATATACAGCAGTCAACAGACGACCTTATAAAAAATAATAAATCCTTTATTAGTTTGTGGATTTGCTTGAGCTAGAAAGAGCTACTGAACATAAATTAAATATGCAAAAGGATTTTGAAAAAATACCCTTAGAATAGGGTGACCAGATGAGATTGGCTTAAATTCGGGAGGGCGGGGGTAAGGGGGGTGTCTGCGGTCTTGGGTGACGGGATGGGGGGCTTATGATATTAGACTTCGTAGCCTATAATAAAAGATAATGAATTTCAAACCTTAACTAAACACATTTTTATTCAAAGAACAACCGTCTATCATTTCTCTTTAGTCTTCCACAAGAAACAACAACATTAAAATCATGAACTCAAATGTCATTGTAAAAAAAACAAAAAAAAAAAAGACTGTTGTAACAGTGCGTAAATCAGACCTTTCTGTAACGCTAACGCTAATGAGCTTAAACTTATTTTTTGTACACAGTGCCGCGAACTGTCAATCACTCCTGTACGCGTGCATCACTGTCCTCCTCGCAGCTGCAGCAACTTGCGCTCTCTTCATCAAGCTTTAAAACACAAAGGGGACAAAGAGGTTGTATTGTCTTTGTGCATATTGATTAATTAGATAAATAAATATCTAAATTCGTGCCTAGCTGCCTACGGTATTTTTTTAGAACTTAGAAAAAAGATGCTGCAGCCAATGAGCAGCCGGCGGGGGCTGGTTGCAGGACGACTCAACCTCCGCAGACAGTTTTTAATGTTGATCTGACAATAACTACTCAAGATTTTGCTTTAGTATAATTTTCGTGACAATTAGGGCCAGATTCGGGATTCGGGACAACAGTTTAGATTTCAGGACTGTCCCGAATTTTTCGGGACGTCTGGTCACCCTTCCTGAAAGAGCTACTGCATTACTTTATTAGCTTGAACCTACAGCGAGTAGTGTCAGCCAGCGAGTCATCTGATTCTGATCGTGTTGTTTTAGTACTCAGTGTATTTGAGTGTATTTTTTTTACCGAGCTTAGTATGCGCGTTTCACACATCCTCTCCGGCCACGTTGAGTTGTTACTGACAGCGGCAAAAGCGACGCATGCGCTTTTCACTTGAAAAACTCAAGGGTGTATGGGTAATGTAGTCTCTGCTCTTGTTGGGACAAATTAGGAAGCTTGCATTGTGAAGGGCACTCTGAAAAGCGGCAGCGCAGGCAAAAGATTAAAACCTCTATTAAAACAGATGTCCAAATGAGCGTACCAGTACTCTAAAAGCACGTTCTGAGCGCACGGAGAGGTGGCGGTACGCTCAAGAGCTATATTTGGAAGCGGCGGTACTGAGTACCCACTTAAAGCACTGACGATATGTATTTTTCTGCCTGTCATGTGTGGGGCTTCATAGCAACTTACTTTTTTTAATTAGGAAATTTTGTAAATAATAATAAATACTGATTTTTTTGCTAGTATTTACTTTCAGAAACCCTCCTAACAATGTGTAGGACTGTACATTTCTAACACAAGATAATATTGCTAGCAGATTGATGACTGCCTTCTTCCTTATCAGCACATAACCACAAACTGCATGGATGCATATTGATTAAATGTGTTTAAGCTTTCCAAGAGCACTCTCAGGCTGATCCCTGCAGTTCAGTTCATACTATAGTGCAGGCCCATGTAAAAGATCTCAAGCAGTGCTGCTTGTTTTTAACTCATGCTATAGATGGAGAAGAGGATGAATGCATGATCAGATTGATGGTCAGGTTACACATCGTCAGCATGTAGCAAAATCTAAAGATGAATTATTAGTTACAGGATGCAGGGCATATCATCTGTGGATGAGTTATCAGCATTTAATACTCATGGATGCCACAGATCATTGGTTTGCAGAGAAGCGTACAGGAAATTATAGGGCGATGTGTGGTGTTGCCCCTGTCACTCACTTTCTTTTTCTCTTTCTCAATTCTGTCACTTACCTTGCATAATTTTTTTCCGAGATGTAAAAGTAGAGAAGGACAGAGAAATGCAGGGAGTGTGTGTGTGTGTGAGAGAGAGAGAGAGAGAGAGAGAGAGAGAGAGAGAGAGAGAGAGAGAGGGAGGCAATCATAGTACTTCACCAATGACTCAAAGCTGTGACTGAAATATAAAGCAACACAGATAAATGGGGAAGACAACACACATAACATAAACCAGGGATCTTCATGTGGGCATCTGTGGTCTCAAGGGAGTCTGGACACTACTGTAACCCTGTGGGGGTAGGGAGTTCTGCTAAATATTCAATAAATAACTTCCTACTACATAAAATTGAAGCTGAATGAATTGCTCATCTCCAATCACTCCACCGGCCTCACTCTGTTCCCACATCTCTCGGCCCCACCTCACTCGTCACATATACTTACTAAGAAATGGCCAGTATGCTAGTAATATGCATGCTAATAAGAAGCTAGCTAATAGTGAGAACTGGTCCTTAAAATGAAGTGTAACCATTTAAATTCTATTTGAGATTTTTACTAGTCTGTGGTGTATCTGGTTATTGATGCAAGTTATTGCATTGTTCATTGTTATTTTTGTCACATAATGTGTTTAAATGACTGATTTTGTTCTTTTTTTTCAAATGAAAATGGTTATAATTATCACAGTTGGATGATGGGTCAAATCGTAACTTGTATTCTGTTGTTTAAATAATTTCATTGGACATTACTTGTCTTGAGAGTTAATAACATAAAGTATTTTGAGTACAAAGTACTTCACTGGAGTTCTATCAAATATTATCATATGTATACTATTATACTGCTGTGTTTTATCAAGTCTGTATTTGTTTGATGCCAACTTTCTCTGTCATGAATTTAATTTGGCAGCTAGTAACTCTAACTGTATTGAAAATGATGTGCCCAAAATGCTGTGTGCAGGATTTAAGGCCCTTCTGAAGTGTCTGTCTGGAAAATTCTGCTGTCGTGAACTCATCGGAATCATGGGACCCTCAGGGGCCGGCAAGTCCACTCTCATGAACATTCTTGCTGGTTACAGGTAAAAGTGCATGTATGCATGGAGAAGAAATATTCCAGAATTCTTTTCCTGTTTATCACTTTCTAGCCTTTCTTTTTTATAAACTTCTGTCCCTTATCCTTTCTTTCTGCAGAGAGACAGGCATGAAAGGTCAGATCCTGGTAAACGGGCGACCCCGTGACCTCCGCACCTTCAGAAAAATGTCATGTTACATAATGCAAGATGACATGCTACTGCCAAACCTGTCAACACGAGAGGCAATGATGGTGTGTGTGTGTGTGTGTGTGCATAAGAATTTTTGTATCATATGTCATTCTGATTGGTCAGTTGCTGCCATCTGTGGACAAACTTTTGCATAATGATCACTAAGCTCTCTCAATTGATACAATAATTTCGGCTTCAATAATTTATATACAATTATTTGGTAATTATCACAACATAATCCCCATCAGGGTGATTTTTTTTCTGTGAATGACAGAAAAAGTAGATGGTACATTATCCCTTATTTAATGTAATCTTTCTTTTTTGTTTAGGTTTCAGCTAACCTTAAACTTAATGAAAACATGGAAGTGAAAAAAGAACTGGTAAGTTTTTGTGGTATCACTTTACTGTATTTTCAGATCATCTGTGTTATGTTAGGAAGTTATAAATTATCATTGTGTTTATAATAAAAAAAAAAATCTAAATTATGATATAATGTGTGACAGGTGAATGAGATCCTCACAGCATTAGGACTGCAGGAGTGCGCTCACACTCGCACCATTTCTCTGTCGGGTGGCCAGTGTAAGCGGTTGGCCATTGCTCTGGAGCTGGTCAACAACCCACCTGTCATGTTTTTTGATGAACCCACTAGGTGCCCAAAGCTGTATTACATTCAGCCTTATTCCTAATTCGTTTGATTGTTTGTGGTAATATTTCTCCTTTACGGAACATTTCCATTTAATATCCCCAAACGGGCATTTGTGTTTGTTTCTGTATGTTAGTGGTCTAGACAGCGCGTCCTGTTTCCAGGTAGTGTCCTTGATGAAATCTCTGGCTCAGGGAGGCAGAACCATCATCTGTACCATCCACCAGCCCAGTGCTAAACTGTTTGAAATGTTTGACAAAGTAATTGCTGTATTCTAAAATTATATTGTTCTGTGAAAATATGTTTTGATTTATAAGTGTGTGAGGATGTTGATGTGTTCATGTTCTTGTTTAATACTCAGTTTGTTCTTCTTTGTAGCTTTATATCCTGAGTCAAGGTCAGTGTATATATAAGGGAACAGTCCCACACCTTATCCCTTACCTGAAAAACCTTGGACTTCACTGCCCCACGTACCACAATCCTGCAGACTTTAGTAGGTCTACTGTGTATTTGTTTGTGTGTGTGCACGCACGTGCGTGCGTGCGTGCGTGTGTGTGTGTGTGTGTGTGTGTGTGTGTGTATGAGAGAGAGAGGGAGAAAGAAAAGTGATAGATAGAAATAGATATGCAGCTAGAAATAAATCTTTATGTATGCTTTCTATTTTTGCTTTAAACTAAGCACTAATGTAGCAGTTTGTATGTTCTATATTAGCTTGTTTTTTTTGCCTCATTTGTTTGCTTTAGTTTGTCAGGGAGACATATTAACATTTTAAATTTTGTTTCTTAAAAATTTAACTAAATAAATACACTCATTTAATATGTACTCTCACTTGACATAAATAATCCATTCATATCTAGGTTATGGTATTATTCTACATAGGACAGATCATTCCCACATATCTGCAACATAACATAACATAACATAACATAACATAACATAACATAACATAACATAACATAACATAACATAACATAACATAACATAACATAACATATATAAATGTGGAATAATGAATGAATTTTGAGGAATTAGTCGTTTTTTTTAGCAAGGTCACAGGTAATTGATGAAAAATAATAGTAAAGACGTTGTTACAAAAAGTCTATTTTAATGTAATTGTTTCCACAGAAATATTAAGCGACAAAGATGTTTTCAACATTGATAATAATAAATGTTTATTAGTCATATTAGTATGATTTCTGAAGGATCATGTGACACTAAAGACTGGAGTGATTACTGCTGAAAATTCTTATTGCCATCTAATAAATATATTAAAATAAAAATAAACATTGTGATTTTAAATTGTAATAATATTGACTGCATAAATGCAGCCTTGATAGGCATAAGAGTATTCTTTCGAAAATATGAATAAATCATAATGACCCAAACTTTTGTAATTGTACATTTGTAAATGTATTTTTGAAATTATTATTAGTTATTATTATTAGTTGAAAATATTTTTAGTAATCGTTGTTATACGATAGAGTGCTTTCAAAGATGTCATAATTCTCTTTGGCTCCTCTTGTTTATTAATCAGTCATTCAGCATGTGTATGAGTTCTGCTGTCTCTCTGCTGGCAGTAATTGAGGTTGCCTCAGGAGAGTACGGTGATCTGAACCCTGTTCTTTTCGAGGCGGTTCAGGGAGGCCTGTGCTCAGATGAGGGAAAGAAGAACTCCATTGACAAGAACGACGGCACCACATCCTGTCCCTCCCAGTGTTACAACGTGAGTAATGGACACTTACTCTCACACACAAAATCTGTCTGTTTACCAGTCTCTGACCCACACACCTCAATTTGTATGTGTATTCATACAGGATTCAGGCTACATTGAGAAACACACTTTTGCCACCAGTACCCTCACACAGTTCTGCATCCTCTTCAAAAGAACCTTCATCACTATATGCAGGGACATGGTAAGAATTGCCATCTATTGTGATTGGCGGTGCCTAATATATTAAAGGCTAAAGAAATGCAATGACAAAACAATGTCTGTGTTCAGGTATTAACACACCTGAGAGTGATGTCACACCTGTGTATTGGTGTGCTGATTGGTCTGCTGTACCTAAACATTGGGAATGATGCCAGCAAAGTGTTCAACAACACTGGCTTCCTGTTTTTCTCCATGCTGTTTCTCATGTTTGCTGCACTCATGCCCACCGTCCTGACATGTAAGGCATTCTCTGTGTGTGTGTGTGTGTTTGGTTGTGCGTGCTTGATTCTTTATGAGCATGGAAAATAGATTTGACATGAGTGATTACTAAATCTTTTTTGGTTTGTGATGGATTAGAAGCACCCATATTGGCTTGATTGAGAGTTATGGTCTTTACAGAATCAGTGGAGCTGATTGAATTAGGCACTGATGCAGTGATGTATTTCCCTTGCAGTTCCATTGGAGATGCCTGTGTTTATAAGGGAGCATCTTAATTACTGGTACAGTCTAAAGGCATATTACCTGGCCAAGACCATGGCTGACATTCCATTCCAGGTACTTCTGTTTCTTTGTCTTTACATGTTATAATGTTAAATCTAAGGAAGGAGCCACTGTTCTATCTGATTGGAAGGACTTGCAAGGTTGGCATGTTAGGGGACGAGCATTTCTAAATGTACAGAGGACATATCAACTAATGATTTGCTGTATCTGTCCCACTTTTCAAATCATTCCATGTGCCCCAGGTAGAATCCAAATGTCAGAATATGAGTGCTCCTCTCTTTTTTCCAGATAATTTGCCCAATAATGTACTGCAGTATAGTGTACTGGATGACAGAGCAGCCACCAGAGGCGGGCAGATATCTGCTCTTTATGGCCCTGTCCACCTGCACTGCCCTAGTGGCTCAGTCCCTGGGGCTTCTCATTGGAGCTGCATCCACCTCACTACAGGTAGGAGGACTTCAAACAAAAATACTGTAAAACAGCAATATTTAGAAGTATTATTACAATTTAAAATAAGACATGTCAAATATTTTTTAAATGCAATTTATTCCTGTAATGGCAAAGTTACATTTTTACTCTACTCCAGTCTAAATTGTAACATGATAATTAAGACATCATATGTGGATTATTATTATCAATGTTGAAAACAGTTGTGCTGCTTAATATTTTTGGGGAAACTGTAATACATTTGGTCAGAATTCTCTGATGAGTAGAAAATTCAAAAGAACAGCATTTATTTGAAACTGAAATATTTTGTATCAATGTAAAAGTCATTACTGTCACATTAAAGCATCTATTCTGAATAAAATGATTAATAAAAAAAGAAAGCGTATTGGATAGCATATACATTCTCTATGTAATTTTAATAATGTATAGTCATTTAAACTTCATGTTCGAGTCATGTGCCAAAGCAAAAAATAGGTATGTATATAAAATATGTATAGTTTAATATGCTGTACCCTGTATATAGTAATTGTACAAAAATGAAAATGTACTTGTACATGCAACACACAATAAAAAAGTAATATTTAGTTTGATTGTGTGTGTGTGTGTGTGTGTGTGTTTGTTAAAATGTTTGAAATTCTGCATTAAGCACATTCATTTAATATTTTAAAGGTTTAGTTCACCCAGAAAATGTAAATTCTGTCATTAATTACTCACCCTCATGTCGTCTCAAACCCGTAATACTTTCGTTCATCTTCAGAACACAAATTACATTATTTTTCAGTCAGTTGAGTTGCTTTCTATGCAGGGTCAAAAAGCTCTTGGATTTTATAAAAAATATCTTATTTTGTATTCTGAAGATGAAAGAAAGTCTTACGGATTTGGAACAACATGAGGGTGAGTAATTAATTCATTTTTACGTGTTACAACTATCCCTTTAACTTAGACTTAAAAAAGATATATATTTTTAAAATTCCATCAAATGACCCACAGCCCCTAGTTTGAATTCCCCTGCTTAAACACACAATTTTTTTTCTCTCTCTCTCTCTCTCTCTCTCTCTCTCTCTCTCTCTCTCTCTCTCTCTCTCTCTCTCTTTTTACATAATTTCAGGTTGCCACATTTGTAGGTCCAGTCTCTGCCATCCCAGTGCTTCTGTTCTCGGGCTTCTTTGTCAACTTTGACACTATCCCTAAATACCTTCAGTGGAGCTCCTATCTGTCATATGTCAGGTGGGTCAAGAACCATAACACTGACAGTCCTAAACAGGCAATCATCGCACACAGAAAACTCACACTCACACACTGGTGTCTTCCTCTGCAGGTATGGTTTTGAGGGCGTGATCCTCTCAATCTATGGCATGAACCGCTCAGAGCTGGAGTGTCCCGGTGTGGTGTGCAAGTTCCAGAAACCAGTGGAGGTGCTGCAGTTGCTGGATGTGGAGGATGCTAAACTCTACGTGGACTTCATAGTTCTGGGGGTCTTCTTCTTTGTTCTGAGACTTGCCACTTACCTAGTTCTACGTTATAAAGTCAAGTCAGAACGTTAGGGCCAAAACTCATCATCAGACATACATTTAATTTCACATACACATAAACTCTCATAAATGCACATAATCTATTTGCAATGGAGACAGAAACCAATGCACATTGATTACGGAGTCATTGTTTGGCAGTGCAGCATTTATCCTCAGTTTTTGTTACTTGAAAAATATTTTTGAATCTCAAAGTATAGAATAGTAAAAAATATAAATTGTTTGATTTATTTAGTTTTCAATTTTGAATGTATTCCATGCAGTAACAGTGTAAATGCATTTTACCCTTGACTAAACGTTGAAGCATGAGTCTACTGACAGGACTGTTTTTACAATATTTACAATGACAATCCAATAACAGCTCCCAACAGCATGTGGATTGGCCAACAGGCAACATGCGAGTCTGTTGATGTCATACTGAATTATCATCACACTGTTGTCTCACTGTTAATGTATTTCGTTCAGACTGAAGAATGTTGAGAATGTCATCAAAATGTGTTTCGGAGGAGAGTGCACTGCATGCTTGGGGCACTTTAGGACATGCAAGCAGCAGAAGCGAGAACTGTGTGTGAGGCATTCAGTATATTACAGATTATAAGAATGAATCGTCCAACCAGCGTATCTTCAATTCCATTTTTTGTCTTCCCACAATACACAGAGTCCAAGGAGAATAGTATCTTCTGCAACCTGCTGAATATTAAGACTTTTATGATCGCTCAAGGCAATTCTGGGCAAAGCATCAACGTCAACCTAAATCTAACCGTTTGAGGAATGCTGCAGCAAGTGCCCTTGATGTGAACTGCCTACCTTTTTTTCTCAGAGGGGCAACTGGAATACCTTGCTTGACAAACATTTTGGCATTTTGGCAGTATACATCTGTCCTGCTACCTTTAATTCTCTGACAACTGCCTTTGTGGTATCCTGAGAGAGAAACAGACAATAGTTTGTGGGCTTTTGCTCTCTTTCTTTCATCAGGAGGGATCAAATCTTGAACTTGTACAGTACAAAAACAGTGACCAAAATATGTAGAACTCAATGTGAATCGGCTAATAACAAAGCACCACTGAATTGACTGCGTTTAGCCAAAAACAACACATATCAAATGTTAGAAACTCATTTGCAATCCTAATCCTATTGAACATCTCATGCAAACATCCATTACTTTCTAAATAGGAGTCACTGGCCTGTTCCTTTCTACTTCTTTTGCGACTGTTCCCTGGACACTTAATCTGGGATGTCAGGACATCTGTGGTTAGTTGCAAGTGAAACAATCATATACCTGGAGAGAGATGCTGGATGAACACTTTATGCCCTCTTCAGTGGTGTGGTGTGCTTTTCGGGATGGTTTGCATCTGTATGCACATTTCCTCCTATCTGCTTCTCCCCTCTAGCAGCCAGGCTATTTAATACTGCAATGCAATGCAAACATCTTCACAACTAACTGGAAATCTTTTTGAGTCATGCTATGTGTTATGTCCTAATATAATGAAGGCTACTAATAATCTGAGTATATACACAAAGAAAAGTATATGTGTTATGCTTTAAGCAAGATTGTAAATACATGTATGCACTTTTGTTGATGCGGTTTTATTAGAACTTTTCTGGATATTGGTTTGTAATTAATTTTATTTTTATATCCGTAAATATGACATGCAAATCTGGAAAAGGCAGTGTTGTGACCGGAAAATGCATGACAAATTTGAAATCAAAACACAAGATGCTGTGACTGAGGAATTTATGTTGCACATGTGTTGTAATCCAAAAAATACTCCCAAAATGATTGAATAATCTGCAGTGGGTTCATTTTAGAACATCTTTTTTTTGTTTTAGAATTGGGCAAGTTTACAGTGAGCATTGTGAGTAGTAAAAATGTGATATAAAGGCTTTGAGACAGGAAGTTGGCCTTCAAAAAAGTCAGTAGCATTTAGTTTTAACACGCAGTACTGTAAGGTATGATTGTTCTTTTTCTAGAACAATCTGTCCACCAATATTTTGTGCACAGCTTTAAAGAAGTTTTATGTATTTATTTTTTGCCATATGGTATACCAAGGAAAAAAACTAGGTCAGCTCTTGGTTGTGGATGTTTTCGGAGCACAAGCTCCATTTTCAGAAGAGCTGCTATAGAGCAAGGGATCAATGAAGCTATTAGCTGCTTAACAGTCAACAATCCAGTATTCAGTATTGCTTGATGCAAACCAGTCAGCAGCTGCTTAGACAAAGAGTGTTCTATATTCTATTTCCCTTTGAGTCATCTGAGAGTTTTAGAATAAGGAAATGTTTACCATCAAGAATCTGTCTTCTAATGGTACACAGACATCTAGTGTAGAGAGTTGGGTAATACCTGTTTCTAATAGCAATAGTATTATTGTTCTGTGCCTAGTGAGTGATATTTCCTATCTAATCCTTGAATATTCGATATATTTCCGGTATTTGTCTGTCAAATCTATATTGTATACAAATCATTTTGCGTGTCTGTGTCATTAGTATGTTTCAATATGGTTTTCTGTATGTGGAGTCTTAGCTGGAAGATTTTGAGAGTCACCCGGATGAGATCATATTTCACACACTCATATTTAATCATGTTAATTTGTCTTTAAGCAAAATCACATTCATTGTTTGTTACGCAGCATGCATGCCTTAAATAAAAAGCATTTGATGGTTCTCTCTCAGATTACAAAATAAAAAAAGATAAGCAGGTAAAGTGTGAATCAATTTGCGAGATAGTGAAAAAAAAAAACCTTTTGTTAATTCTGTTTATGTATGAAAACATTCTACAAGGTTTTGGCTTGCACAACAGATGTGCAGAGAGCAAGAGTTACTGCGGTTTGCTTCCCAGTTTAGCTGCATAATTATTATGTTTGCCTCATCAAAAATGCAAGTTATGTGTGCTAAACCATGTTCAAATGATTATAATAAATGCATTTATATATTACCTACACCTAATTATTTCTGTCTCTGTAGTAGTCCAGGCTATACTTATTTAAAATACTCTGTAATTACTTTATGGATTTTTTTTTTTTTTTTTTTTTTTAGAAAATATGATTTTATTAAATTTGAATTGCTAACCATGCAGTTAGTTTAATTTGAGACAACCTGCTTATTGTCCACCCAAAAATTAAAATTCTGCCATCATTTATTCACCCTTGTGTAGTTCCAAACTTGCATGACTTTCTTTATTCTGTGGAACACAATAGAATATATTTTGAAGAATGCTGGTAACAAAACAGTTTTGATTGGCACTTCCATTATATTTTTGACCAAAAAAAAAAAAAAGGTTATTAGCATACCTAGGTTATTAGCATTCTGAAAAATGCATACAAGTTTGGAACAACAGAGTGAGTAAATGATGACAGAATACATTGAATTTCACTGAATATTTAGAGTGTAAATTACACTTTTTAAATATTTGTCGTTATGAATCAAAACCTCTACGGATAAAACATTGAAGTAAACAATATGGTAGCATAAGTGTTATCTAAATACTTGGTACTGCTGCTATTACCATCAGGACCTCTGAATTGTATTAGTTTCCCTTACAAAACGAAAATATATGGTAATATACTGCAATATATTACACAATACCTTTTACAAATATAGGTAATAGTGCTTATATTTTTTCAATATACTGCAATATATGCATTGACCATGTATGGTTATATATTGATACATATTGATACATATAAAAATGTTTAGAAATTGAGACAAAAATAGCAATGCATGTAATGTTCATAACGTTGTATCCTTTACTGTGCATATATATTGCACATAAATGTTCCCATGTGAATGCATGTACACACACATGTACACATATGTATACAGCAGATTTCTAGTTCTCAGCATGCTCTGCTTCTGACTGTTAAAGATTGTTTAAAGAAGAGCTGACAGCACAGCTTCAACTGACTCACAGCCACAGCCTTAGATGAAATAAACTGCAAATGAAATCAATGATGTCACCAGAGCATGTTTAAACAACTCCAAAAACATCATTACAGTGTTCAATTATCATAAACCATTTTGGCTTTATTTCTTTCGTAAGGTCTATTTGAAGTCACTATTATGGTGATTTGGGCACTTGGCCCTTGACTTTGGTTAAATTAATTCTTTAACAATTGTTGAAAGTGTATGCTCTCATTATTTTCTACAATAATCCATGCTCCTGACTGTAATGACATACTTTTTACTATGCTCACTTTTTGGAATCAGTGACTGACAGCTGGATTTTTACACATGAGCTCTCAAATTAGCATTAAAGTCTTTAAAAACAGCAGCTTTTAGTATCATTCTTTGCATAATTGTTGGTCTCAGAATGTCCTTTAGCCCATCTCAGATTACACTAGTTTCAAAATTCTTCTAATTGTCCTGATTACACTCATAAAAAAACATAAAAAAACATAAAAAAAACTTTAATCCTAGCTGAGCCTTTCTTTTCATGGCACATTTGCAATTAGCAGGTTAGCACTGTGTCCTTCAGAGAGGTGAAATATTGACAGCTCAGGATAACTATTGAGTATTTCTTCGACCTACCTTTCATCTTCCTTCCCCTCATATGCCTTCCATCTCCTGTGTTTTATATTACTAAGACAAAAATGTATATACAATTTTTTGTTCTTAAGCAATTGCAAAAGTCAGTGATTAGTCCTTGCAATAGAAACATACAGTAAAGTTTTGTGAGAGTTGTTGTTGTGTTCACTGCCAGTGCAGGTGTGAGATTTACAGAGAGAATGACTGTGTGTGGGTTTTACATGCAGGGGTCAGGAACAAAATGCCCATTATGTGAGCACACAATCAGAATAATCATTAAAAGTGAAGCAGGACAAAGAACACATGAGAGATGTATATCAGCTTAATGTGTTCCTGAGCTCAATCTTCCACCGACTCTGCTAAACAAAGAAACAACTCAGCTTTTTGCTTTTCCTCACTGTTTTGAAGTACTGTACTATGCTTTTTTCATCCATTTATTTTAATTAAATCTGCAGACTGATGCTCATTGTTAAATCTTTAATTCTAAAAATGTAGGAGAAAAAAAAGGCTTGAGGATAGTTTGAGTGGAATTTATGCAAAAAAAAAAAAAAAAACACACAATTCTATAGTGTACCTGATTGTTCATGTATAATCCTAAATGGATATATTTTATTAGATTTTATTTTGAAGGGAAAATACAATGTTTTGACTATTAGGCTGATAGTAAATCATGGTCACTCCGTCAGAGGTTGAGTGTTTGTGTGAACTCAAGGCCATGGGTTCTGTTCATTTATCATTGCTTGAGGACAAAATACAACCAGTCTCTATGGTATAATTTCTTTGTATTTATAAGATAGTTTTTATTTATAAATATTTTTGCCTGACAAACATTACGTTCTCACTATGGATGACCAATCTACAGTATAAAGGGAAGTCAGAGCAGATAAGCTATAGCCACATTTTCTGAGTCAAGGTTTGTTTATGAAATCCCAAGGTTAAATGTAATCTTTAAGGCAAAATGATTGATCTTGACTCAGTTATAGGAATTTGTGTTTTTGATCCTGGAATTTGAGGTGTGTTTGGCCTTGCTGCGAGATTTACAACATTTTATCATCCCTCACAACTATAATTGCAGTGCTACGGGATGCCATGGAATGTTTTCATGACCCGTATACCTACACAGACACACATCCACACAGATTGTAGCTTTTGACTTTGTGCTTTGTGCTGTGATAAATGTGCACATGGACAGACATGCCTCACCTTATGGATTCATCTGAGTGTACGATCTGAAATACTGTCAATGAAGTACCTCTGAGGAGTGTACAGTATATTGACTTGTTTATGGTACTGCACTCATTGGCTATTGTGTACAGAACTTATCAAAGGGCAAAAACTAATTCCTTAACCTGTTATTATATTCTCAGGTTTACCTTCAATCCCAAGGAGGGAATAGACAATCCAGCCATGGTGACTGCAGATGATACAGGTTAGTGAGATAGTTTATTATTATTATTATTATTAGTGTTATCTGCTTCATTGGAATTATTAAGGATTTCAACCATTTTTACTGTATTTTTAATAATTTATTTGTATACATTTTCTTTCTTTCTTTCCTTTTTTTTTTTTTTTTTTTACTCACACCACAAATGGAAACCACGGGCTTTCCCAGCGGGATTTCTCAAACCCCTGGGGGTTTGTGAGGGAACTGCAGGGGAGGATGAAAAGCTAACAATTACTTTAATCATAAAATATATATATATTTTAATTAATTAAATTAAAAACTAAAATAAAACCCTAACTAAATAAATAAATACTTTATTTACATCTCATGTGGCCATTAACCAACATTAGAGAACCAAAAACATGCAAATCTCAGGATGTATAGCGTGGGATTATTTTCTTATCAGAGTGACAGATAGTTTATAATATGCCGTAAAGTGTATAGTTTGTAATTTAACTTTGACTTTGCAGACAGAGCCTGTGTCAAAGCCCTCACCCTGAGTGTGTGTGCTGAAGAGGGAAGATGGAGAAAATTTGGCTTCCATCTGTGCGTGGAAAAAGGGCAGCAGGGTCACATATCAGGCAGCTGGATTCACTGGGTGTGGCTCACTCTCAGGTGGCCCGTAGGATTCAAGTGAGTGGATCACAACTCTACTTCCTGCTGTTAGATGAAAAGGCCTACAAGCTGGCTGTGTCTGAGGGTCGTGACCTCAGAGAGCTGGCTAAAGCTAGCCATGGGGAAGGATGAAGACCTCCTCGTCTCTGCCACATCACAAGGGATGCACCTGGCCTGGTCCTCAACATACAGCTGCTGGAAGGTAAGAACTACAGTATTCTCATAGATTCATACAAAATAAATGTCTTCAAAATCAATCTTTTTTGTAATGCTGTTTGTTTGTAATGTTCTTTTAAAGAGAAGGGAGGCTGGATGTAAGGTGTGCAATTTCTGTTTTCTCTGTGACGTAGGTGAGAAGGACAAATTCACAGTAAGTCCAGTGAAAGGAGGTGCTGCAGAGAAGGCAGGAGAAAGGGGATTGGTGCCATGGCCTCTGAACTCACAGACTCTGCTATCAGCAAAATGGTAAGCATGGACTTGTTGTAGATAGAATTATAGTAAAAATGTTTCCGATATTACAGGATGGCATATTGGATACCTGCATGTTTTACAGCTGAACCACATATTTCATAAAGTAATAAAATGCCAATATACTATTATATACTCAATCTGATTGACCAAAATCTGCTTTTTATCTTAATACTGTACTAATAACTACCATAATAATATAAGTGATAAAATAGACAGCCACATGATGAATCAGGGTTCATTGTAGGTAGCCTGTCCCTAAAACATGGCCAGTACTCATGAATAAATGGTACACTATCATACGCACAAAGACAAAACAACATCAGGATAACACGCAAAACTAAAATAATGCAATAAACATGAACTAAATAAAAGAAAAACATCATAAATTAATAAGTATGTTACTGATACTACATAAATAAATTAATATATAAATAATGCGATGTGTCACACAGTGACTTCTGGGAATGTCCTTTTACTACATTTTACAATAAAATTATTGTATAGTGCAATGTTAAATCATTTACAGTTTTTTTTACTGTATATTGTAAGGTAACTTACAATTTACTAATTAATAGTCTGCTGTGTCAAACTCATGTTATGGGCAGCATTTCGATCTTTTATGGTGTTATGTTGTACTTTCATCGCAAGTGATAATATTTCCAGGTAAAGATGGTGATTGACAGTGACAGTGAAAAGAGTAATGTCTGTAGGAAAATGCCCATTCTCCCAGCCATGGCTGATGTAGAGAACATACCGTATCGACCTCGCAGACTGCATCTGGTATTGGGACCGGAAGGATATGGCTTCCTGATCAAGCAGGAGAAGACTGGAAAAGGACGCACTGGTGAGAGGCGGCCACACACACTTTGATATGCTAATTCATACTCTGGCATACAGCCACTCAAATGGATTGCAGTCTATATTTATGTTTGGTTTTACAGTCCATATGGTGAGAAAGGTGGATAATGGCAGCCCTGCTGAACTGGGAAGTGTTAAAGAAGATGAGATGCTTCTTGAAGTAGAGAATCCACAGAGCCACTGAGTCATAATGAAGTCATCAGCAAAATCAGACACAGTGGACAGCAGGTCACCATCACAAATATGCCACCTCAGGGCCAAGACATTTACACTAAGATGAATATACAGAGTGAGCAATTAAATGCTAATATGGGGGAGATTCTTTGCAGTTAAGGGCACTTTGGACCTCTTAAAATTGATTTCTCAAAAGTTAAGAACGTGAACACTCAAAAAAAAAAATGGTTCTCAATATCTAACCCATTTGGTAATAACACTTTAAAAAATTATATATAAATATGTTACTTCTCATTTACATCATAACCAAATATTTTATTTTATTTTATTTATATAAATGGAATTGTTCTTTAAGATGCTCTATGTAATCTTAAAGACAGCAGTATTGGTGACAGCAACTCTTTGTTACAAAAAAAAAAAACCTGTAAACAAATCACTATTAAATGAATAGATAGATGGATGGATGGATGGATGGATGGATGGATGGATATATATATATATATAGATAGATAGATAGATAGATATAGGATGAATATTATTGAATAAAAGGATGAATTAATCAAAATGTATATATTTTTTCTTATGCCTTTTTTACTGCTTTTCTGTTAAATGTCAAATACTACTTATTCTCTCAGTTGGGCCTGTCTCCCTTGCTGTTCTGTGAGGACGTTACATCTGGTAGCCATGAGGAGAGGTGCCAAAGGACATCCCAGTGACGCTGAAGCCTGCAGTGCCCCCTGTTGAGCCTCAGGAGGATGTGCAGCTCGATCCGAACTTTATTCTGGAAAGGGGCTCTGCCGGTTTGGGCTTCAGTTTGGCCTGCGTCCATCTGAAACCTGGCACCTTCATCAGCCAGGTACAATGAAGCCCATTCACTGCCAAATCAGCCTTTAGACGATACTGACTTCAGAGGTTAGGACTGAATAACAATGAAGCTTT
Source organism: Carassius carassius (assembly GCF_963082965.1). Lineage (NCBI taxonomy): Eukaryota > Metazoa > Chordata > Actinopteri > Cypriniformes > Cyprinidae > Carassius > Carassius carassius. The sequence goes on along the minus strand of NC_081758.1, from coordinate 28,598,330 downwards.
TTTCTGGACTTACTCATCGGTGGGGATTCTTCACAGAAGTATACGCTTTGAAAATCAGCCCTAGGACACATAGTGGACTGAATATTATATCCAGGGTGTCATCTGTTAGAAATTATTGAACACTATTAATAACACTTAACAATAAAAGTAAAATATATATCATTGCATGTAAATATGAACAACAAACTTTCCTTTTATAATGACAGTGAGCAGGAGAAGGCCCATTACAGACTTTAGGTCTCCTGAGGGTGATGTGGTGACGGAGGTGAATGGACAGAATGTGGAGAAAGAGTCTGTGGAGGATGTGATCTTACATGTGGAAAGAGGAGGAGACACTCTTTTTTACTAGTAGATCAGAAAGGTTATGACTGGCTGAAGAAAAATGGGAAGCCAATCACTGTGAACAAACTAGCACCAATCTCTGAAGTACGCAATAATGTATATTTAGCTAACTAGTTAGCTAATTGCATTAAGTGTGATTAGCCTATATTACACAAACCAAATGTTTTCAAAACTCATACGCAAAAGCATCATCACATGCACTTTATTCATATAAGTTCATGTATTTGTTATAGGTGGAGGAAAACTTTTCAAGTGCTGCTGAACCACTAATACTGAAGACTGGTGAATTGTGTGATCATGTCAATAAGATCAATGCTTTGAGAATGATGTTTAAATAGTTTCACTGGGTAGCTCATTTCTCTGACCTGTATTGACTAAACCATGGGAACAATCCCTTCCACATAGTCTTAATCATTCAGAGTGCTGTGAATACAGTAAAAGTTATGTCTCTGGATGTAAAGATACAGGAAACATAGCAGGAAAACAAAAAATGAACAGAAATAAACAATCTGTCTTTGAGAAATATTATTTCTAAGTTGTGTTCACTGTGTGTTCTGCAAGATACCACAAATTAAACTACCATATAAGCATTGTCATTCTAATCTTAAATACTCATTATTTGTAATGGGGTCATATGTATTAAAAGAGACTGTAAAATTGCAATAAATTAATATTACAAATGAAAAATAAAGTGGAGGAGTTCAAGTATCTTGGGGTCTTGTACACGAGTGAGGGAAGGATGGAGCGGGAGATTGGTTGATGTACCTGCTGTCGTGGTGAAGAAGGAGCTGAGCTTCAAGGTGAAGCCCTCGATTTATCCGTCAATCTACGTTCCTGCTCACACCTATGGTCATGAGCTGTGGGTCATGAACGAAAGGACAAGATCCCGGATACAGGCGGCCGAAGTGAACTTTCTCCGCAGGGTGGCTGGGCGCTCCCTTAGAGATAGGGTGAGGAGCTTTGCAACTCGGGAGGAGCTCAGAATAGAGCCACTGCTCCTCCACATCGAGAGGAGCCAGCTGAGGTGGCTCGGGCATCTGATCAGGATGTCTCCTGGACGCCTTCCTGGGGAGGTGTTCTGGGCACATCCCACCGGGAGGAGGTCCCGTGGAAGACAGAGGACATGCTGGAGGGACTATGTCTCTCGACTGGCCTGGGAACGCCTCGGTATCCCCCTGGAAGAGCTGGAGGAAGCGTCTGGGGAGAGGGACGTCTGGGCGTCTCTGCTCAGACAGCTGCCCCTGCGACCCGGCAGAAGAAGATAGATGTATGGATGGATAAATATTGTGTGATACATAAATGTCTCTGATTCACCATGAATATTAAAGGAACATTTTTTTTGTTCTTGTTGTCTTGACTTAAGTCTACTGATAAATACTACATTAATAATTACTAATAAATAAATATCCACACAATTTGCCTTCATAAGACTGATACATGAAAGATATATAGCTCTTTATACAGTTCATTAGCATAAGTAGTAGCACTTATTTAAAGGGATAGTAAACTGTGATAAAAATAAATGGAGTTGTTGTAGGTATTTTATGAGTGAATCTGATAAAATAGCCTATTGAAGAGACCAGACATTAGCTACTCCCACAACTATGGCTACTGTGACAAGTAGTTATTATACTTTGCCATTTATTTTGAGCAAATAAATGGCAAAACTATTTTAACTGCGTACGTCATGCATAATTTTATGCGTTATGATGATGTATAATACGTCATGAGGCAGAAAGTGTTTAAATTAGTCCAACATGGCATGTTGTCAAATCTTATTTTTCGTTGATGTCAATTATATTTTTATTTACTTCCGACCAAAAAAAAAAACTTTCCTGCGGCGCTTCCTAGTCATTTTGAGCCCTAGGCAACTGCCTGTGTCTCCTATGACACAGGCTGGTCCTGTTGACTTTCCATAAGTAGAAAAAGATATCACCAGAGAATGTCTAATATGGCGAGAAGTTTCACTATCACTACACTTCCGGCTTCTGAACTGGTTGCAGTTCCACTCTGATTCCATATGAGGACGCACACAGGACGAGTGCAGAATGAATGGAGGTCAATGGCGGTATACCCCTCAAAATCCACTTTTCTCAGGATATAATTTTTTGTCTAGTAATTTGAATGTTGTATTCGAAAGGAGATGCAAAGAAATTACACATTGCTGGGTGTTAGATTTTTTAGAGTCACTTATTTGCTTTAAAAAGTCTTTTAAAATGTTAATGACGTCATACACATCGTATGACCAGATACTGCTTTATGGCAATCCTTCAGTCACTTTGGTGCTTTCAGAGAATGTCTATAGTGCTTTCCAGAGCCGTTGAAAAATGAATTATACATACAATTTGTATGTAGCAATCGAGTAAGGGAAGAGTCCCCCTCCCAACAACACGTATTGTTACGATCTGTAGTAGCCCGTGCAACCTGGCCGATTTTGGACATTAGCCAACTTGGCATTTGGCCAACTTTCCCTCCCACGTGAACCACAGTAAACTAAGGTAGGCTTTGACAATTAACACAGTCCACATGGGTTACCTTTTTTCGTCCTTGGGAAATGAGAAATAGGACAACCCCTTGCCCACTATTAGAACAATTTATCATTGCACACCTACGAGGCATTTTTTTCCTTTTTAAATTTTTATTGATATTTAGCACTAAAGCCCTGCATTTCAGCCCGAGCCTGACGGGCCCCGACTTATTTATGCCCCTAGGGCCGGGCTTCTGGCCAATTTTCATGTTATAGCTCACATGCGGGCCGGGCCTCGGGCCTTTTTTGGGTTATCCTTCTATTTATATTTTTAGACATTAATAAAAAAAAATGAGAAGTTGACGTTGACAATAGAAAAACAAACATAGACATTTCATAACCTCATAACTTTCATAATCTGATAATTCAACCCGTTATAATTATACTGACATACTGACATGACAGTCTCACGCACGCACGCACGCAGGCACGCTTTTCCGTCAGCGCGACCCACGATTATACTTCACTTATATCCACTTATTGTAGTAGTAGCTATTATAGGCCTCTAAATTAATGTATTAATCATAGCCTAGTTGGCCAACTAATAATTATAAAATGATGATTCATGCAGCGGCGAGCATTTCTGTGTCTGCACCTGTTGCGGGCCACGCAGCAAAGAAGAGAGCGCTGGCCGAGTTTGAAAACATTGTGGAGCAGGAAGAGGATGACGACGATGAAGTACATCAATACATGCGCCTCAATCACAACATGGAAGGTGATGGACGAGATGTGCTGCTATGGTGGAAACAGCACGAGACCCTGCTACCGCCACTGTCAAGACTGGCTCGCTCTGTGTTTAGTGTCCCGCCAGCAGCAGCAGCGAACGTGTCTTCAGCGCAGCGGGAAGAGTGATGGAAGAGAGGAGGACTGGGTTAAAACCTTCCACTCTGGATGCTATTCTTTTTCTCCAGGATGCTCTGTAAGAGACTGTTCTAACTTTTCATTTGACTGGACTTTATTTTCGTTTAACTGTTGGAAACTAATGGAAAAAAGAATGGACATGTTCTGTGGTGCATTTTTGAGGTAAGATAACCTGCAAGTTTGTTTTTAATTAATTTCATTTGTTTAGATTGTAGGCTATTTCTCATTTCGTTTGCGAGCGCTGTTGCGAGCCTGCCTCAGTAGGCTATTTCATTTTTTATTTTTTTTTACTCACTGTGGTTTAATAAATAAACATATATCTGTGTGATATGCTTGAAGTGTTTTATATCTATGGATTTTATTGTAGCCAAATAAAGTATTAGCGTTAATTTGAGAGGCTTAATTGATTAAATATGTTTTAGGCTACTCGCTGTCGGCTCACTGATTAACGTAAATCTTCATTTAAAAAAAAATGCTCCAAACATTTTTCTAAATTAACTTGATAAAGAAATGAAAAGAAACATAACACAAAACTGACCCATTTTTTAATTGTTGCAAATAGGGCAGGCTTCTGCTGTGTAATAAAATAAATAAATAAATAAATAAATAAAAACACAAGCTCGTGTCGGACTCGGGCTGATAATTCTGATGAGCTGTCGGACACGGGTCGGGCTAGGGCCTGAGCATCTCTGGCCAGGGCCAGGCTCGGGCCTAGATTTGAGGCCCGTGCAGGGCTCTATTTAGCACTATTGAGCGTGACATTTGTTTGTGTTTTTTTTTAAGGTGGCAATACTATACCATATGTATCCGGGATTTCTTAACACAAGAATAACACAACAAGTACTCAAATTCAATTTATTTTCCGTGTAAATTTCACAGTACATACATGACAATAGGCAGACAAAAGTGCCAGCAACCAAAAAAAAGTTGCTGCATTGAAAAGAAAAACTTGGGCGAAAAAGTCCGCCTTAACATTCTGATCCCGCTGATTCCGATTCGGATGCCATCAAGCGGTATCTCTGGTCATAATCAGTCCTTCACTGACCAATCAGCGTTCATTAGCAGAATGCTAGCATGTTATGGGCAACAACAACTCAACCTGTAAGAAATCGTAAGGACATAAGTAGTCGTTCTTTCAACTTTCGACCTATATCCCATGTTGAACTGGCAAAACCCACAATCAGATCTGAGATTTCTCAACGGCAATTGGGTGAAAGGGGCAAATTTAGCCGTTTAGCCCCATAGACTCCCATTCTTTTTGCACATTTATGGCGATCACCCCCAGTGGAACTCTGGTGGTACTGCAACCAAAATTCGGTACAATAGGACTTAATAGGGAGTGGTAAGGCTCTCCGTAGACGGGCTCTGATACCCCCAACTGTTTGATTACCAGCCATCTTTGAAAAATATCTTAATTTATGTTCAAACTAAGAAAGCAACCCATACAGCAGGGATAGGCAACTTCGGTCCTGGAGGGCCACTGTCCTGCAGAGTTTAGCTCCAACCCTACTTAAACACACCTGAACAAGGCAATCAGTGTTTTCGGGATTACTAGATAGATACAGGCAGGTGAGTTTTTATGAGGGCTGAAAATAAACTCTGCTGGATAGTGGCCCTCCAGGACCGGAGTTGCCTATCCCTGTACAGGTTTGGAACGATATGAGGGTGAGTAAATTATGAACTTTCATTTTTGGGTGAACTATCCCTTTAAGCCGCCCTTATTTGTAACTTAGCTATGAAAAGCATTTTATTCCATATTTAATTTTTAGGGGATACAATTTTTTTTTAATAAAATGTTTTTAACGTTATAACACTGAGGCCATATATATCATATAGATTTTTAATTTAATTTATTTTTTTCCGTCAGGCGAATATTCTGGCTCCTCGATTGAAGGTCCTTCGCTGGAGGTGACATTCGTTGAAGGGCCCGGTTTGTTGAGCGAAGTGGCGAATAAACCTTCAGTCACAGAAATCATGGCTCAGGCAGTACAGAAACTTGTGGCTAAAGTGCCAACGTTGGTCGGCGGTAAGAATAATCACCTTTTTGTCAAACTATAGAAGATTTATTTCATTGAATGATTTGTTTTGAGTTGTGTGCTTCTGGTTTCCACAGCCGTTCGAACAGGCCGCCTAAATGAGCAAATCTCGCATTAGACCAATCCAACATTACATTTACTATGTACGTTACACAACAAGTGTGGTAAAACGCTGATTTTTCGTGCTAATGCCCAACAATCGTGTTAGTTACCGTTCTAGTGTTTTACGCTGTTTACAGTTGTCACAGTTCATTCTGAACGCGCTCTGGCAGCAGCGTTATGCTGAAGCTGAACATTCGCCCAGTGTCCACATGTGAAGATACATTTAACTCAGACACTTAGATTTGTCCTATGGCATTGGTTTTGTAAAGTTTCCTTTATAAATGTAAATGTGACTTATAACTTGTGTATGTTTTACCGTGATCAACGACTATAATGATATATTACAGCCGCTGTGAACTACTCCAAGCCGCGGCTAGCTACATTCTGGTATTACGCCCGTGTGGAGCTGGTGCCTCCCACCCCTGCAGAGATCCCCAAGGCCATCAGCGGCTTCCAGGATCTCCTCAAGGGCTTCCAGTCAGGACGGCTCGGTCAGACCACAGTCAGGGTTAGTATGGGTTGGATTGTTTAAATTTTGATGTGCAAAATTGAACTTGTCCTTGTCTGACAATGTTGCCACAAAATAGCTACCTTAAATTTATTATCCAAAACACATCTGCTTTGGGACAGGCACAGCTGTTGTGTTCTATTCCAATATGTATTTGTCTAAAAATTGTGCACTATGAATATGTTAGAATTGTTAGTAGCCATGTTGGAAAGACTTATGCCCAAAAATTCAAAAATCATTTATATATTCTCAGGATGTTCCAAACTTGTATGCATTTCTGTCAGCTGTTGAACACAAAATATATTTTTAATAATGTTGGTAACCAAACAGTTGAATGTAGCAATTGACTTCCATAGCATGGGGGGAAAAAGAAAAATACAATGGAAGTCATTGCCTACCATCTAATGTGTGGTTATCAAAATTCTTTAAAATACCATTTTTTGTATTGGGAAGAAAAAAAAGAAACATGTACAGGTTTGGAACAAGTGGGTGAGTAAATGAGTAATTTGAGTGAAATATACATTTAACATTCTAATTACATTTCAACATGCAAATATTTTAGGAAAAAGTTCTCTAAACCTGTTCCTTTAAATATTTTAAACTAAACTTTGAAGCCAGTAGGCTCGCTGCAATTCAAGCATAGCATTTCGTCTAATTATTGTATTTTATACAGTAAATAAAAGCTTGATTCAGCTCTTTTATCAGCCTGTGCCCTGTTCATTTATTAAACTGAAGATACACTTCTTTCTCAGAAAGTGAGGTTTAAATGATACATTTGATCATTTTGGCAAACCTAATTATTAGTAGTTCCAATAATATTTTTGTAATGTCTCTCATCACTTTTATTTCTTTGCCCCAGGATGCTCTGAGGAACGGACTGGTTGCCACAGAGGTTCTGTTGTGGTTCTACATCGGCGAGATCATTGGGAAGAGAGGCCTTATTGGCTATGATGTATAAATGTGGACTTTCCTGTTTGCTTGTTCTCTTTGCTGAGCTTTGTCCATTTTCTTTATCAGATTCTTGGAATCCAGGAACTAAATAAATGAATATTATTAAAGAAAGAAGAGATTTCATGCCTCTTTAATTCGTGAGTGTACCCAGGGGAATGTTACAATATTGTTGAATTTTGATAAATGGTGGAATTCATGGATATGTTTACAGTTTATCACCTATCAATTCTTACTTGTAGACAAAAAAAAGCAGAGATCTGCTCTTACAGAACATTACACTGATAACCAGTGTCATTCAAGTTCTTTCATTTTTGTGTTAATGAGTGAAAGCATTTTTTTTAATGCAGTTGTGGAGAAAAAATATAAAAGCTGAAAGAAAAAAATCTATAGGCTATAAATCATGTGCAATAAAGATTTATACAAAATTATGTCATAATTGACATTTCTTCTCGCTCCTGATTTTCTGACAGCATCCGCATAACATTTCCCAAGTATTTGTGGAACTCCTGTCGAACATCTTCAGGCTCTTCCTCAAGGATTGAGTGAATGAGAAGCTAAGTGAAATAAGTTTAGAAAATAACTTGTCATATGCAACTCTAAGCAACTTTTTTGAAGGGGTGTTTGAAAAAAAAGAAAGAAAAACCTTTTCATTAAGTTTCAAAACAAAAAGCAAATAAAAGCACTCCCTAATGATTTGATGCAGCTAATGCTGTAGTGAGAATATAAATTACCCAATTGTGGACAGGTAGTGCCAGCCACGCTCTCTGGTTTATGATGTGCTATGAGCAGACACTGGGCGTCCTGCAGTCCCTGTGAGGAGATGAATGTTGAATGCCAGGTTTCTATTTCCCTCCAGATGACTGGGCACATCTGTGTTAAACACAATAACTACCCCATTGGTGTCTTTTATCAAAGCTGGCCAGCAAGATTCAAACCTGTGCATGTAGAATACTGAATGAATTTACTCAGGGGAAAAAATGGGAATTGTTTGACAACTTAAGTCTCTGGTTCAGGAAAGGTACTGCCTTTGGTCAACTTACTTGAAATCCCCCGCACAATCCCATAGTTCCACTTCACATGAATTTTTGTTGCCAGATAAACTCTGATTTTTGTTGCCATTAGAAAAACTCTGTGATTCAAACTCTAGTATCCTAGACGGAAATTAAATGTCATATCTGAATAGCTAACAAAAAATAAAATTTGCAAAAGGCAGCAAAAATTTGTATTTGTTGCGACAATATCTTTAAAATCAGCCCACCGTACTCCTTGTGTAGGGCTGTAATCAGCTCAGATCGTTTCTGTTGTGTCAGACTGACAGAAACTTAACTTTCTTCCAGTTAACGTTTCTTTAACATGCAGTCAGCAATATTGTGGGGCGTTACAACCTCTTATGGGGGAAATTGCCGTTAATCCAGCCTTTTATAACCATTTTAATTTACGAACATTCATACAATTAATGAAACAGCAAAAATGTAAAGGGCAAAAATATCAAATTGTTGTTTTGGCAACCCCCTTTTTTAAAAAGAAAAAAACTGTATGAAATAACTTAGATTTATATAAAAAAATACTCTTGATATTTAAATATTGTTTGGAGAGTATTCACAAAACAGTATTCTAATTTAAGCCATTTTTGTTTATGAAAACATGTAGTATTCGATCGTACACGTTTATAAACATGATCCTAAAAAGTGATTTCCAAAAAGTTGTATTTCCTCTTATAGCCACACGAGGACACAAGACATCTGCTAATATCAGTCATGCTTGCAAAGACGCAAACTTTGAAAAAATTAAAAAAGTGACGCTTTATAAAGCGTGTCAGAAATCGTCACATTCTGGGCAAGTTCTTTTTTTATTCATAAACGTTCATGTGTTTGATTTATTCATTATTATATTTGTTGTTGGTATGATGCGTTACTTACAAACACTTGTTTATATACAAACACTTTCACCACCAGAAGTAACCAAAAGTTACTTTGCGTTTGTGAAAGTTAGTTTGCATCATATGCGAGGTGCATTTGAAAGCCTCAAGGCCAAACTAACTGACTATGTAGGCCTCATGGCCTAGTGGCCTACATGACTGCTCTTGTAAATAGAGAATACAGAAGGGAGATGCTAGAGGATGAGTTAATGCAGAAATAAATAATTTGTGTCAAATTAATTAAAATCGTAAAATGTATATGCCTCTGCGACCTTGGGCACCCGTCAAGTCACCTTTATTTATATAGTGCTTTTAACAATAAACACAGCTTTACAATATTAAATAGGAAAATAGTGTGTCAATGCAAAGGGACATAAACACTCAGTTTTCAGTTAAAGGCAGTTTATCATTAAATTCAGTGATGTCATCGTCCAGCTCGGTTCAGTTAAAATAGTATCTGTGCAATCAAGTCAACGATATCTCTGAAAATGAAGTGACCCCAACTAAGCAAGCCAGAGGTGACTGCGGCAAGGAAACCAAAACTCCATCAGTTACAGAATGGAGAAAAAATCTTGGGAGAAACCAGGCTCAGTCGGGAGGAAAGTTCTCCTCTGGCCAGACGAAACCAGCAGTTCAATTCCAGGCTGCAGCAAAGTTGTATTGTGCAGAAGAATCATCTGTTTCCTGTGGTCTTGTCCCCTGATGGTCATCTAGGAGACAAGGTCTTCACAGGGGATCTGTATCTGGGGCTCTAGTTGTCCTGGTCTCCAATGACATTCAGGGCTGTCGAGGTCCTCTCTAGTTGCTGATCCACCATCTGGGCTTGATGCTTACTAGATCCGGGTGACTGCAGTGACCATCTGATCTGGATACAGACTGGATCTGGTGGCTATGGTGACCTCGGAATAAGAAATAAACAGACTAATATTAGTGTAGATGCCATTCTTCTAATGATGTAGCAAGTACATCATGTGTTATGGGAAGTGTTACGATTCCGGTTGTCCTAATTAATGCAGCCTAAAAATCATTTATAATGGATTTGAATATTAGAAATGTGTTAGTGTTTTATGTGTTAGCCAGGTCTTTAAAAAGTGGTAGATTAAAGAAGTTGAAATCTCTTGAAAAACAGACTAGCAGGTGGTTTTCTACAATGAAAGCAAGCATTATGAAAACTAATAAACACTTGTGGAAAAGTACTGGGAATGACGAATCAAAGAGTGATCTGTACGCTCATTGGACAGTGACAGATAATGAAATTGTAGAAAGATGTGTGGAAGGATACAGATTCAGGTTTTCTGTATCTCCGCTTTTTTTATCTTCTTGTCCAATTTTAAGTCTAATTTTGACTTCTGGAACTCTGCCTCCAGAGCATTATTTTGCAAGACAGAGAAGACTTTTCTCCGCAACACTATCTACTTGGATCTGGGAGTGTAAAACCATCTTTCTGCAATGAACATCATCAATGAGCCAGGATTTTAAAAAGCATTTTCCTCATTCATTATGCAGCATTCATGCAAAATCACCACATGCTTATAACTGTCTAAAATGTATCACTAATGTGAAAGTCAGAAGAGCTTTGGTAATGTAATGTTCCTCATACTTTAAATATGTGTAACGTGTTAACTAAGAAGATAAAAAAAATGTAGTGCTTTCAGCAGCAAAAACACAAGACTATGTTTACTAAAAGATATATGACCACATTTATTTAATCAGAGACCAGTATGCATTACAACTTTAAAACTTTATTGAAATATGAAGAAGCCGTTAAAGAATAATGTTACATTACAATGACTTTTGGATACACACATGTTAAGAAATTCCATATAATATTAACTGAAGATATTTTAGCATATTGAAGAGTTTTTCTTCATTTAAGCCTTTATTTAAGAAAATATTATAGTTTGCACTTTGTTAGGATCATTACTAAAAAACTTATTTAATTCCTCCAGGACCTGTAAAACGACAGAATAAACCTTATTGAAATGACAGTTGACAAATGGCATTCAGCATAAAAGACAGAGTTAAAAAATATATATTTATATATAAAATCGAACAATAGAACAAAGAGCAAAAATGTCTGTCCTTCACTTCAGATTCTTCATGAAAAGCACACATCTCATGTAGTGTTCATTTTAATTGGCAGATCTTGACTGATGTTCCAACCCCAAACCCAGGATAGATGGGCTCAGTAAATTTGGTCTCAAAACGATGCAGACGCGTCATGGTCTCACCAATACTATAGAAGGCCAACACCCCTGCAGAGTGGTCCAGAAAGACCCCTATTCTTGAAGAGTGAGGACCGCTAACAGCCTTGTCTACCTTGTTATGCCAGGCTGAGTACCCTGTGTCAGAGCAGAGGAGGCTCCAAGACTTATCGTTGTAGCCTAGCAAGCAAAGGGAGCCTTTACCCTTACGGCTAATGCCCCGATAGGCCACTCCGATCGAGAATTCCCCGCTCCACTCAATTTCCCAGTAGAAACGGCCACCTGACAGAGCTTCACGACAAAGAACCTGGGCAAAGCTATCGAAACGGTCTTGATTGTCTGAGTATGGCTGCGGATCTCGGGTCCTAATCACCTTTCTGTTTCCTTCAGATATGTACAGCTCCTTATGCGCCGTTTGTGGGTCTAGCCTCAGCTGACAGTAGTCTGGAGATGGGCACAAAGATAAAGGTCGCTTTTAACAGATCTTTGTATATCTGTCTCTATATGTATTTTAATCCTGATTTAATTTAATGATTTAAGTAAAAATGACAGAAAAAAAAGTATTTGGACTAGAAACAATATTACATTTCTGGGCAATACAGATAAGCCCACAAATAATTTCGTTTTGTGGCAACGTATAACTGATCAATAACAATTCTATACCATTTGGTCTAAATAAAGTAAAAAAAAAATCACACATTGAAAACTATCAAGTTTTAAATGCCAGTCAATTTAGTTTAGTCAATTTAGGCATCATAAGACATCATAATGTGAGAAATTAATATGAATTGTAATATTATTTTAAGATTATATATAATTAAATTATTAGTGTTTTTAAAGATTAACTTTGAGTGTTAGATTTTCTAAATTTAAAATGATACTTACATTTCAGAAATTCAGACCTGTTCCTGGGTTCTGCAGGAGGTGAACTGTCCACTGTATGAACTTCTTTTACTGAACAGAGAGAAACACATTTTAATATGCCACATCCCATTCTGTATGAACTTTAACATTTAAAAGTGTGGTGTCTGTCCGGTTTATACTTTTATTCAGCAAGAATGCATTAAATTTTTCAAAAGCACTGCAACTGCTTTCAACACTGATACATGAAATATTACTTGCTGCATACTCTGTCTTCATACTGCATATTAGAATGATATCTGGAGGATCATGTGACACTGAAGAATGGTGGCTGCTGAAAAATCAGCTTTGCCATCACAGGAAGGAATTACATTTACCAACGAAGTCGTGGCCTAATGGTTAGAGAGTCGGACTTGCAATTGAAAGGTTGTGAGTTTGAGTCTCGGGCCGGCAGGAATTGTAGGTGGGGGGAGTGTGTGTACAGATCTCTCTCCACCTTCAATACCATGACTTAGGTGCCCTTGAGCAAGGCATCGAACCCCCAACTGCTCCCCGGGCGCCGCAGCATAAATGGCTTCCCACTGCTCCGGGTGTGTGTTCATTGCTGTGTGTGTGTGCACTTTGGATGGGTTAAATGCAGAGCATGAATTCTGAATATGGGTCACCATACTTGGCTGAAGGTCATATCACTTTTCACTTTCATTTTATATTTAAATAGAAACAGTTCATTTAAATTGCAATAATATTTTATAATACTCTTTTTCTTTATTTTGATCAAAGAAAAAGACTTCTGTCAGAAACATTAAAAAAAAAACCTTACTGACCCCAAACTTTTAAACAGTTGTGTATTTTGTCATGTGTGTTTTTACATATTCCCCTTTTTAGACGATGTTTATAGCTTTTTTGCACCGATGTGATCATTTTAAATCAATATACATCATGATTATTTAATTTGTGTTACCTCTGTTGGTTTTTTCCTTGGTGCGATTCTCCACAGTGTACACTGGTACATCATTCACTGTTATAAAAAAAAAGTACACATCAGAAAAACTTTATTTACAATACATTTCTTTTTGAAATAAGAAATGCTAGATTTATGCCAGCAGATCTAAGTAAGGCACTAAATCCTATTGTTTCAAATTCTATTAATATAATTGTTTACCAGCTACTTCGTCCAATCAGTATAGCTCTTTTGTTTATCATTTGAACCTTGCACAGTGAATTGTAAGGTGGAGTGAGTGGAGGAACTTTAAACCCTGAAGTGAAGTGGAGGAACTGTAAGCCCTGTTTACATTCTACATGTAATCACATGACTTCCTTGCTGACTTGAGAATGTCCTACTAGTCATGTGCACTAGGTGCCAGAAGGCCTGACTTGTCAGAGTTAAAGACTGATCTGTTTAACTGTTGGTTATTGTTTTACGACTTCAAATTTTCTTACAGCGAGCCCAGAAATTATACAATTTGATATTCAGTAACACAAGTGCACAGTGTGCCTCTTTAGAGAGAAACTAAGCTCAGCTGTATACTTCCCTGTCCAAGTTTTTTATAAAATAGAGGGCAGTGTGTTCAGATCAGCAAGAAAGAGCAAATTCACCCCAAAAAAACTTTGCCTGTATGGAGCATTGTTTGCTCTGACCTGATTTTGAAATCTTTCGCAGTTCGTCTCTGCCCAGCTCCTCCAGCCTCTCTTTGATCTCAGCTACAGCTTTCCTGGCTGCACTGAAGGAGAACTCTGGGTTCAGAGACACTCTGGGTATAAAGCCGTCATCAGTCGGAGTGCAGAGATAATTAAAATTCTGTTTAAAAAGAGAGAAATCTCAGTGCATAAAATTTGTAGTATACAGCCCAATGACCTCATGCAAGGTTTTGATGCCAAAAAAGTTTGAAAAGCCTTTTTGATGCCTTGTGGGGTTCCCCCTAAAATATAAAAGCATCTATATTCTAGTCTATATGAAAAGTATAAAGTGCCATTTTTTTCTGCATAAGGGCAAATAATTTTTACAGACCACCTAGAACCCTCTTTGTCCCCCTAGGGATCCCCGGACCCGATTTTGAAAATTCCTGTCCTAGTACCTGTAAGAAGTGGATGTGATCCTCAGTGCTGTAAAGCTGTTTAAGTCCAGTCTCTTTTTTCTTCAGTTCATCTATCTCCTGCTCCAGTCGCTCCATCAGACCCTCTGCCTGACTGAATGCAGCCCTCTCATTGATGTTGATCAGTTTGGTGACCTCTGACCTCATCCTCTCAATGGAGGAGATCATCTCATCAAACATCTTTTTGCTTTCGGCCATTGCCCTTTGTGCTGAGCTCTGAGGTAAAAATGAGTCAAGGTTAAGAGTGTCAGTTCATTGTCCATTCTTTCAGTAGCAAACTGTTTGTGTCTCTTTGCTTTAGTGCATCGATTTTGCAAGAATAACTTTACAACTCAGTAAAACTACTCCAGCTACTGCTGCAGTCAACAAAAACCCATGTATCAGCATGTATCTAGAAGACTAGCACTAGATTACCTCATAAAGAACAAAAGAACAATTATGGCCACTTTCAAGGTCTGTTTGCTTTCCCAGATTGAAACAGTTACACACTGACTTAACAGATAAAAGGTCCTGTGCCATTTCACCTTTGCCCAGATAAAGCAGTACATATTTGGTCTAATATATTATGGTGTGACTTGAAATGAGCAGTGGTGATAAAATAAATGGTTAGAAATTGAATCTAAAACATACTTTGAGAGAATCCACTGCTGTCTTCAGCTCCTCTAGTTCTTTGGTCCTCTGCTGGCATTTTTGTTTGATCTCCGCCTGGGACACTCCGAGAAGTTTCTGTCCATGAAATAAGAGAATACATACCTTAGTCTATTGACAGATTAAATTAGAATACAAATGCTTAGTGTTGTTGATTGCCATCTTCATGATAGGTCAGTAAATGTACTCTGCGACGTAATACAACATTTCCTCTCACGTCACAGATTTTCATGTATGTTAAGCTTTTTCTAGAATTTGAAGAGCCTGCTTCACACGGATGATTTTATCTTTAAAAAGAGAGGGGAATGTTAATCACGCCAGGAATGTAAAACTAGCTGGGTCTGCTCACCAAAGAGGCATTTCAAGGTGCACATGCTTGATTCTTTAGGGTAAGAGAAGAGGGGCTTCAGAGCAACCCCTTGCCAAGCTCACCGAACCATTCTTCAAGATAAGCTTGAAGGAATGTGGAGAATCTGGGGAGGGGGTGAATAAAGTGTGTGTGTGTAGTGTGTGCCATGGGACATGAGGGCTTAAATCTGTGATTCCCTACATTTAACAAAACAAACAAACAATTCACAATTAGTGCTTGCGATAAGTATAAGATTACAGATATAATTACTGTATCTAAACAGCACCCGTGACAGTTTAATCAAAACAGTACAAAAACACATCGACTGCTGTGCTCCCTGTTTTAAGCTTGTTCAGTAATGATGAATTGAAGGAAAAGCTTTGAAATCTTAAACCTTTGAAGGCCTTCCTTCCATTCAGAGCTCCAGAGTACTGATACAACAGTAAACATCTGGCCAGTATCTATAAATAGCTTTGCTGGGATGTTTGTTTGTCCTAATAGTTATTTCATACCGTGACTCAAGTTTCATTGAACAGTTTTTCATGTGAAACTCAAGTTTGAAGAGGCGGTTGTTAACATTTCTTTCAGCTATACTCATCTGCTGAGGTTTATGATGACTTTGGGTCAAAGTACAAAAAGCAGTGTGCTATTTTTCTCACTCATGGCGCAGGGGAATTCACATTCCTCGCCTCTCCCTACACCAGAATCCAGACCTGCCCTGTTTCTCATCTCCTGTCGCTCATAACAGTTATTTTTTTTTCCCTTTGAAAGTTTAGGACATCGAAAAAACATCTGATCTGAGTTGACCATTGTAAAGGAACCCTTTTGTGACTCATATAGTTTGGGAGTTTTGGAGTAGTATTGGAAAACTGTATCTGGATGAAAGTTTCAGTAACCTCGACATTTCTATCTGTTTAATTTTCATCTCCTCCAACTCATCAGTTTCTTTTTTGTGTGTGGTAATGATATGGACCAGTGTGTTTGCGATAACACAGAACTGGTTATACAGTGAATCTGCATGGCTTCTTGGCAGCTTAATTTGAAGAAAATCTCTGTTATACAATCCCAAGAGCATTTCTTGTTAAGTAATATAATCATATACATAGCAATTTCAGCTTGTAACCCCACAGCCACTCTACCCCATAGTAAAGTTTACTCAAGCAATACATTTTCCTTACCTGTTTTTCTCCCCTTTCTGCTTCGGCTGAGACTATGTCGTGCCCCTTGTGCTCGCTGACAGTACAGAGGGCACAAATACACATCTGGTCGGTACGACAGAACAACTCCAAGCTCTTCTGGTGCTGAGGGCAGATCTTACGGTCAAGGTTCCCCAGCTCATCCACCAGCTTGTGCCTCTTGAAGGTGGCAGACTCATAGTGGGGCATCAGGTGCTTTTCGCAGTAAGAGGCTAGGCAGTTAAGGCAGGATTTGACAGCCTTGAGCTTTTTTCCTGTGCAGAAGTCACAAGGAACATCGCTAGGGCCAGCGTAGCTTCCATTACTTCGAGGCATGAAGTTCAAGCCGGTCTTCTTGATCTTCTCTGCAACTTTGGTGAGAGTGGCGTTCGGCCTCAGCACAGGTCTCTGGGTGAACGTGATCCGACACTGGGGACAGATGTAGATGCCAGTGTAATCAGCCTCATTCCAGTAGCCACTAATACAGTCCATACAGTAGCTGTGACCGCACGGGATCGCCACGGGGTCCTTCAGGAGCTCCGTACATAGAGGGCAGCTGAAGTAGTCTTGAGACGTTTGCTCAGCCATATTTGTTCACCTTATTCAAAAAACAAATGTCTGAAATATTTCCAATAAAGAAAAATGATCCAAACGCTGCTTGGCTGGTGTTTTACTACAGACAGCCTCGAGTTTCTGAAATCCACAGGTTATTAATTAAATGAAGGGAAGCCCTCCCCTTTGTACTGAGGGAGTGCGTTGGAGAGAGAGAGAGGAAGGGAGGGAGACAGACACACACACAGAAAGAGAGGAGAGAGAGAGAGAGAGAGAGATTAGAGCTCAACCCAGTTCAGATAAACAGGTTGAGCCAGGACTCTTGAGAGAGAGAGAGAGAGAGAGAGAGAGGGTGTCGAGGGGCCAGGGGTGGAGTGAAAAAAGGTACAGTCGAGAATGAATGAATTGTAGTACAAAGCAGGGCCATCCAACATGAAAAGCTCTCTG
This sequence comes from Carassius carassius, assembly GCF_963082965.1. Classification (NCBI taxonomy): domain Eukaryota; kingdom Metazoa; phylum Chordata; class Actinopteri; order Cypriniformes; family Cyprinidae; genus Carassius; species Carassius carassius. The sequence goes on along the minus strand of NC_081758.1, from coordinate 28,580,756 downwards.
TTTCACACACAAACTGCTTATCCATTAGCTGAGGAGCTGCAGGATATTTGCATCAGTTACCCTAAAACCACATTCTGTTAATAATTGGCCATTGTCGATTGGCTCTGATATGTTACAAGGCTTGTTTTTTCATGCTTGCTGTACTCTCTTGCTTTTTTCCCTTAAATATCAATACTTACTGCAGCCTGAGCTTATTTAAATAAGGATTCTTTTGATAATACCATTTTGATATTACATCATTTTTAATTAATATTAAACTTTTGCTTTTTTTCAACTATTTAGACACAATATATTTCATTCTGTAGCACACCTATCTAGTATATAAAGCAGTATATAATAGGACATATAGTTCTCACTTTAAAATTTATTTCATTGAAACTGTCTTTTTTACAATACAAGGGCATGTGGTAGTCTGCTCACTCCACTAAACAAACAATAGTAACAGTAAGTGTGTGAGGTGAGTTGATCTGAATGTATGAGGCCAGTTGAACTGGAATGGGTGCTGCAGACTTGAAAATACGTCATTAGTTTGTTTTTCGATGGGTGTGGCAGAAAAAAAAAGAATGAACAGCAGAGTATTTCAGCAGAGAATATTACGAATATTTCAAATTTGACATTTGAATTAGCAACAAATATTTGTACACTGTTATTGTGACATATTACTAGATTTATTTGGATTGTTAATTGTGGTTAAAATAATACAGGCACTCTTTGTAAGTCCCAGAGGTGATTCAGAGATTTAAATAAGAAATATCTAATAAACTGCAATGAAAATTAACATGCAGTATTTGAAAAGTGAGCAATATATGATGTGCATGAGTCATGTGTGACATAATATCACACACACCCCTTTTGAATGCTGTGCAACACTGTTAGAATTTTGAAACAAAAATAAAATAAATAAATAAAGATGTGTGTATGATTTTATAAAAAGTATGATTAATAAATTATATTAACTTGTGGTTGAAAGGAAAATGCATGAATTGTAGTTTCCTTTTATTCATTTACATATTTTTGTGTTTTTCTGTTTTAGCCATTGGTCTAGCCAGAGCCCAGATGACGCCACACTGAAAGAAAGCAACACCTATTACATGCTGATTTGTTACACAAGGTCCTGCCATCAGCTCTGCCCAAAACACAAATCTTGCATCACTTCTTAAATAGTTTCACCTCTCTCCTTATATGGTCTGCCCTCTGATAAGCTAGTTTCTCTTACCCTTTTACCGAGTTGAGTAGATATCAGAAGTTAAAGTGCAAGGTATACTGTAGGCTGTGATTATTCATTAACTCATAGTCAAAAAGCTAGCATGCTAGTTTATGCCTCTAATTGCAGACCTTACATCAGTTTGCAGTTTACTCTAGACGCAGCATGAAGTAATGATTAAAAATAAAGGAACAGGCCTATTCATGGACTGTCTGTCCTCATATTGTTCTCATGGTCTTCATAGTTCTCTGAGAGGAAATGTTGCAAACAGCACAAAAGAAATCAGTTCCTTTAACACAACCTTTATTGTTCTCCACACCCTCATACTTGACCCCCTGAGTTCCCGCTGGTTCACGAGGGAGCTTTTTCCTATTGAAGGAGTTGCATACTTGACTAAGCCTGCCAGAGGTCTCGTGTTTCCTTGTGTTTATTAAGGGTCAAAAGACAAGTTCCATTAAACTAACTGATTAAGGGGTGTGTGCCCGTTGGAGTATGACAGAGTAAGTGTGGAGGGTGAGTGTTCATAGGAGCATGTTGTTATTGTAAAAACCAAGGGGTTGACTCTGTCCATCTGATTGGTCAGTACATGGAGTATGTGGAAACAAGGTATTTGCAAGTGTTTCCTATGAACAATGGTCACTGTTGTGAGTCTTGGTTGGGGTGGGGGGGTGGATGTGTTTGGCTGCTCATCTGGCATATTGCCAGATAAAATTGAACAGGCTGTGCAGAACAAATTCTCAAAAAGCACAAAGGAAGACCAGCAGTCTTTGAGCTAAAAGCAATAGTAATTTACCTTGTGAGTGCACTGTTGACACTGATAAATTTTCCTTTGCTTGACTGAAGGAATGTCTGGGTAAGTGATTGTATATTAGCACACAATAACTGAAATTATGTCTGAAGCCCAAATATTGCTTTTTTTTCTTTTGCTTGCTTTAACATTCTTATCATCTTATGCTCATGTACAAAAGGTTTGTGAAATAATAGTCCGAGTAGGCTGAACGTGCAGCTCCTTCTCAACAAATGTGAGAGACAGGGAAAGGTAAACAGTCACACTATTACTGCGATACACTCGTGTCTACACGTTTCTACAAATGTGTCACTTTGGCATGACAAGCAGTTTCAGTTACAGAGCAATCAGGAAAGACAAGATCAGCCGATTATAAAACCTCTACAGTGTACACTGACTGCACAACATACCATTACAATCAAGGGTTTTGTTGGCTATTTTGTGAGATATATTATAGGAAAAATGCATTTCTATACATTACATTTACAATTTACAATGCTTTTTTAAACAAATGTGAATATAAATAATAATAAAAAATCTTTCACTGCATGAAAAACATTGCTAGACTATTTTTTACTATTAGATAGACCCATCGTAACTGTTGTTCCAAGTTTTATTTTAAGACTGCAAGTGATCTCTGTCATAAAGTTAATAATTGATCAGCTACTTTGATCTGAAGACCTTTAAAACTATGACTTAACACCACGGTATGACCACTGACACAAACTAGCTGATGATCTGGAGTCAGACACGTCATAAGATCGGCTGCAGACTCTCCCACACGTCCTGCTGAAGTCTGGATTTTTTCACCAACAGTGGAAACTTTCACCTTTGCAGGCCTCTCTTGACTTTCTGTTATCTCACTTATCAGGTCTGGGTGCATTCCTGCCAACATTTTTGCTCTTGCTGTTGAAACATACAAGCCGACACGCATCTTATAAAAGAAATCTTGAGTATTAGTTCGAGGTGGGCAGAGATTAAATGTCCATTTGCATATGTACAATTTCTAGAACAAGAACAAGAACAACACGTATAATGGAAGTTAGTGTAAAATAATGTTTTAAAAAACAATTGGAATTGGTCAAATAAAAGGAATGGCTCAGATTTGGTGAGGGGTATGGGTGTGGATGTTCAATCCCAGTAGAAATGTTCTAATTAACTTTTCACCACACTGAATGTGAGCCACTGCAAACTCACTTCCACTTCCTGTTTTGCAACAGAGATTCCTGGAGCTTTGTGGACTGTGTCGTACAAAGGATGTATGCTCGAGAGAGATGAGAGAGGCTAATCTAAAACAAACACTTATTTCCATCATTTTTGGCTAAACGCCTATTCTCAGGAAAATGGGTATTGCTGGAAGACACAGCAGCTGCTGTTTCCGTTACAGCTGCTACTGTAAATTTAAAAATGTACTCAATATTGTGTACTCAATTATTTTCTGCAGTAGACTATTAAAAACATTTGTAGTGTTAGTTGGTTTTCACTTCCAGACTGGGGATGGTTGTAAAACTTTTTGCAAACATCTATAACTCAACGTGAGTGTTGTATGTGTTTTGCATGATCTGAAAAGATAAGCAAAGATCAGCACACTGTTATTCTTGCTCCCAAAGAATTTTTATTATTTAATGAACTGCAACATTATCTCAAACTTTGACATAATTTCCTCATGTTTATCTGCTACAAATTTAGTATGTTTTAAGTAGCTTTTATCTAAAGTGTTCAAATTAATTGGAAAGTACATGAAAGCTACTGCAACCTTGTCTATACAGGAAGGTTAACTTTTCTACATGCATTTGTTTTGTTAATCAAATTTCTTGTTCAGTTATTTTTAGAATATCCACCGTCAACCTCATCTCCACCCTATGTCATGTTCAGCTTTTGGTTCAAAAGGTATTATTCTAAAAAAGGTTAACAAATCGGAAAATTGACTGTTAGAACAACCCCGTCTGCTCAGACATTTGTAGATTTAAAAAGAAAACGAAAAAAGAAAAAAATTTGACTGGTGGTTAGATAATCTGTTGCTATTGAGATGGCATGAGTTCAGTGGTTTAACAAGCCTTAAACAAAAAAAATTGCAAATCTAGTTATTGCAACAAAAAAAAAATGTTTTTCCTTTTCAAATTTATATTTGTCCTTTTATATCTGTACACAGATACTCACTTTAGTTGGATGTGGCGATTTCAACCTGCGCCTAATGTCTAAGCTATTAAAGGGACAGTGTAACAACCCTCTTCATGCTATAATCATTCCCACTCTCACCTACCTAGATGCACAATTCAAATATTTGCATGGTAAAGGGCTCTTAATATCAAAAATACTTTCTTCTTACTCAAAAGTCTTTCAAGGAGGAAAAAAAAAGTATACTTATCCTCCCTCCAAATAAATGACCTTCCAGTTTGGAGTGTGCCAAAAGTCCATTTATACTTGGTCTCTAAGCATGCCTCAATCAAGGCAGCTTCTCTTCAGTGGAGCACTATACCCAACGTTGATGTGTCTGCCAGCATGCGGCCCCTAAAACTGTGAGATCATCGCTTACCACCAGACGCAGTAGTCACAAGACAAGCTTTTTTTTCATCAACGATGGGTGTATGTGATGTAAGAGTGCTTTTTCTAGAATCTTACAACTCTCATAACAATTTTATGCCCTGAGATCATACATATCTTTCATGCTTCTCTTCTTCATTGTTATCATTTCCACCGACATCTGATGATACATGTTTATTCTTTCTCTCAATCGCTGTCTTCACCTGTGCCTCAGCCACTCCCCCATTCATTTGCTGGTTTCTGCATAACCAGTTTAGCCTCCCTCCCAGTTCAGTCTATATAACATGCTGTAGTGGCACTTTAGACTCACTTTTCCTGTATTACACACGAGCGTACGTTTCCTTCTGTGAGATCTTTGGGGATTTAACCATGTCGCTTGACCAGGACCTCTGTTACCTCTGCAAGGAAGATCTAAGGGAGCCTGTTTCAATCCCATGCGGTCACATTTTCTGCTCTGTCTGTATCAAGACCTATTGGGATCATGCAGACCACACTGGACAGTACATGTGTCCCCAGTGCAGGGTCACCTACAACAAGAGGCCCAATCCACGCCGCCTGGAGTCCTCACGTCATTCATCTTCATCCCTCAGAAACTCAGACTCTTTCCCACCGGCCCCTCCGGCCCCTGACTACAAATATGCGGGACCCCAGGATGTGGGCTGTGACATCTGCATTGGGAAGAAGCTGAAAGCTGTCAAGTCTTGTCTGATGTGTCTTGCTTCCTACTGCGAGAAGCACTTGAAGCCCCATTACGAATCATCAACCTTCAAACGACATAAGTTGGTCGATGAGATCGGACACCTTGACCGTCAGATTTGCCCGCAGCACCAGAAAGGTCTGGAGCTTTATTGCCGGACAGACCAAATGTGTATCTGCGTGTTGTGTACAGTGAAAGAGCATAAGGCCCACGACATGGTGTCTGCTGAACAGGAAAGGGCGGAAATGCAGGTAAGACTACAAAAAGTACAAATGGGGTCATATTTTTACCTATATTATACTGGTTAATATGTTATGGCAACAGATTAAATGGTGATAATGGCCAGCAGAAGTAACACTATGAAAGACCGTTCAACCAGTCACCTCCTGTATGCAACAGTGCACCTATTCTTGCAAAAAATGTCATTCTCAGTATGCTGGATATGCTAGATTGAGTATAAGAGTAGCCAACCCTTCTAAAACAAACATGGCCAGTGAGTGATCTCCACCCAAAGACAAGGAAACGTATTGGTGAGGAAGGGTTTCATTATTAGCAGTAAAGAAAACACAATTGTTCTACTCATGTTATTGCACAATAACTCGCATTATAGCCAAAGTTGGGTTTCACTGTGAAAGAATGAAGCAATAGTTTCGGTTAACACTAGTAATAATAGAAGTGATGAAGAAACTAATGAATATGCTTTAAAATGATGACAATGGTTTATATTAGGTGCACAAAGAGTATCCAAAAGTGACTGCATTGTCATGTGGAAGTGGCTGTGGTGTGGAAGGATGCTGTGCTTACAACATTCCTGTCATTACATCTCATTGTCATGAATTTGTTGTTTTTAATTGTTCATAGCAACGGTTGGGCGCCACCCAAGCTGAGATTCAGGAAAAGATCCATGACAGAGTGAAGCAAATGGAAGAGTTAAAACAGGCTGTGGATGCACTCAAGGTATGGCTGGACAGTGAATATGTATTTTAATCATAAAGGTGAACAATATATTATATATAATGCAAATTAAAAATACAAGATCAACATTAATTCTTGGTCTGCTCTGGTGTGACCAATTCTTACTCGGAAAGAAGCAGGAATGTTTTGTAAACAGATTTGTGTATAAAATATAAAAGGTTATGAATTTCTTAGAAAGAAAATGAAGCGGAGTACAAAAAAATTCTTGAAATAGAATACTGATCATAATTGTTCCTTTAGAGTTCAGCACAGCGGGCCTTGCAGGAGAGTGAAAAGATGTTTGGTGACATGCTTCATTCCATTGAAAGAATGCAACAGGAAATGACCAAACTCATCTCAACCAATAAGAAGGCTGCACTTAACACTGCTGAAGGCCACATGGAGCGTCTGGGCCATGAAATTGCTGACCTGAAGAGGAGAGACAATGAGCTGACACAACTCTCTCGCACTGAGGACCATATCCATTTCATCCAGGTGACTGAGAATCAGTGTGGATAGATTTGATAGATTTTAGCATCATTCCATGCAGGATATATTGCATGCAAGTAAAACTCTATATATACATAATATTTTTCTTTTTTAGTTTTTCTACTATTTCACAGGTGATGAAATACAGTGTAAAATAATTTGGTTCCTCTAGAGCCATCAGTATGTGAAATAAGTGTGCAGGGCAATCTAGTGTGGAGATAAATAAGACTAAGGTTTGTTCTGTTTTTATCACAGAGTTACCATATGCTGATTGCCCAGACTGATGCCGAGGAGCTGCCCTCTGTTACCGTGAACCCTTACTTTTCCTTTGGCACTGTTACCAAAACTGTCTCTGAGATGAAACAACATCTAAATGAGTTCAGCAATGAAGAGCTGGTCAAGGTGGCAAAGACAGGTATGGTCCAGTATGACATAGAATCCAATGTAATTAGTACAATTTTTCGTAGACCTGCAGTCTTGTTTTATTAGCCACTGTCTTATTCCAATTTTGAAATGCTCTTTTTGTTCCATGAGAATGAGTAAATAAATCACAGTTTCTCTTGTTTATTGGGGTTCTTCTTAACCATTAAACTCATAGCTTCATAACTCTCAATTCTCTTCCAGTGAACAAAATGCCATTCTGCCAGCTAGACGACCGTAAGAAGAGAAGGTCTATCAAGTGTAAGTTAATGAAAATGGGAAACCCTAGTTGTCCTGCTGTTTGCTTTGTGCAAAATACACTGGAATTTTGGAACGGTATTTGTCAAAAGCCAGTGTCGTGCTCCAAGAAATTGTTGGTCTGCTGCTAAGCAATGATCTTAAGACTGACATCACTTTAAAATACATATTTATTAGCTGATCTCTTCTATATAAATCACACACTATGAAATGTTTTATTTTGTCCTTCAGTTAAACTTAAAAGTCTGGGTCTGTAACATTTCCTAATGTTTATGCTTACCATTTATTAAAGGCTCCATTTATTTGATTAAAACATATGGTAAAAACAGTAATATTGTGAAATATTATTTAAAATATCTGTTCTAAACATATATATATATATGTGTATATATGTATGTATTTATATATATTTAATTATATATATTATATATATATTACAATGTAATTGAATTCCATGATAGCAAAGGTCATACATTTCTTATTATTATCAATGTTGAAATAGTTGTGCTGGTGAATAGTTTTGTTGTAATTGTGATTTAAAAAATTATTCAATGATTTGAAACTCTAATCTGTCACTTTTGATCAATGTAAAGCATCTTTACTGAATAGAAGTCTTTTTTAGAGTGGTACTGTATTTATTCTCACCTTTAACATGAAAGTACCTAAAGTACCATGCAGAAAGTACCTAGAGGTCCTTCCTTTTTGTCAGTAATATAATCTGATTGCAGTAGAAGATCAGATTAAAGTTTGACATCATTCTAACACAAAACCCTCTTTTTATTGTGTTTCTAGCTGATGATGTTGACATGTACAAGAGTCCCAGCAGCACTCCCCGGACAAGAGATGAGTTCCTCCAGTGTAAGTTTTATTTCATTTAAGAATGTCCTTTTTACCTGTATGCCCAAGACCAGAGGGCATTGTTGTAGAGATAACATGCACTGGATATAATGTTCAAGGTCAACAGAACCCTACCTCAGGTGATGATTAATTAAAATAGTATATACATTTTTATATGTTTAGAAGCTTCCATAAAGTGCTATGAAAACATGCTGACATTCATCCTGTTAAATGTCAAACTATAGTGGGAGTAGTCTAATATCATTCCTTGCATACTGAGTTTGTGTCCAAGCAAATTTTAAGAACAGGCGTAAACTTAGTGAGGGGGTGTATGGCTGATTCATGATATTTGCAATCCTTTAGACATTTTGTCTTCTCTTCTAAGAGCATTGTGGTCTTTAAGCGAACAAAAACACTTTACATACACTACTGTTCAAAATTTGTAGTCAACGAGATTTTTTTGTTTGTTTGTTTGTTTGTTTTTTGTTTAAGGATTTAATTATTCAATTGATCAGAATTGACAGTAAAGACCATTAAAATGTTACTAAAGATTTCTATTTCAAATAAATGCTGTTCTGAACTTTTTAGTAATCAAAGAATGCTTAAAAAAAGTATCATGGTTTCCACAGTTATAGTTTTTAACCTAATAATAATTCATCAATAACAATAATAACAATAATAACAAACTTTATGTTAATAGTTAGAATGTTTCTTGAGCAGCAAATCGGCATATTAGAATGATTTCTGAAGGATCATGTGACACTGAAGACTGGAGTAATGACTGCTGGAAATGAATAAGTTACATTTAAAAATATTTAAAGCAGAAAACAGTTGTTTGAAATTGTAATTATATTTCACAATTGATTAAATAAAAGTAACCTTTATGAGCATAAGAAACTTCTTTCAAAAACATCTTACAGATCTGCAAACTTTTGAATGGTGGTGTAAGTCAGAAGACAGTTAATAATTATGCTAAGTTACTATAGGGTGTATATACATACACAAATATATAGGGTGTCTTAAATATGTATCGACACTCTCGGCCCTCTAGATCAGAGACGTTCACACACCTCTGGCAGAAAGCACCTCCAAATGTCCAACCAGCTCTGAGAGCCAATGTGCAGACTCAACCACTAGGCAGGTGATTTATCCACATTGCATGTTGCACCATACATTAGGAATGCCGATCTAGGATCAGATTTGCTCTAATCTGTTCATATTTGGAAACCATAATTTGCAAAACTGTTCCAAGATCAGAAATCCTATTGCCTAAAACAAATATACAATGGTGTCGGTCTTGTCATTAATTTTGTATAATGTATTATTTTGTGTTTCTTTTAATAAAACGTAGACACTACAGATGTGGAATGGTTGCTATGTAGACTAACTTTTGATTTTACATTTTTCAATTAATAATTGTCTTATAAAACTTGTGTGGTCTTGTGTGTATAAACTTGACCCATGCACATCAGCATTTTGATGCACACAAAATCTCTTGTGGCACTTACTTTATCCAGTCTCAAAGAAAATTCTAGCCTTTAAAGCATCTCAAATGCAGCATATGTTCATGGATTAAGATACTTGCATGCAAAGTGGGCAGAGATTTCCATTGTCGTCATAACTTCCCCTCCCCGTTTGGCTTTGCACATTCACACATAATTTTAAATTCACCAGTCCTGATCAACTCTTGTTTATCATGTTTATTTTAAAGATGCCTGCAAGCTTACACTGGACCCCAACACAGCATACAGACAGCTATACCTCTCCCGAAACAACCAGAAAGCAGCACTAAAGAGAGACCCTCAGGCTTATAATGACAGTAACCAGAGATTTGACTGCCTGCCCCAGGTCTTGTGTAAAGAGGCTCTTTCAGGAGGTGCCTACTACTGGGAGGTGGAGTGGAGCGGGGAGGGAGTCTCAATTGGTGTCACTTTTAAAGGTATCAAGAGAACGGGTTACGGAGACTCAGCTCGTATTGGCTACAACCGCAAGTCCTGGAGTCTCTTCTGCTCTGACTCCAGCTACTCAGCTCGACACAATAAAGACCAGGTTGAGATTAACACACCCTACTCTTCCCGTATCGGGGTGTTCCTGGACTGTGCAGGAGGCACTCTTTCATTTTACACTGTGTCTGAGTCCATGTCACTTATTCATCAGTTTAAAGCCTCTTTCAGTGAGCCTGTATATCCTGGCTTCTGGGTCTGGTATGAGTCTTCTATCACTATTTCTCAGTTGTAAATGATTAAACCGGACAGGGGATATGAGGGCATTACTACCATGTTTTTTTTTTACAATTTTTATTTTATTTTATTATTTTATGGTTTCTGTTGAAGCTGATTACAGTTAGTGCATTTAAACTGAAAGTTTTAATCATTGATATACCAAATATGTTTATATAAAAAACTACCTTTTACAAATTTACAAAAATGTTAAAGAAGTTACAAAGAATTATATGAAAATATTTAAATAAATTGTGAAAAAATGTGTAGCTCATTTTCAAAGAATACAGACCTTACAAAAAGTCTAATATCTTTAATGTAATGTTGTTTCCATCTGTGTGATTATACTTTTTGATTAATATGAAGGTTAAGCAGGAGCCGAAAAAGCTTTTTACAGTATATCTTAAGTTCGATTTATGCGGGTAATTTTGTCTGCATTAATGATAACATAATAAAATTATAAAATCATTTATTTAACATATTGGGGAAAATAAGAGCTGAATCACAGTTTAGAGTATTATAAAGATGTCACCTAATTACAAGTAACTTCAGACATATTACAAGAGTGACATCTACTGGTTGTAATCACATCTGACTCAACAATGGGGCAATTTTGAACAAATAAAACTTTACTGATGTATTTCCTTTGCACTCATATTTTTCTACTGATTAGCCTGGTGTTAGTTTCAGCTGAAAAGAAAGAAAGAAAGAAAGAAAGAAAGAAAGAAAGAAAGAAAGAAAGAAAGAAAGAAAGAAAGAAAGAAAGAAAGAAAGAAAGAAAGCATTGCTCTACAATACATTTTGCAGTTCAGATTTCTACTCTCCCTGCTACCATGTTTTCTCAGTGGTCACAAAAATTACACTTTAAGTTTTAATTTATATTTTTACATTTATGATTAAACTATAAAAAAATTCACACATTTATTTTCCATCAAATTCTACGTTTTTAAAGTAGATTTGTACTTCGAATGAAATTTGAAATAATAACCAATTGTACAGTTGTAATATAGACAGTCAAAAATGAATAAATGCTCATGCTGAAGAAAAATGAATGAATAAATAAAGCAGACAACCATACAAGTCTATACATTACTGACTGGATTATTATTTTCAATCCATTCTCACTGATGCAACCAAGTTCAGCACAAGTTATATTTAAACTGAACATAATTCATGCAGAATATATATATATATATATATATATATATATATATATATATATATATATACATATATATACAGTACAGACCAAAAGTTTGGACACACCTTCTCATTCAAAGAGTTTTCTTTATTTTCATGACTATGAAAATTGTAGATTGACACTGAAGGCATCAAAACTATGAATTAACACATGTGGAATTATATACATAACAAAAAAGTGTGAAACAACTGAAAATATGTCATATTCTAGGTTCTTCAAAGTAGCCACCTTTTCCTTTGATTACTGCTTTGCACACTCTTGGCATTCTCTTGATGAGCTTCAAGAGGTAGTCACCTGAAATGGTCTTCCAACAGTCTTGAAGGAGTTCCCCCGAGAGATGCTTAGCACTTGTTGGCCCTTTTGCCTTCTGTCTGCGGTCCAGCTCACCCCTAAACCATCTCGATTGGGTTCAGGTCCGGTGACTGTGGAGGCCAGGTCATCTGGCGCAGCACCCCATCACTCTCCTTCTTGGTCAAATAGCCCTTGATGCCTTCAGTGTGACTTCAGATGAGAAGGTGTGTCCAAACTTTTGGTCTGTACCATATATATATATATATATATATATATATATATATATATGAAATCAAATGAAATCACTTTATATACACACACACACATATATATATATGTATATGTATATATGTATATATATATATATATATATATATATATATATATATATATATATATATATATATATATATGTGTGTGTGTGTGTGTGTGTATATAAAGTGATTTCATTTGATTGTTAATAGCCAAAGTGTCTTTATATTTGGATTGAATTTATTGGCCGCATTTAAGGTTATGACATAAGACGATATTTACATATTTAATTTTTTGTGTATTTTGTGTTGCTTCATGATGTTCAAGTTGAGGGCATGTAGTTTGTAGTGCACAGGTACAGGGCTCAAACATAAACTCATGCCTAGGGGGCCCCGGCCCCCTAAATCCTGCCCTGGTTATCACAAGCGAGTTTTACCACGATGACAGAACTGACTGTAAAATGTTTAACGTTGAGTGTACGGTGCACACGTTCGAGCGGATGTTTAATCCAGAACTCAGGATCGAGGTCACGTGTTCCACCCGGACGGATTTCCACTGCGCGCTCATTCAGACACGACCGCATCACGAGAGGGAACATGGCAGCGCAGGTAACGTTAAGTCTTATTTAGCATCTTATTTCGGGATTACTGACAAATATACGATTGTCGATGGTTGCATGCAAAATAATATATGTATTTGCCACTATTGTGTGCTGTCTGTACAGCCTTGAAATGTTTTGTGAATAATATTAAACACGTCTGTGAGCTGCGTGCCTCTTTTAGCACATGTGACTCAATTTATTACAACAATAATTCAATTTTAATTCAGAACGTTGAGATTCTGAGGTCCGTTCATGAAAATGGCGTACATCCAGATATTCGGAGATTGAGAATCTGTTTAGTAATGGTCCTTTAACTAACGTTAGCCTAAAACCATAGCTTGTGTTTGTGATGTTTAGCCTGCATGTCAGTGTTTTTATTGGGAATATGAAATTCCCCTATGTAAACTGCATTATTAGCACATTTGCAACACATTTTCATCACGGTAGTAAAATTACGCTCCCGCATTTTACAGTTTACCGTTAACGTTACACATTTCTGCGGCGTTGCTAAATTGCTAAAGAATCTGTGTTGCGCTCGTATGTCACTATGGCAACGCACTCGCTTAACGGCTGTTAATTTATCAAATTACATAAAGATGACTACGAAACATTAAAACGCATATAAATATTTAATTTTCACACTTACATTATACATAATTTTACACCTTATATTTATATATTTATTCTTTTTATTTATGAAAGGTTGCAACCACGAAAGTTCCGGAGGTGCGAGACATCACTCGAATTGAGAGGATTGGTGAGAAACTAAATAATAACCCAAAATAACAATAAAACGCAAGAATCTATCTATCTATCTATCTATCTATCTATCTATCTATCTATCTATCTATCTATCATGATTTCTCTCACAGGTGCACACTCTCACATTCGTGGGCTGGGTTTGGATGATGCCTTGGAGGCAAGGCAGGTAATGTGCAGTATTTATGAATGACTTGACACACATGCCATTGGTTTAAATATTGATCTGTGTTTATTTAGAACAAAACAACGTAGTGATGATGAGCCATGAACTTCTGTCTCCCCAGGTGTCTCAGGGGATGGTGGGGCAGCTGGCATCTCGAAGGGCAGCCGGGCTGATCCTTGAGATGATCAAAGATGGTCAGATTGCTGGTCGTGCTGTCCTCATTGCTGGCCAACCTGGGACGGGCAAGACCGCTATTGCTATGGGTGTGTTTTTGCATATATTTCATGATTAATTATAATTTGAAAACCTAGAATTAATTTACGCCATTTAATAAACTGCACTTGAGATTGAGCTGACCACAATCACAGTAATGGTGTGCATCAAAAATAGTTATTTTTAGTATTGTTAAATTGCAGAACCATCGTGAAGTGACCAGTGAGTTGTGTTTGTTGTACAGGTCTTGCCCAGTCTCTCGGGCCTGACACCCCTTTCACTGCGATGGCTGGGAGTGAGATTTTCTCTCTGGAGATGAGCAAGACTGAAGCTCTGAGCCAGGCCTTCCGCAAAGCCATTGGAGTCAGGATCAAGTGAGTGAGGCCAGTTGAAGTGTGACGCAGCACAAAGTCTTAGATTAAGAACAATTAATAAGCTCCAAAAATGTAATATGCTTATTGTCACTTTGACGTTATGATCTATCAAAGAATGGGGGTAGGCTGTCTTCAGCTGGAGATGAAATGATCTACTGATTGTGGATTTTAAAGAATAGTTTACTCATGTACTTATCTTCACAGTTTACTTTTATTGTATGGGAAATAGCCATAATCAAAAAAGGGCAAGATAATATGAATTTTTCTGTAAACTTCCTTTAATGTGGTTTTATGGATTTCATTACACTTTTTTTAAATAATTAAATTGTTTTAATTAACATCATATTTCATAGATTATAGCATGACTGCTCATGTTGTGTGTTTGTTGTCTGGCAGAGAGGAGACTGAAATCATTGAAGGAGAGGTGGTAGAGATTCAGATTGACCGACCAGCTACAGGAACTGTGAGTCTCTGACCAGATTCACTAAATTAACTTCTCTGTTTTATAATTGATCTTATGGCATCAGAAATGATGCATGTAGACTATTAATGATAAACACTGCAGTATTCAAAAGAAGAATTGTCAGTTTTTATTTCATGGTTATTTTAACATTTGACATAAAGCTGAAGTAAATGAGAACATTTGTCACACAGGACACTTTCCAAAAGTTCAATACATCTATTTGGCTGAAAAGCATTATTAAAGATATTTATCATTCTTCAGTGGGAGATTAACTTTTCGTCATTATGAAAGTGAGAAATGAGTTTTCAGCTATGTTGATAAGTTGAATGTAGGACTCAGGTCCCAAAATAGTGCTCAATATGAAGCTAGGAGATGTCCCTAAGTGAACTCCGTTAGACATGAACCACTTCCTCTCTCTTCTGTATTTGAATCAAGGGTGCAAAAGTGGGGAAGCTTACGCTGAAGACGACAGAGATGGAAACCATCTATGATCTGGGGACCAAGATGATTGAGAGCCTCAGTAAAGAGAGAGTACAAGCTGGGTGGGTAGATTATACAGCTAATAATATGCAATCCACTTCTATGTATAAGACAAATGGATCAGTCCAGCTTCTGCCACTAAATTTGTTAATCGTGTCTGTATCAACTGAACTGAATTACTGAAACATTTGATGAGCTTGGGTGAGATCTGAACTCTAGTAATGAGCCTTTGAGTTGTATTATTACTATTGATTTTAAACATAATGTTGATCAAATATTATTCATCTTAAGGATGTGTTTGCTTTATACACACACACACACACACACACACACATATATATATATATATATATATATATATATATATATATATATATATATATATATATAAAACCACTAAAGAGAGAGAGAGAGAGAGTAAATGCAAGTCATAAAAAGGTTTAAGCCAAACCACATTGTTTTCCAGTGATGAAATCATCAAAGGATAATACATTATTATAATATTTCATATTCAGAGATGTGATCACCATCGATAAAGCCACAGGAAAGATTAGCAAACTGGGACGGTCATTTACTCGTGCAAGAGATTACGACGCCATGGGAGCACAGGTAGACATTCTCTCTTCGTCTGTGAAATGAATCCATCAATCAGTGATGAGAGATACTCTCACTCTTCCCTGAGAGAATTGGTTTATATATATATATATATATATATATATATATATATATATATATATACTGTTTTTGCTGTTTATTTCAGACTCAGTTTGTGCAATGTCCAGAGGGAGAACTGCAGAAACGGAAGGAGGTTGTTCACACGGTCTCTCTCCATGAAATTGATGTCATCAACAGCCGCACTCAGGGGTTCCTGGCCTTATTTTCAGGTTTGTCACGCTCTTGCAGCTTACTAGATAATGACATGCTCAGTGAAACTAATCCTTGATTCATTTTTCAGAATGAAAGTAATTCTCCGTAGGTGTTTGTGTTTGCTGTAGTTGATGATTGATTGTCTGTTCTGCAGGCGACACAGGAGAGATTAAGTCAGAGGTTCGAGAACAGATCAATGCTAAAGTGTCTGAGTGGAGAGAGGAAGGCAAAGCTGAGATCATTCCTGGGGTAAGACGCCCAGTCAGATAAGAAAAGTGTTCAAAGATGAGGAGCCACTCCATAAACAGAAAGTCAACTTTTTCTCTTGAAAACCTTCCAGCCAGTAATTTAGTTATTTAAATAAAAGATTGCAGTGACTTTAAATTAACTCTACTGCATGTTTTTTTTTAAAGCAATGTTATGATTCATTAAAATGCTGTAAAATTGCCAACAATTTGTATAGAAAACTTTTTTTTAAGAATACATAACACATAAAAGTGCATAAAAATCTCTTTCTTGCCTGCTGTTTTTGCATCCATATCTGCAACATCTGTGTTCTTCTCAAAAGTAAAATAAAAAACATTACAGCAATTCCTTATAACATTCAAATAATAATTTGCATGTCTCTAATTATTTTAAAATAATATTTTCTCATTAAATGTGAATCTTTGCCACAAGATTTTAAACTGACAATCAGGATGTTACCAAGAAGAAAAAAAAAATTGTATTCCACATACACATCTTTATAGATTATTATACCTTACATTATGCCATCTTATATGCATCATGTAGTTTGTTACCCTGTATCTAAATCATGCAATAGATAGAGAGTATTTGTTTGCAATGGAAATGTTTTTTTTCTCCTGGTTGCAGGTTCTCTTCATAGATGAGGTTCACATGTTGGACATAGAATGTTTTTCATTCCTGAATCGAGCTCTTGAGAGTGATCTATCACCTGTACTTATCATGGCCACTAACCGAGGCATCACCCGGTATACACACAAACACAACATCAACAGCTAGCATCATGCTAACATGGATCATTTCTCCTCATCCACTGTTGTTTCGTTTTAACAGTATTAGAGGCACCAATTATCAGAGTCCTCATGGTATTCCCATAGACATGCTTGACCGTCTGCTGATCATTGCAACCACTCCTTATACTGAGAAAGAGACCAGACAGATCCTGAAGATTCGGTCAGAATTTTTTGACATTAAATAATATGTAGTCTTGTGAGGTCTTTTTTTTTTTTTTTTGTCACTTCTCACGATACATGTGTTTTTGTTTCAGTTGTGAGGAGGAAGACGTTGAGCTCAGTGAGGAAGCACACACAGTTTTAACTCGTATCGGACAGGAGACTTCACTTCGTTATGCCATCCAGCTCATCAGTACTGCAGGCCTGGTGTGCCGCAAACGCCGGGTAATGCCAACTCGCATATCATAGCCAGTGAAGTCCAATAAAGAAGCCGTTGAACAAGCATTTTTAGTCTGACTGTGGTTGTTCATTTCTAACAGGGCACTGAAGTCCAAGTGGAGGACATTAAGAGGGTCTACTCTCTCTTCCTGGATGAGTCCAGATCCTCACAATACATGAAAGAGTACCAGGACTCCTTCCTCTTCAATGAAACACGTGAGATTCATCTCTGCATTTCATGCTCTGATTCCTAGGGGTCTTACAGCAAAGGCCCATAAGTCATGCCCATATGTCATATCTTTACAATGCCTTTTTTTCACAGCAAGCACATGCTTTAATGGTACTTCAAGAGCTGTACATTATACAAAAAGTATATTATATGACTCTTAGTTATTGTCTTATTTAATTGGACAAGCAGTGTTCACAGATTGCTGATATATAGCCCAACAGCACTGGGGCTTTTCACAGCACTTGTCTATGTTTGTGGTGGTCATGACATACTGTCAGTCTCCATGCGGACCCACAAAAAAAAAAAATTGTCTCCGAAATTGCCATTTTATATCTAAAACGCAAGTTACTTTATATCAACTTTTACACACTGTTTTTAGGTAACTTTTTTACATTTGAAGAGCTGTTGTTTTATAGCATTCTTACACCTGCAGTCAATTTCAGCCTCATTCCCTCAGCCAAATTACTGCTCAGTACAAAGGCACAATTTTGAGTTCTATTGCTTATTTAAATTTTTAGGGTTTAAAAGTAATTTAAAACATCTTCCTTTCTCTCAATTTCTTCCTTCAGAATCCTCTCAGATGGAGACCTCATAATGAAAGAAGACGTGAAGAGGTGTCTCCATTCATTGCTCCTGTGAAGTCCATTTACTCTTATGACCTCGTCCCTTAGATGTGCTCAGGCAGTTGAGTGTGTTCAAACATCAAGTTTTTTCTTTGGCATCTTTTTCTTTATTTGCTACTTGGTATTGTTACATTTTATATGTTTTGCATTGAAATAAAATTCTCTTAAAATCTAATTTTTTGGCTGTGTAACATGACAACCAAAAGATGAAATAAAAAAAGATGAAAAACTATTTGACCATGAATTCTTTTGTAATGATACTGTGATTTAAAATCATCATGACCCAGAAAACCCTGATAATGATGATTACAACACAGATTCTACAGTCAGTATATGAAATCTACTTCCTTATGATATATATTTATTTAATTGAGTGATTAATCTACAGTACTGACATTCTTAAGCAGTATTCATGAATCAAACCTAATGTTTATGTGAGGAGCAGTGTGATTTTAGTATTAAATACTATAGAATTTATTCCTATTTTGAGTTAGATTTTTTTTTTAAAGATTTTCTGTCAATTTTATTATGTGCTTTGGCCATGTTTTGTATTTTTATTTTGCTCTTTCAATGTCTGTGTTTAGTAAATCGGTAAACATTTATAACATTAGTTGCCAAGACAGCATTAATTTTTTCTTTTTAATCTAAAATTAATTTTTGATCTTTCTGCTTTATTTCAATTTACGAAAATATTTTTTAATAGTTTTAGATTTTGGTTTAGTTAACAGTAAGACTGCCACGATTAACTTATATTTTGATAAGGCTCTGTTCTCCTTATGATGTTGATCAGTTGTAGTACTACAAGTACTCGCTCGGTGGCGATATTTAATCAATATTGAGCAGCACTATATTCTGTAAATTGACAGTGGAGGTATATATATATATATATATGTGTATATATATATGTATATATAGGTTTTTTCCACCAGTATACCAGAAAGTTTAATTCAATACATTATTAATTTGAAAGGTTTTAACATCCTTTTGAAACTTACAGATGGCATTCGGCAAGGATTGTATGTACTTAACAAAACCAGAGTGAGGTTTAGAAACCCAGAGGTTTTGATTTTTGGTCTTCGCTAACCAAGTAGAAGGAAAGCCAATTCATTTACATTAGGTTGAATATATGCACTGTGGACCTTTTCTTTGGGGTAATCTTAGCAAAAGGGCCTTACAAAGTCCTCATCAGGTCTGAGGTTACAAAGCAACGTTTCCGTAGGCCGCATGAGTGAACATAGCCTTCCATTTACAGGGTGTCTGCCTGTTAAAATACAACCATGACTAACAAAACAGCAGACTGCTTTAAAATGGAGGAGAGAACATAAGAGATAATCCTTGGAGACACATTGAGTAGACGCCACTGGCTGGCCGGCCGTCTCAAAGAAGCTTTGGATGAATCTGGGCAGTTAGATTAAATCAAAGGTATATAAATTGGAAAGGTTTGTGAGTCTGAGAGGGTTGTATATGTTCTCCGTTCCTCTCCAACGTCCCAGAGATAAGGTCGTAATTCAAAACCGCCCATTAACATGTTAGGATAAATGGCAGTGAGAGAAGGAAAAGTGCTGGAAAACTATACTGAATCCAGGTCCGGTTACTTCAGTGCGATCCCTGAAAGTTACATACGCTTCTGTTCAGGAGACACTTGACTGTTTCTTAAGAGTAATGGACTGGAGAAATTCTTGTGTGATTATTGTAGGTTGTAGATTGGCCAGGGGGGAAAAAAACTATTTTTTGCTATCTTAGGTTGACTAATCATGACCCACTTTTTCTTCTTTGTAGACTTTGTACCTTGTGCGCTGAAAAATCCCTTTAAGGGAACATTATTGGAATACAAATCACTTTCATGAGAGATTAAGGGGGAAAAGGATCCTCACTGCTCCCTCTTACACTTCTTACCTGAGATATCTGTGATGATTCATAACTCCCCTTTTCTCCCTTTTACTCGAGAGGATCAATCTGTCATCTGTATCCCACAAATCCCTTTCAGTCTCCTGCTGCATATCTGTGAGCAGCACTCCCAACATCCTCTGCTGCAGCATCACAGAACTGTCTGCTGGAGTCATAATGCAAAAGCAGAAATAGTGATAAATTGAAAATGACTAGAGTATATAAAATAAAGTGTTAAAATAAAAACTGGTCTAAATCGATAAAGAATCCTGTGGAGAAATGAAGCTCTGCGGCTGATGTTATAGGCCCGGTTTCATAGACGGGGCTTAGCCTAAACCAGGATTAGGCCATAGTTCAATTAGGACATTTAAGTAATTTTTATAAACATTCCTTCGAAAAAAGTATTACTGGTGTGCATCTTAAGACAAAATAAAGGCACTGACATGTTTTAAGATCAGTCGGTGCAAGTTTATTTTCGTTAAAACAGCTCAGATTTACATTTTAGTCTAGGACTAGGCTTAAGCCTTGTCTGTGAAACCGGGGAATAGTGTTTTATTTTTAATTCATTTACACAAAGTAGTATAAAACGTAGTTTCAAAAATTATATATATACATACATATATATATATATATATATATATATAGAGAGAGAGAGATAGATAGATAGATAGATAGATAGATAGATAGATATACAGTATACACATACACGCATATAGAGAGAGAGAGACCGTATTGTGAAATTACATTTTAAAATAACTTTTCTATTTTAATGTTTTAAACTCTATTTTTTCTTTCCTGTGATGGAAAAGCTGAATTTTCAGCAGTAGTGTGGTAATGGCATCACTGTCACTTTTGATTGATTTAATATGTATTTGAGGTATTACTTTTTTTCTAATTTACCCAAGCTGATCACTGTCAAGTGACCATATTGCATCAGCCAGAATTTTAATATCAGTGCTTATTTGCATATTCACACTTGATTGAACAGATTGCTGTCTGAATGGTGCCATTCCATTTAGATTTGCAACAAAAATGTCTCTGCAAAATGGATATAAATCCAATCACATTCTCTCTGCAAAGAACAACAATTTACTACATGGTGTCAATACTGAGCAACAACATTTTCTGTTGAATGTTTTCGTCACCTCTTGTAGAATTGATTTGCCGTTGACTCCTTCCATGCATCTTCTATTCAAACTTCAGTCTGATCAGTGAAAATGCATGAAATGACCAAGTGTAAATACTCAAGCCTCTGTGCTGGGATGCGTGTTATGCGATGCTGTGTATGTTGCTGGATTTGAGGACTGTAAGGTATGAAGCAATCTGTTCTTTACCGTGGTCCATCTGTGTGTTTTGTGGGGTACCAGCGAGTGCTCTCGCTCAGGGATTGAACATTCAGACCCTGACAGATTGCAACATTCTGCGTGGGTCATCCTGACATAATCACTGATAAACCACCACATGCCCTCTTCATTGGCAGCTTGACCCTATATCTTGCATAAGGATGTTTAATGCTGTTTTTTTTCTATATTTCAGATGAGTATAAGAGGGGAGAACTCCCTGAGGACGGTGTGCTGCAGTTTCTGTGATGTGTTAAGCAGCTAAGATCATCTTCTCTCCCTAGAAACAGGCATCTTCATAACGCTCTGGGAACTGCAGCATCCGTCTTCACTGAGCACACCCTGTTCTCTCTCCGTTTCCTTGCTGTTCTTTACCTTCTCTTCTCATTAGTGGTTCTTGCTAGAGTGTACAGACTGGTTTAGGGGTATGAACGAACCTCTGTCCCAAGTTTTAAACTTTTGACATGTGATCCATAACTAAAGATATGAATATTGCCTCAATTTATGTGGCTTAATAAGGAGAGGGAAAGATCTGACACATCTGGTGTTCAGAAATCAAACCTGTAATAAAACCCACAGATTTAGACTGATAAAGGGAATCTAAGCCTTAGAGACTTGACTTGAGCTACCTCAAACCTACCTGAGAAACCTAACAGAACACCCGAACAACAGCATATCAATATCCCAAAAACACTCTGAATGCTATAGAAACTGCAAAGAGATGTCCAAGCAACTTCCCAGAACACTCCACTGTAGGTTTAGATGGACAAGCTCTGAGTCTGAAAAAAATAGATATCACTTAAACTTGTATTATTTTATATACCGTATTTTTCGGACTATAAGTCGCATCAGTCCAAAAATACGTCATGACGAGGAAAAAAAACATACATAAGTCACACTGGACTATAAGTCGCATTTATTTAGAACCAAGAGAAAACATTACCGTCTACAGCCGCGCGAGGGCGCTCTATGTCCTCAGTGGTAGACTACAGGAGAACTGAGCAGCATAGAGCGCCCTCTGGCGGCTGTAGACGGTAATGTTTTTGCTTGGTTCATTTCTCTCGGTTCATGTTAAATTAATTTTGATAAATAAGTTGCACCTGACTATAAGTCGAAGGACCAGTAAACTATGAAAAAAAGTGTGACTTATAGTCCGGAAAATACGGTACTTTATTTGTGGCAAGTATGCAGAGATCATTTTTCCTCTCACTGCATCAGTGAGGGTCTATTTCTCTTTCTTGTCTTTAGTACAGCACCTGCTGCCTGTAATTTGTGCTGTTTTCTCTGTCTGGCTTCACAGTCTCGCTCTGCTCTTTCTTCATGCTGGCTGCTTGCTATGTTTCGATGCTGTCATCTCCAAAAGGTACTTCTACACGTTTGCTGTTCAAACAAATACACTCTCTGCTGTATAGCAACCCATTACACACATGGACACCAAGCACTGGCAGATACTGAAACATCCGGGTGTGTGCCTGACTGTGATCGTCCCCTCAGGAGTTGCGATGTTTGAGCTTCATTCATGCTCGCACACAGCTTGGCGTGTTATATTTAGCAGGGAAAAGTAAACAGAATGTTTCTGCTGTGGTTCAGATAAAACTGTGATTTAGCCACTTAGCGTGGGAATCTGTTTGGAGCACATCACAGGACTGTGCATCTCTTTTGTAGATATTACATTTACGTAACTGTGAAAACGTCCCTTTGTGTGTATGATGTTTGAATAAAAATACAACTTCTAAAATTGACATTTCCATTTTTATTCTTGGTAAATGTTTTTTTTTTCTCCATATTTGTGAAGATAGGCCTCATGTGATGTACAGTAGAAGCCCATTTATGCCACATAAGAAAAAGGTTGAAAGGGAAATAGGTTGAAATTATGACTATAACTATACTAATTCATAAATATTAAATATAAATCTGAAGACATATCGTGAGACAAAAAGTCATATTTATGATTAAAAAAATGTCATTGTGGCATTTTGTCCTAATTAGTTAGGACCTTATTTTATTTTATTTTTTTACTTCATTCTTTACTTTTTTCTATTTTTACTCTATTTTTGTCTGTTGTTCTATTGAGGGCTATTGGTCTGTCTGTTTTGACTCATCAGCTCATGTGAACTGTAGATTTGAGCCTAAAATGGCAGGCTTTATTTCACTTAATTCTTCCTCTTTCCATTTGTGGCTTCTGCTGCAATCCTTTATTTTACCTAGTCAAGTGCAGCCTACAGGAGACTGCTGAGAGTGCATTCACACACACACACACAAACACATACACACCTCCAGAATAGCCCCCCATTTGTTCCCATTGATGTGTGTGTGTGTGTGTGTGTCACATGTTAGTATTAGAGGGAGATTTTGCTGCAGGCGTGTGACAAGACAGTGTAAAAAGTTTTCCCCCTCATTTGCTTCATTTGCTCTCTTTATTGTCATTACAGTTGCATTGTTCCCAGGTGGATGATGCTCAGCTTTCATAATGGCACTTTATAATGCAGGCTAAATTGAATGAATCGAGTAGCCAGGTTGTGTGTAGATGTGATGACACCCAAATGATCTTGATTATAAAATTACTTTCAGTTATGTAACAAGTTGTTGTGAATGAGGGTTTATCTGAATGTCACACTAGTGTGAGTGTAACAGGGTTAAGGACCGGTGGAGTGAATCACTACTTGCTCATGTTGCTCAACCAGCTTTGAAACTCAATGGCTAATGCATTATATAAACACGGATACATGATTGTGTGAGAGAAGCAGTGATTGGTGTTCATATAACTACTTCAACTACTAGCCTCAACTTGTTGTCTTTTATCTTTTTGTATGTCCCTTTTGAGACTGTTGAATGCAGATGGAATTAAAATGCTTCACATGATATTTGACATTCTGCCTAGGAAAAGAAATGTTGATTCAAAACTAGGGGTTAAACAGGGTTTATTCCCTAACAAATTTCAACATTTAAAATAATCAATAATTGTGTGCAAAGATGTTTATCTAACAAACAAACAAAATTAAATCATTGACTTGCAGAACAAGTTTGACTTGTCAGATATATTTTTTTTTATGTAAGACATGTTTAAATATGTATTATAAACTCTAAGAAAAGTCAATACAAATAGGGCACTAACTGTAAATATAAATAAATTTTCTGTATTTATTTTACACAGGTGTTTTACCCACATTTTTAATAATGCATTGCATTGGCATTGTGTTTTATGGTTAAAACTTAAATTTAAACCAATAAACTCCTGGCAAAAAAAAAAAAAAATCCCTTTTCCATTTTTCTGCTGATTTTTCCTTATGTACATATAAGGATACCTAAAACCTTGCATATGAGATATATTTGGAATGTATTCCAACAATAAGCAACTTTTTTTTCTTGTAATCTACATAAAGTCCTACCATAACTGTGCACATTTACTCTAAGTATTGCTTATATTATGTGAAATTCTGAATCCTATGTGTACACTCATTTCTGCACAGCCTGTGTGGTGAGAAAAGAATGGTAGATAGAAAGAAAGGTATTTTGAGGTGATCTGGGGTTAAACTTGGTTTCAGCCTGGAGCCATATTATCTGTCAGAGCCCAGCAGGCCTCCGTGCACAGAGACGGTGTTCTTCTCTCCTCGTGAGGGAGGGAAGCAATTTGTCATCGAGGAACATTTTGGCATGGCCAGGGACTGAGAGATTTCTCTTTGGAATGTTATTGTAGCATTAAACAGTGTAGATAGAAAATTAGCTCAAAAAGATATGTCAGTGTGGAAAGCTAGATCTGAGAAGGAATTCCCTCCACATCTCAGAGACCTTGAGAATTTCTCTCAACCTGTATAAGACCAGATCAGTTGAGTGGGGCCACGTGTATCTACATGCATGAATAATAGATTAATGAGCATAACAGGTGCTGATAACACTCACATAAGAATGTGTGACTCCTGCTATACATGAATTACTGATGTTGTGCCTTATAAAATCTACATTCAAATAATGTTTTGTATTGAATTTGTTGCTGTTTGTAATGAAACCAGTGCTACAATCTAGAAATTTTGCTACTGAAATTAACTTATTCAGGAATCAGCCATTATTCAAATGAGAATTAAAGACTGGAAAAGAGTTTACAAGAGTTTCTTTCTTGGTGAGAACAATGAATTTAGGAATTTGTGCCTTTGGGGTGTTAATGTTGGTCTGTGAGCTTTCTTCAGTGAGCAACTGATGTAACAGCAACCTTTTATTATGACTAGAACTAAGATTTCATATTTTAACTTTTACCATTTGGCCTAGTGGTTAGCAAGTTTGACTCCTAATCCTAAGGTTGTGGGTTCGAGTCTTGGGCCGGCAATACCAACACTGAGGTTTTCTTTGAGCAAGGCACTGAACCAACCCCCAACTGCTCCCCGGGCGCCGCAGCATAAACGGCTGCCCACTGCTCCGGGTGTGTGTTCACAGTGTGTGTGTGTGTTCACTGCTGTGTGTGTGCACTTTGGATGAGTTAAATGTAGAGCATGAATTCTGAGTATGGGTCACCATACTTGGCCGTATGTCATGTCACTTCACTATATGACTGAAAATTCAACTGTGCCATCACATAAAATATATATTTTTTAATAAAATAAATGCAATTTTGGTAAGAATAAGAAACTTCTTTAAAAAAATAATTCAACTGAATAATAAAAATGTAATTATATACATTTTTACAAGATGATTGTGATGTATACATGCACTAATTTTAGGCCAAGCTTTCTTGTGAAAATATGGGAAAAACTTGGAGCTACCGGCACAAATGGTTTACTTAAGCTTTTACTGTATTCATTTAAACAATACCAACAGAATGGCAGAATGTACACGCCTTGCACCATTTGTCTTCTTGGCACAGCTCCAGCTGTGCTCATATGTTGAGTAGGGTATACTTACATGTTGTAGTTGGTCGATTCCACTGCAGTGCTGCAAATGAGTCACATGTAGCATGCTGTGTTCATTAAGATGCATGTGCATCGTGATGAATGGGAAATGAGCATGAAAATGGATGAGAGCAGAGAATGTGAACTCGAGTCTTGATAGAGTGATGCACTGCTGCTTATTAGTGGATCAGTCTGTGTTTCGAAGACACAGCCAGCGTGCGTGGAAGAGAAAATTCACAAATGGCCCTAAAACACCATGAGGCTCTCCACAAGACACACTTGTACAATCCATCTCAAGCATCGGTGCTAAAAAGGCCATTAGCAGTTTAATTAGGTTGCACATCTTTGTCCATCAAACACACACTCCTCTACAAGAATGTCTTATAACCAACACATTGCATTACACTGCAGTCCATGTCGGTGCTCGTAAGTGGATGAATGTGTTTCAAGGTGGCATGAAAATTAAAAGTAATTTTTAAACTGGCAATTAATTTAGCATGTCAGTTTGAATTACCAAGCTTATAAGTTTCTTAATTGCATTAGTGCTAAAGATAATGAGTTCATAATGAGAGTGCTGTAGTTCTGCTGTTTACCTTTTTTCTTGTTTCTATCTGCTTTTGACTGTTGTAATATATTTGTATTATTATTATTATTATCTTTTATTACATTCAGAAAAACTTTGACTTTGGTTATTCATGGCAAAGCTGCAGACTGCACATTCAGGTAGCTGAAACCTTGAAATTGACTTTTTAAAGTCAATTCAATGTATTGCTTAGTAATACAGTATATGCTTAAGAATTGTATTTAATCATTTTAGTGAAGCTTCTACACAGATAATAATAATAATAAAACAATAGGCCTATACAAGAATA
Organism: Carassius carassius; assembly: GCF_963082965.1. Taxonomy (NCBI): domain Eukaryota; kingdom Metazoa; phylum Chordata; class Actinopteri; order Cypriniformes; family Cyprinidae; genus Carassius; species Carassius carassius. The sequence goes on along the minus strand of NC_081758.1, from coordinate 28,553,434 downwards.
CCAGAGTATGTGTATTGCACATGTACATGTTTGTACATGTTAGGGGCTTTAAGATAATATTCAAGTAAGAATATAAACTAATTTTTTTCATGTCCATATATTAAATTAATTGGTGAGTAGGCCTCAGATGTACAATTAACTGTTCTGTCTGACTTCAGAAACCACATCCATAAAAGCAGTTAATGTTTTCATTGAAGAAATACAGTTGGATGCCTCCATTATGATGAAAGCATGAATTTGTGAATGGGTTTGAATTTGTCCCCAGGGCTTTATTTTTTAGATAGAAGATCAGATCAGTGTGGCGTCTTTCTTTTTCGTCTCTATATTTAATAAAGTGTGCTTTTAAGCCAAGCATGTATAATATCAGTTCCTAAATGCTCCTAAAGGCTCTATTCTTAGCTTTGACCTTTTATATCGGTTTCTGGCATTTGAAGAGGAATAGCAAATACGCTGACTGCATTAAAACGTGTGCAGAATAACTTCATTCATAATCAGATAGCATGAATATCATGCAGCTCTACACAGATTATGTATTTTTGTGCTTTTCAGCTTGTGTACTCAATACTTGTTATTACTAGTTATCAGGTATTCACTGCTTGTTTTTGTATTTATATAAGCTATTAAATGTTGTACTAGATGCTAAAGGTTGTTAGATTCATTCAGGCGTCAGATGGATGGCAGCTTAAACATTGCCTGTGTATGAACAGTATTTCGTTAGTCTTGTTGAAATTTTCAAGACCTAGAATCAGCTTCTGCTCTTATAAAGGTATTTTATATATTAAAGGCAACCCCCCCCCCCAAAAAAAAAAATACAAATAAATACAAATAAATAATACAAAAAACACTGAAAAGCATCTTAAAAATATCTTCTTTTTTCTTTCACGCAGGAGAAAGTCATACATGTATGGAGTGACATGAGAATAAATTATGCCTTTCTCAGTACTGTTTTAATAGAGAACAAGGGTCTTAAACTAAATCACAGTCTGTTCTGAGGCTTCTATGTATGGATTTAATGTTCTAACTAGCAAAATGGCTTAAAAGAAGTGACTTGTCAAAATAACCAAACAAAAATTGACACAAGCCTCAGCAACTATTTGCTCAGGCTTGAAAGTGCCCCTAAAATTATCCATGTTTTAATTTTTTCTTTCTTTGGACCACAGAATGCTTTAACAGTTCCATGGAAAAGAAATCGCCACATTGATTTTCCTGTTGAGTAGAAGGAACCATTATATCCTGTCTACACCCGAGAGTTTCCTGTCAGATCTCCACTGGCCTGCTGACTTTGACAATATTTTCTCATGGTGTCATGCCAGAAATAGGTTTGGTTTGCTTGGTCAGTGCATTTCTGTGATGTTATCAGAGTCCAGTGGAGGAAGGTCTTCATCACTTCATCAGTACACTTCATTTATACAAATATTGAATTTTCTGATTTGAATTCATCCTTAGAAATCTGACACATATTCTGTTCATTTCAGAATTTTTTTTTTTTTTTCATTTTCTTACAAATGTAAATATTGATATGGCTGTCAACATAAGACTGATCATCTTTATTATGTAATACTGAAATCGAATGGTTAGATTTTAAATTAGTCCAACGTTGAAATGTTATAACTAGATAAGGACCTTCCTGTCAAAGTTTCGTTCGTCACTTGTGATTAGAAAAGCTCCCGTGATCAATACTTCTGACTAATTGCAGCCACAGTAAGCAATTTTGGGGCTTTTGAGGCCATTAGCTCTGCGTTTAACTAAAGGAAAACACCTCATCATTACTGGGTCACCTTTTTTTGGAGATATTTGGCCATTCTGATCTTTGTGCTTTTTTTGTGGCCAAGTTAGTGTCTAGAGGAGCTTTTCCGAAGTTTCTTCTGAGGTAATTCTGTACTCAGCTGTGTGCAGATTTTTGTTAACTTTCTCGATTTGCTTTCATATGCAATTTTTTTTTCATCTGTAATATGGTTGAATGTGACTATGTGTGCGTTTTCTTATATTTTCAGCAACAGTGAACGGCTATGTAGGTGTTTCATGTCTTGTCAACACACTGGTGACCTTCTCCATCTACATTCTTCTTCTCTGGAGTCACAGAAACTGTTGCCAGGCAACAGAGGTGCACTGTGCCTCTCTAAACAAAGCTGGACTTTATCCTGTTCCCCAAATCCTGAATCACACTGGTCTATGAAAATGAAACCTTTTGCTCTGCCCACCCCTCCTCCTACCTCTGAAAAAGAGGAAGAGAGAGGGCTTCCTGCTCTGGAGTCTGCTCCAGGTATGTGTTAATGGGTTCTGTGACATTAGAGGCCGTTCATGTGCTGTAGGAGTGTAGCTCTCGGATTGTGAATCCTGCCTCTAATCACTCTGAGAATCAATAGTATAAAAGGATCTTCCTGTGCTGCTTAATTGTTTTATGAAAACCATTATACTTTTTTTCAGGATTGCTATATGGAAGGTTCAGAAGAATAGCATTTATTGGGGAAGTTGTGGCCTAATGGTTAGAGAGTTGGACTCGCAATCGAAGGGTTGTGAGTTCGAGTCCCGGGCCGGCAGGAATTGTGGGTGGGGGGAGTGCATGTACAGTGTTCTCTCCACCCTCAATACCATGACTTAGGTGCCCTTGAGCAAGGCATCGAACCCCCAACTGCTCCCCGGGCGCCGCAGCATAAATGACTGCTCCAGGTGTGTGTGTGTGTGTGTGTGTGTGTGTGTGTGTGTGTGCACACTTTGGATGGGTTAAATGCAGAGCACGAATTCTGAGTATGGGTCACCATACTTGGCTGAATGTCACGTCACTCACTCATTTATTAGGCATAGACATTTTCTTTTGTAACATTATAAATACCTTTACTGTCACTTTCAATCAGATCATTGCATCCTTATTGAATAAAAGTAATAATGTTTCTTTCCAAAAGCATTTTTTTCATTATATGTAATATAAATTTACTAAATTTAAAATAAATTTATTAAGTCAATGTATTATAGACAAATTAACAATGAATAAGGGGGTGTTTCAAAAAAATAAAAATCAAAAGATTAATGAATTCTGAAAAATGGCTGAACATTGTTAGGCCATGATACCTAATGCATAGCATTAATAAATGACAAATCAAATGCACTTAATAATTAAAGTTAATATTGTAAAGACGACACCGTATTGCTCTGTTTTGATTAAATAAGTTTATTTTGATCAGTTATATATAGGTGTACAGTATATCCCCGTAGGAGCATCACAGTAAATGTCCTAAATACTTTTTTTTATAATCACACTTGCTCTAAAAAATAAAATCACCTTTTAATTTCTGCTTGACATCAGAAATAGGTGCATCTTTACAGAATTCTTGTATGACAAGAAAATGTGCAATCTGAAATACTCAACTCTCACGATTAAGCAATTAAAATGATGTCATAAAACTGCTCATTAGCATTTTGTTGATAAAATGAACTCGGCCTTACAAATATTAAGCCAGTCGTTCATCCAATCCAGATCACCGTGAGCATTGCCTTTCAACAAACAAATAAACAAATATTCATATAATCATTGACAGCATGTAAAATAACTTTGAAAAGCTAGTAGTCAGGCAGTGAATGGGTAATAATCCCTCAAAGCCAGCACTTACAAAATGCCAGTGTAGAACTATTGAATTAGACAGTAAGAGAAAACCCCCTGATCAGCACATTATTCACACACCCAGTTGCTTGTGCAAAATAAATCAGGTAAAGTAGCAGTTCATTGGTCTAACAAACATGTTGGTACACAATAGATGTACTTTTGTATAAGTGTAAATCATGCTGTGTGTGTGAACCAGTAAAATAATTGGCTCCTATGAAAACAGTTCTCTGAGATCAACAACTGAGAGATTCTTCAAATGGTGACGAGGAGGCTTTTTTTTTTTTTTTTTAAACAAAAACAGAGCTGTACATAATATCTATGACATTGTTTTTCCCTTATTCCATTTATCAGCAAATATCTTGCAAATAAACAAATCAAAAACGTAATAAATACATTGCATCAAAGCAGTTTACATTATATTAAAATATATGCTGCATAATATAGTTTATATTTCTAGTGTTTCTATATATATATAAAACTCATATTTGTAAAAAGAAAGAAAAAGACATGTAAAATAATAATAATAATAATAATAATAATAATAATAATAATAATACAAAAGCTTCATTAAGATAAATTTGCATGTGTAAACACAGAATCACATTCAAAGGCTTTTCACCTGGCATGATGAAAGCGAAAAGGATATGACTGGCAAATAGGGACGGTAATTTCACATGATACGACAAACTTAGATCGTCTTTTTTCCACTTTTTTCCAATCTATAGGCAAAGTGCTTTTCTCAAGATGGGGCACAAGCCTCCACTTATCTATGAGAACAGATTTACATGCGAACGGCTTCAGACGCAGACAGATTTGGTAACACCAATTTGCAAAAACATGACAGTGGTGTGTGTGTGCTGTAAGAAAATCTTGCTAAATATCAGAATATACAAAATATTGCCACTGTCAAAGCTTTCTTTTTTGTTAATGATGAAATCTTCTTTTAAATTGCATATATTACAAACTATATTCTTAAGCGAAACCACACAGTCCAATAACTCGAAAATCAATATTTTTAGCAATTTTACCCTCCAACTTTATCTCTTCATATTTATGACTACTCAGTGAAAAGCAAAGTGCTTTTCTTAGTGTATGCAACATATTCAAATATATGTTTTCTGCTATAAAAAATACCCTCCACAAAATTCACAGATTCCAAAAAAAAAAAAAAGATCAAGCTTAACCTCTGAAAATTGATGGATTGCAGTGTAGATAATTAACTTGGCTGCAATGCACTATGATCATTTCTGCCTCTTTTTTTCCAGTAAAGGGATATGTAAAACTAAATGACCAAGGTAAGTCAACATACAAAGACTTTCATTCTTATGGACTGAGCTTGTGAATCTTATCTGCAGTTAAAATGAAGGTTTGCCTGTCTGGGTGGGTAACCCGGCACTGCGGAAGGAATTCCTCACTGAAAAACACTAGACAAGAGACGATAACCTTGGCTTTGTTCACTTGTTAACATTTTTCAGTGTTTCTGCTCTCTTCTTGGGTGCACTACATGATTTATCCTGGCAGACTCTTCAGTAAAGCTCAGCATGAAAGCATTTACATGTCGTTTCTTCATTATAAAAAGATAATATTAACAATCCAGTGTCCCTTTCAGCTATAGTTAGGAAGCCCCTCCAGATTCATTTGTAAAAACACAGTCAGAGCAAGAAGAGAAAAGACTGATTGATTTCAACGGTCTCAGGTATCATGCGTGGCTGCATGATTTCACTAGCACTGCATTAAAATGGTAAGTGCTAAGAAAAGGAATGGAAAAATACATTTAATAATACACAAAGAAAAATATATTTTTGAAAGAAAAGTGACCAGGGACCAGACCTGTGCCTCGTCCAGATTTCTTAAGGCAGGGCTCACCGTGTAGTTTGTTTTTATTGGGTATTTAATGTGATGTGACTAGTGTGATTCCTACAGTTCTGTGTTTACAGTTTTTTGGGGATTTTGGCGTATTGGTGAGCCCCTCGCTGGCTGTAAGCATCATTGGTACTGGTCCCCATTAGGAATGTGATGCTATGGCACTTGGTGCAGCTCAACAAGCAGCGTGACAGAACGGGAGCATGTGTCCGTGCTGTGTTCAGTAGTATGGCACTGAGAGCGCTAGCGCACCCTCTTCCAAACACCCATGTGGCTCTTTAAATACATCATTAACAGCTGCACAACCAGCTGCTGACTGGCTGACCTCTTGCCAGCTGAAGGTTTCCCAGGGCAAGCATTTCAGAACGGCCTTCACAGAATGGGACGAAAAAACTGAAAAGATAGGATAGCTGTGATTCGAGAGTATATTGAGTGTGCGTATAGTGAGTTAGCTGCGAGTTTTATTCCTTCTGTTTTTCTTCCTCTACTTGTCCATATTTTCACCCCACTTTTGCTTCATTGCTGCAGCCTCTTCTCATTTGGTAACCTGAGGGAATGAAAAAGACAAGGACGGGTCAGTCTCGGTTTGTAGTTGTTGAATAAAACTTGGAGCAATAACATCCTTGTATCTGGCTTCTCAACAGGATGCTTCATTTTGATTATTATAACTCACTACCCACTGAGCCATCTGTCTGGTGCTGCTGGTGAGGTAAACCAAGCCCCATCCTCAAACACACACTGCAACCGGAAGCTTCAGTAAGCTTCGCACAGCTGCCCCACTGACATCACAATATGTGTCTGTCACAAACTTGACAATTATTTTATTCTGACTCATTTAAATATTGTAGAGAGAGGAAAATCAGAGTTTTACAGTAATGTAAGGTGCTATCTGGCTCATGCAACATACTGTAACTAAAAATGTTAAATACTAGAGCATTATGCTCAGATAATCGCATCAGTGACGTTTATGGAGCGTCCAGGGTCTTGTTTGGGATTTGTCTATCATTATGCCACAAATAATCTGGCCTAGAAGCTCCTCTACTCCAGTATATTAAACATTTGTTTTGTTTTTTCATTGTGTGATAACACAAACTCATACTCAGTGAGAATTCAGTAATTATAGACCTCACAGGGGGGTCGTCCTTTCTATTTAAAAATGCAGATTTATGTAATACAGCCCTGTTAATTTCACATGGAGAACACTTTATCTGTGCAGTGCAGACTGCTGTGGTTTGGGTTATTGCAGCTCCAGTGGATCATCAGAGGGCTCTTAGGATTGCTCTCATTGGGACTATATGCTACTACTACTGCAGTTTTCTCCAAAAAGTTATTGATTCACATATTAAATTGATCAGTAAGACATTTAGAATATTCTAAAAGATTGCAAAATTCATCAAAGAATCCTGAAAAAATGGTTAATGGTTTCCACAAAAAATATTAAGCAGCACAAAATGATTCTTGAGCACCAAATAAGCATATTATTTCTCAAGGATCATGTGACACACACGTTTAGAGTAATGGTAGCTGCAAAACTCAGCTTTGCCATCACAGGAACAATTTTACAATATATTAAAACAGAAAATGCTTAATTTAATTATGATATTACACAATGTTACTGTTTTACTGTATTTTTGAACAAATAATTGTAGCCTTTATGACCCTAAGAGACTTAAATGAAATTAAATAAATAAATAAATATTCAGTCTTACCAACCACAATTATTAAACGGTTGCATACATAAATCTCTTATCAGCTCATATTGAATAGAATATGTATCCAATCAATTAAACTGTATATGACCCTGGACCACAAAACCAGCCGTCTTTTTTTTTTTTTTTTTTTTTGAGATTTATACATCATCTGAAAGCTGAATAAATCAGCTTTCCATTAATGTAAGGTGTATGTTTGGATAGGAAAATATTTGGCTGATCATCAAACATCTATTTGAAAATCTGGAATCTGAGGGTGCAAATTTTTCTTTTCCTTTTCTTGTCTTTTCATGTACAAAAAAAACAAAACAAAAAAAAAACCTGGTTATGCGTTCTATACTAGACTAACTGAGACTTGTCATGGCACCTGTATACTGTTGTTGTTCTCTTGTTGACCTGACTGCTTCTATTGTTCTCATTTGTATGTCGCTTTGGATAAAAGCGTCTGCTAAATGATTAAATGTAAATGTACATGTAAATGTAATGATTCTTGGCATAAAAGAAAAATCAATAATTTTGACTCTTACAATTTTTTTTTTTTTTTGTTTGTTTTTTGGGCTATTGCTACAAATAAACCCCAGTAACTTAAGACTAGTTTTGTGGTCCAGGGTCACATATATGGTTGTGGTATCATTTAATTAGAAGATGTTCTCAAAAAACCAGCTTTTTATGTATAAAAACCTCTCCATTTTGTCATTATGCCATTATTTGTCCACTAGATTTAAGCATTCACTATGCAGTATCTCTTTAGAGACAAGCACATCCTTAATTTGTTTTATAATCCAAGGGCAGTGGTCCATTTCTCCATTGCTTTTCATCTCTCATTTGTTCTCTCTAATATCTTCTCATTGCTTTGGTTGCAAGCCCTTCCTGGCTGAAATCTTTGGCCCTAATGTCAGAGTAGTGATTTTTCCCATCCTTCCACTCCCTCTGTCACATCACTGTGCCTCCTCATTATTCCTTTTCTAATAGCGGGTATGTGGGTGTCCGTCTGTTATGTAATGCTGCAGTTTCCTCTCCACTTTGTGCTTTGACTCCTATTGATGAGAGAACTTCTTCCATTTATATATGTGTCTGAGGCAATATGTCTTGCCATCACATGCTCATTTATGCTAATTTATATATCTCTGACTGGCTAACCCTCAAGGCCACGGTTTATGCTGCATCCAACCGGAGATATTTCATTGATTTCTTGTTAAACTGCAGTAATGTAACATTGTTAACGTAATAAAGAGTGGTAGTATTGCTAATTAGAAAGTGGAGGGTGCTGTAGAGGAGTAGGACAGCTAACTTGGGACAGCCTGTCAGCAGAACAAAAATACATGACCACATTTAATGGTTACAATCCACCCTCTCAGTTGAATAGTTGGAGGACTAGTTATTTTTAGTGTACTGCTCTCATTCACATTGTCCTCCACCTAAAGAACTGACAACCAGGGAAGCCTATTTCCTGATGTTGTTAGATGTTTTCCTGCTCTTTCTTTTGATGCTTTGCTGTTCTTTTAGGCCATACAAAGACATGGTAATTATACAAACGAGCTCATAACAGTGAGTGTAAGAGAAAGAGGGGAAGGGGGCATGAACAGAAGCCTGAAGAGGAGATCATCTGCAGGTGAAATAAGCTGGTCACTCAAAAAACTACTCAAAATTTGTATTATAATAAAAAGGTGATGCTACTATGAGGCCAAAGCCAATTTCATAAATTCTATTCTATTTTATTCTATTCTATTCTATTCTATTATGATGCACAAAGACTTCAGTGTGTAAAACATAAGGTAAATAAAGGTTACGTGTGCAGCTCTGGAATTTCATAAAGGTGGTATGTTATTATTTCTCCCCTTACAGTCCAGAATACCTTTCAATAAATAAGCTTTAACCATTGTATTTTCTATTTTGAAAGAACACTAAGATAACAGTTCAAGAGGAAGAAGTGGGTGGGGCGGGCTTTATTGAAGACTTGCAGGAATGTGAGGTCTTACCTTAACTGTGGACGGCAGTTGGGAAAGCTGGCTTACTCTGAAGAAAGAAAAAACATGGAATAATGAGGGAAAAAATTGTGTAGATACAGTATTTGTGCAATGTTTTTCATCATTTGTACACTACACATCAGCAGGATCTCTTAATGGAGGGATTTTCAAACTGGGTTCCTTATTGTCCTTAATGTATTTTGTGGGGTTATCAAAGTAAACTAAAGATATTAATTACAAATGTTAAGACAATTGTTTTAACTCATTTGATGTTGTTTTGCTTGCTTTAAACTGGTTGGAAATTATGAGATTAATCAAAATTATTTTTACAGCTATGCGTTTAAGAAGTAAAAAAAAAAGAAAAGAAAAAAAAAAGATTTGTTCAACTTAAAATACTCCTAGTGTACTAGGCAGAACTTAATGCACCGCAAATATTCTCCAGATAATATGATTTATATGTTACACAATAGTTCATGTTTAGGGGTCCTTGGGTTAAAAAAGTTTGATCGTTTTAATTACAGAGCAAATTCACAACAGCATTAATGAAATATTACTGTTTAGGTGCAAAGCTCTGAGTAAAATGAGGTACAGCAGTGCTTTGATTCAGTGTGACCACAAGTGGTCAGGTTAGTGATGAAAGTTAGTGGGGATCCAGATTCTTAATGCACCAAACATTAATTCTGTGTATAAGTACTTCAGTTCACCTCTTCCATCTCAGCATTTTCACTTCTTTCCTTTTTTGCCCTGTGATAAGAAGTTCCCTTCTTGTAATTTCAGTCACTCTATTACAAATCTCAATGGGGACACTTCACAGGCTGCTAGTGCTTTAATACCCAGTTAAGGGATGATTATATCTACAGTGTGTCCCCATGGACACCATGCCAACTGAAGCCAGGCAGAAAAGGATATGAGACAAATACATGCGTGTGTGTATTTTTGCGTGACTGCCTTGGTGCACAGTGTTTTCCCCTGCACTATAAATGGCTCCCTCACGGCCCAAAACAGCTAACAGCCTAGAAATAAATTACTCTTCAAGCTCAATATATATTCCTCCGCTCCAGTGAATGCCTTTCATTTTGCATGTTGTGTCTATAAATAGAGGAAGACAAACACAAATGCTATATTCATGTAACAAGATATTTGTGAATAAAGAATGAATGGGCTTGATAAAGCACAGTTAAATTATATTTTTAAACTGGACAATGACTTGTAATACAATGCTTATCAAAATCTGTGAGAAGGGTGTTAGGTTAGAGTATTTGTTGGAAAAGTTAAATGTATAATTGCACAGGCTCATAACAACTGGATATAAAGCTGCTGATCTTGGCATGCATGACATAGCAGCTCATTACATAGTATATAGCTACAATTCAGTGGCTGCATTAAAGCAATGGTGAGGTAAAACTCTGGTATAATCTGCAACCAACAGAGCAAGTAAACTGCTTTAAATGTCTTTAAGAATATGCCTTCACTTGTCATATTTAGTCAATTTAAAGGTGAATTTTTTTATTTATCATATTTTAAATTCAATGGCGAATATCATATTTATTTAAAATGTAAAGTTTTTTTATCTTATTCTAAATATTAAAAAAAACTTTTCATCATTTTATTCTAGATTTAAAGGTGAAGATTTATTATCATGTTCTAAATTTAAAGTGCAATTATTTTTTGTTATAATTTATTTTACACTTGAAGTGAAGTTTGCAAAATATGCTCTCTCGTCCCATTATAAAATAAAGAGACAACAATAAGTCATTCATAGGTTTTCCCAAAAGAGCACTGTGGCTCTTTACAGACATTGCTCTGTTTGTATGAGAATCTGACCAGCTTGGCATTGCAACACTGGCTCCACCAATTGTGAAAGTTTTGGGCAGGGCTCTCTGTTTACCTGACCAATAGTAGAAGTGGGAAGTGTTCAGGGAAACTTACTTTAAAATAGTCAGTAATATATTATTCTGTTTGACACAACACCTTTAAACATGGTCACATTATTTTGTGTTGAGATGTTAGGATTGATTTATTTAAGACCAGTGCCTATGGTTTCAAGTGCACTATTTGTATTCCACTACATATGATATATAGCAGGAAAAAAAGCACATTTAACAATCCTGCTGAGTAGCTCTATGTGAAAAATTACTATAATAATTAATCTGCATGTTATAACAGATGGCAAGACGAGAAGAACAGCCAACATCCTGGGCTGTCTCTAAAACCTATCGTGGGACGATCTTCCACAGTAATTCAACATACCACCCTGCCTAAAAATGTCCCCAAGAAGACAGGAAGGAAATCATTTTTGAGTGGCAACACACACAGGAAATCCACTAGATACAAGACGAAAGTGAGACATAAAGTTCGGGTATCATATTTGTCTTTACCTTTTAAGGGAATGGGACTCTTTTATATCTGTTTTAGATCAAGGTCTGTTTTAAAATGGCTATGTTTAAATATACATATATATATATATATATATATATATATATAGGAAAAAGTATGCTATGATGGCTTATGTATGCCATGTTAAAGTGAAATGACATGTTTGGTTAGCTTGAATAGCAAGAGACAACGTTGGGGTTTATTTGATCCTTCGATTCCTCTCATGCCGTCATGACTGTTTTTACTGGACAAAGTCTTGAGAAAACTTCATGAAAGCTAGTTTCATAAAATTACTTAGTTAGCTTGTGTCTGTCTAATGCTAGTCTACTGAAATTACCTTTACTTTGAAATCTCTCCTATAATGGTTAATGATTTGAGTAAGAGAAGGTCTTGATCTATTAAACTGCAGAGTGGCCTCGTTTGAGAATACATCTAGGTCTCTGTCCATCTATCCATCTCGCTTATCCTCACGCATTAACTGTCCACCTGAGGCTATTCACCAGGCACACGAAAATGGCAAAGGCTACCAAAACCACCATGGCAACCACTATTTTCAGGAAATGGGAAATTATAACCCTGTTTAGCAACCCTTGAAAGGGAAGCACCTTGATGTTTTCAGATAGTTGTCAGAATAATGACTTTCAAGTTCAAGTTCAAGTTCAGCTTGAAGGATAATGACTTGAAAGATTGGACTGAATTACTGCTATCAAGGTTATGAGTACAGGCTTAGGCACTCACTGTTTCTCCGCTTTGTCACGATCGTCAAGGAAGAAGAGGGCGGTGGCCAGGAAGAACATCCCCCCCAGAACAATGACAAAGGGGCAGAGCATGAGGGCATAGCCCAAGCTCAGGAACTCCCATAACACTGATGTGGAGTAGCTCTCCTGCAGCGAGTCTGATATCTGCAGGAACACATAGAAACACAAACAACAGAGCACTCATTAGCTAACTCTTAGCAAACATTAATGTAATAATTAACTTATTAATATTGTCTTCAAGAGCTGTGCTGTCAATCAGTTAAAGGGCGAATGGTTAATTATGTAAACTTGTCTTAAGCTATTGGTATCTGTTGAACAGTGAGTCAATATATCTATACAAAGACAATAAACATGAAACTTTCAGGGAGTCATTTAGTTTAGTTTAAATTTTACAAACTTATTTAATTTTGTGCTGTGTGCTCCCTTAGGATTCACTCAGTTAGTAGTCAGCAACTGGTTCTTAATGTTAATAACCACACAATGTATTTCCTATGTGATATTAGCAGGGGAAATCATCATTTTAGAGAGCATTTGATTGTATAAAAATTATACAAAATTTGTAGTGCGGGGCGAGTCAGTAATATTTTTTGTTCCATTTTCCTGAAAAATCATTTTTATATGCCAGCATCTGCTAAAAGTAAATTGTCATCGACAATGAGCACACTAAAGGCCACAAAACTCTAATCTTGATTTCATAAACTCTTTAGAACCAAGCCCACTATTTAAAACAGACCTTTGAACAGAAGACAAGGCTAATATGCAAAAATTTATTGTTCAGGCTATTCTAAAGTAGCATATTATTAGAAAATAAAGCAGAATGTGACATAAAGATACTAACAGCAGCATTAAAAAGATGTTTAGCAGGACTAATGATCTCCTCAGGGTCCATCTGACTCACTTTAGCATAGCTAATCCTTTATTAGCACTAGCGTGTCTGTAAGTCTCGTGGGTGAGGTAAGAATGCTGACTCTAAAAACTGTGAGAGTAGGTGCTGACCGTGAGGTCTCTGTGTCTTTGTACCTACTTAACCATATTTTGGTGACAAATGTGTACCCAGAAGTAATCTAAATCTGACAAAACATAATTTTGGGCATGTCCTCATTTGTAAAACTGGTATAAAATAAAGTAAATAGAGGTTGTTATTGTTTTTATTGTAATAATGCAGGAAGATTAATGTTAGGGTTAGGTTATAGTATCTATAACTAGCTGTATGTAAAAAAAGCTACTACAGAATGTCCCCATTTAGATAGCTAAGCAAATGTGTGTATTTTTGTGTGTGAGCAGACCACACTGCTGTATGTGTGTGTATATGTCAGCCTTCATGATGCCAAACATGAACTATTTCTACTGATAAAAATAGGGCTGAAATTGAACATTTCTGGTGCATGTCTAATGAGGGGGTTTTTTATGCAAAAAAGATGGTAGATTTCAGCTGATAGCCTACTTTTATAGATAATTACACCACCCACTATGCCTGAGGATATTGATTCACACAGGTACTCTGTAAGTTTTTACTTCAGTTAGAGTGAAATGGAGCATTACCAGGTATTTAGGAAATGTTATTCATTCACAGGTCTAGTTAAATGTGTTGTCTGCCTGGCACATTTTCTTACATTTCTTTCCAGCTGTCTTTAGTAAGCTATTGGATGTCAATACAGTCATAACAGCTCTCTTGGTATAATGTTTGGAAAAACTATATTGTCAATGCCATATGTCAAATTTCCTGTGTTTTTTTCTGGCAGATTTCTTTACGACAGAAGTACGTCACAGCCACCATCACACAGCCTTCCAGACCTCCGGAGTGAAATTATCAAGTAGCTGTTGATTCATGACTTGGTCCCACATTCCTGGATTTGACAGGCTAGAATGTCCACACATTTCCTCTGAAGACATACCCGTACTACTAACTTAGAGGTAAGTAGAAGAATATTGTATTCCCAGGAAGCAACCACGTGAACTAACCACAAATGAAACATCACAAAACATGTGGCAGAATTATAACCACACTGTCCAGTGGATATTTTGAGCAGATGGAATGTGATGGGTTTCTTACACAGCGACTTGAGTGAACTTGACCTCTGGTCTTTGGGAAAAGGCCATTCCTGACATTCTTGTCAATAAAAATCTTGTTTTTCTAATCCTACACGTATTTGCTTGTTTCATATTGGGCTAGATTCATTTTAGCACTCTTGGAACTCATAAAAAAAACGCTAGCAGTAGCAAGATTATGGGATTGATTCCCACACAATTTAAATTTACTCATCTAACAGAAACTTTTATCCAATACAAAAGTATAATACAAAGGGAACTTGATAAAATGCATAAAACAAAATAAAAAAGCAATTAATACTTTTACTCAGCATTAAGACACATTAAATTAATTGAAAGTGACAAATAAGACATTTGCAATGTTATAAAAGTTTATGTTCTTCTTTTTTTCATCAAAGAATCTTAAAAAAGTATCACAGTTTCCATGAAAATATTATTCAGCATAACCGTTTTCAACAATGATAATATTGAATGTTTTTTTAAGTATCAAATTAGCTTATAAAACATCTTACACACAGATTTTTTTAACAGTATTGTAGGTCGCTTAGAATAAAAGTGTCTATTAGCTGAGAAAGTGTTTACTACTTATCCCCTTCATTCGATGTACTATCTTAAGAGTGTAACTCATGACATAAGCATCTAAAATAAAACTCATGACATAAGCATCTGCTAGACAGGTGATATATCATATGAAAATTAAATGGCAAATACCAATTGATGGAGAGGTTTAAAAAAAAAAATTATAAACAACATACAGGTAGATTACACAGATTACATGAAGTGTATGAGAGAGACAGATAAAGAGCAAACACACTGCACATGCACTTTGGTTGCAAGAGGTCGAAGGTGACAATGGAATAAGAGAACAATGGTCTGAACCCTGAGTCCTACATGACAGAGGGCTCTGAACCTGTCAAAAGCACTGACAGGAGTTACTGTTTAGCTTGGATCTACTCCAGGAACTCCTGTTCAGAATGCCAGGAATGTCTACAGAAGTCGGAAGTCTAGGAACCACTGTGTGCTTTTTCCGGAGTTAAGAAGAATGATGAATTTATGCTGCGCTGTGATCGGTTTGGCTTTGTTTTCTTAACATGAACAAGAGTGGAAATCGGAAATGGGAAACAGAGCCAGGGTCAACGTACAAAATCATAGAGCACAATGTCACACGGCACAATACGACGTACCTTATTGTTACACAGAATTGTTTTAGAGACTGAAGGGAACACTTGTGGATGAATGTAGCCTTGAATGAGCTGGTAACAGGTATATAAACATGTCTCCTGTGGAAAGGTATTACTGGAAAGACACAGATCAGGACGAGCGGGAAAACCTTTAGAGGGCTTTTGTGTAAATCAGCTATTGTGAACTAGAAGTATTAAACAAGAAAAGAATCAATGAATGTTTTTGTGTAGCTTTCAGAGCTTTTCAGCTTTTGACTTCCTGCTTCTAGCATTATGTTTTTTCAATAACCTGATTCTTCCACAAGATTGTCAATTTAGCGCACTCTGACTTTTGTGGATATTGAAATTTTTTTTGAAAGGCTGTTGGCTTACTTGTATGTGAAAAGATACCTTCTGTGTCTTAGAGTCAGTTTTACATTATTTAGTAAACTGATTTACACAATAATTAAAAAATATACAACAAACACGATTAATGTAACCATTTGAAAGAAAAAAGGATGTATTGTTGGAGTTTTAGGAGCACTGACACCAAAATCTTGCATACCACAGCATGTGACGTCACAGGGTTGGTTTCCTCGCTTGGCCAGTGAAGTAATGTAAGCATTTCTTTAAAATGGTTACATTAATTGTGTTTGGTATCATTTTTCTTTTATAAAAGTGGAAATCGGTTTACTCCAAGACCACCATATAATGCCTGTACATGCCAAGCACTTAATACTGAGTAGTACATACTAGTAGCAAGCAGCACTGCGATTCCCTGCCCTGTGTGTGAGACATTCTTACCAAGCCAATGAGGTAAGGACTCCCAGCATCCCCTAGTAAATGTGAGGTGAAGCCTTGGAAGGCAACAGCAGTGGCTCTTCTGGTTGGTATGACAACAAACTGGAGAGAGAAAGAGGTGATAGCAAAACAACTGTGAGAATTTCACATTAAATCATAATAGGAAAATAAAAGTACCATGAGTGCTCACTTAAGCAGATGCTGTCAGAGCACTTTACACTGACCAAAGCTGACTGGAGTTTAAGTATGCAGTAAGACCTTGACTGACTCGACTTCATGACAGCTTTTCTTGCTAAATCTTTCACCCTCTGTTTACTGCTTCTCTCTTCTCTCTCAGTTTCTCTAACTCACTCGCCTCCTTCAGACAAAACTACTCGAACTGAAAATGTTATTTCGTTTTATTTTCCATGAGTGGCGTTTCCATTAAGCGCAATCAAATGCAGCAATTTTGTCTTGGGCCCCACCCAAGCTATCCCAAACCTCATAGTCATGCATCCCACCATTCAAAATAAGAAACTAGCCTGAGAAGATGACCACTTTTGTTACAGTTAAAAGCTTTAAAGTTTCCACTCAATGCAGCAGATAAATACAGGCTTTCAATACGAACCATTAAAATGTCCGCTGTAATGGCCCAGTTCAAAAAGAGCAGTGTCTCTCCGATGAAAATGCAGATCTGTGAAGAAAGAGAGTGAGGGGAGAAAAATAGAAGAAGAAAGGTCAATTATGTCTCATTTTATTCTTTAAAATAAAAAGTTCCTCTACTTGAAGATAAATACATTCAGATAGCAGGGTTTGCAGTTGGTCAAAGACTCCATTAACTCAGCTCATCTACTAAAAAAAAAAAATATATATATATACACCAGAGTGGAACCTAAAATGTTTGGTGGCTGAAAACATGTTACATTTAACAAGTTATTTTAACAGACTCGCCTTATCCCAGGAGAACAGACTAGCTGACTTGAACATTCCCAAACAAATGAACTGATATCCTTCAGTGTCTGGTCTGGATTTTCAAGGTGCTTATGGCAGATTGAGACACAAGGATTGAATATCTCCACTAATCTTAGTGACTTGACAGAATGTAGATTCTCTTTCCACATCTCTGAGGCCAAAATGCGACTGACTGCAGCTGCTGGGGTCAAACCAGATGGGACGGTGTGAAGAACTGTAGGTTGCAGGGGAATTTGATCGTTCAAGTGGCCGTTCTGACTTTGACAGGGTCTTATGTTGGGCTCAGAGTGATATGTAGAGCAAGTTTATGGGTATAGAACCTTCCATTTATATGCTGGTGTGAAAGAATATCTGAATATAAGGTGAGGAAATTAAAGTGTGAAAGTGTGTGTGTTTGTTCGGACATTTATGAAACTCTGTCCCAAAGTGACTTGAGGCTCAGACAGCGTGACGGATGGACAGACAGGCTAAAACTATAAAGCCCTGCAGGACTCTGGTTAAGGGCTGAAGTATGATCAGACGAGACAGCAACTGTCCTTGCTGGAGCAGACCCTGAAAGAGCTTCAGCGTGCTGTCACATTCTCAGACTGCACATCTGTCACTATCAAATTTTATCCCTCCAAATATTTTCCCTCCTTAAAGTTTAGTACTCCTTGTTTTTTTGTATGCTCCATTTGGATGTAATTATAGAAGCCTCTTGACAAGTGATTGAAAGGGCGCTCATGTCTTTAGTTGGGAGCTGGGTATATTTTTACCCAGAACTGACACTGTAATGTTACCTGTTTTGACAAGATGGCATGAAGGCCAGTGGTCCAAATTATGTGTCATTCAATTCTATAAATACCTATAAAACCTGCCCTGTTGCTCTCAGTAAGACTGACAGGCATACATTTTTTCCATTTCCAAATTTTTCAATTTACTATAAAATGATAAAGCTTAGTTTAACAAGTTTAGTGAGATAACTGTGATTTATATTTAAATGACTTTATACACCAGTTTAAAAAAGTTTTGGGTCAGCACTTTTTTAATGGTTTTAGAAAAGTCTCTTATGCTCACTAAGGCTGCATTTAATTGATCAAAAAATCCATAATAATGTGAAATATTATTACAATTTTAAGTAAATATTTACTATCTTAATATATTTCAAAATGTATTTATTCTGATAAATTTTACACTGAATTTCCAGCAGCCATTACTCCAGACTTCAGTGCATTACTCCAGTTGTGCTGATTAATATTTTTGTGGAAACAGTGATACTTTTTATCACAATTCTTTGAAGTAAAAAAAAAAAACGCCTTTATTTCAAATAGAAATATTTCGTAACATTATCTTGATCAATTTAATACATCTTACTGACTATTAATTTCTTTAAAAAATCTTACTGATCCCAAATTTTTTAACAGTAGTATGCATTTTTTATGGAATGTAATTTTAAAAAAATAATTTTTAAATAACTTTTATTATATTTTATTATAAATTGTTATTATTTCCATGTGCTATTTATTATAGATTGTGTGAATTCAAGTGACCCCAACTAGACACCTGAGCAGCCTGTTCTACCCAGTGTCTGCTTTAGAAATCTTTTAAAAGTCAACAGAACTTTTAACAAAGGCACAAGAGGTTGCAAAACCAGATCAGTTTGAGGGTACAGTTAGTAACCAGTCGTTTATATTTAGGATAAGGTGAATAACAGTGAGCAAGCTTAGAATTTCTCCAGCATAACATGTACTAGGTTGTTTTGTTCATAGGAAAGACAAACAGGCCCTAAAAATACTTTCTCATCAGACTTCTCATCAAAAACACTTAAGAGATTGATTCCCAGTCAGGCTTGACCCATTAGGGAGCACGCTGCATTCAGTTCTGACCTACCTGTTTTTGTTGAAAGAACAAGCACGACCTGGTAGAATTTTTTTTTTCTTACGCAGCATAAGTTTTCCATATCAGTGACTCAGAAATGCCACAGCCCATTGTTTCTTAGCAGTAACTGTGAAAACGGCTCCCTTTTCCTGCCTTACATGCCAATTATACAAGTAGCCTTCACAGCGCCCGTCGCTCTTATTCTTTTAGTGTTGGATTTGGACCTAACAACCCTGCCAAGCATCTATGGCTGTTAAATCTACTGAATGCAACAGATTTGATTTCGTTTAAAGCCTTATATACAACTCTGAATAGAAGTGACCTTATTTGACTGAGAGGACTCATTATAATACAAGGATAGTCAGAAGGGAGTACTAGAGGTATTAAGGCCACAGTGTAAAGCAACCCTTCAGGAGAATCTCAGTGTTTGCACCAAAATTTCATGCCAACTAATATAACAAGAGCTTTTTACATGAAGAATATTGTAACAGATTATAGATATGTAACTTATGGAAGGCAAGTAAAAAAGATATTTATAATACACTGCATAAAATCCTTTTTAAGGAGGAAGGGGAAGTCGTGGCGTAGTGGTTAGACAGTTTGACTCCTAATCCTAGGGTTGTAGGTTTGAGTCTCGGGCCAGCTATACCACGACTGAGGTGCCCTTGAGCAAGGCACTGAACCCCCAATTGCTCCCCGGGTGCCGCAGCATAAATGCCCACTGCTCTCTGTGCCTGTGCATGCATACATGTGACGTGACATTCAGCCAAGTATGGTAATCCATACTCAGAATTTGTGCTCTGCATTTAACCCATCCAATGTGTGTAATGCACTTTGGATGGGTTAAATGCAGAGCACAAATTCTGTATATGCACGCACACGTTCATTTTGAAGTTGGCTACTTACATACGCTCCCACTATGCTCTTCTTGGCCACAACAAAGATTAGGCAGATGAAGATAGCAGAGCCCAGCATGCTGACTGCACACACCAGCGGGTCGGCACGCATCGTCTTCTTTCGGCAGAGCCGCGTGGTCACGGCACCGATCACCACTCCCAACAGTCCTGTCACACAGGTGATGGCTCCGAATATCAAACTGGAGATGAGAGAGAAATATTGTCATTGTCAAAACTGTAATGTCTGTATTTGTACAATACATTTTAAGCAGCAAGTGTATGTTGGGACCTGTCTGTGCTGCTGCATGGTTGCGAGGTGCAGCTCTTTGCTGTCTTCTGCACCACCTGAGCTCTGACCAGGTACTGTGGGATCCAGATCCCAAACGCCCCCGTGGCAAATGACACAGCTGCCGATGCCAGAGATGAAAATACATAACTACGGCTGGGGAGCAGAAAGAAAATGAATGAATATGCATAATTCTTACGTTTTTCTGCATTCGCATTTTTATGCATCTGTATGCGTTTTTGGCAACAACAAAGATGTGAATCATGTTTTTTTTTTTTTTAATATATTTATAATTGAAACTATAATTGGTCAAACCACAGGATACTGTAAAAACTGCAGGACCATAAAAATGATAGACTTTGAGGGATCCAATATTCTGACTCGATGGCTGATTGTTAAGTGATTACATCTTGTACGCCCCAATCCTGAATATCTGGTTCATTACATTCTTGAGTGATGAATAGGAAAAAAGAATAAACATGTGGCATACTTTTTGGCAAGAGCTTTCATGTCACAGAGCCAGGAAGTGCGTGTCTGCATTCGTCCAGCGATATGGTCAGCATTCCCTCTCTTTGGCTCAGGGACAAAAATGAGAACGAGTGTCCCAGCAATCAACCCCAACATTGGAGAAACCTTAAAACAGAAGCGGGCGAGGGGGGCAGGGATTAACAAAAAATGTTAACACATTTATAATGTATTTATGTCTTGTTTTCCGGTAAAATGTCTGAACATCTTGAAACAAGATAAATGTACTTGAGACTTTAGGAAGTTTTCTGCGAACATATTTTGTTAATTTAAGTTAGAAGTTAATTTTTTTCTACTCCATTGATAATTTGCTAAGAATAAATAACAATTAAGTATTATTATATTATATAAATCACACCTTACAACATTTTTAGATGTTTTTACTGGGAAATGCAAAATACTGCTTAAGAATGTTTTCAGTGCAGTACTCGCTGCTGTAACTAGACTAAACATTTTTGCTTGTATTCTGTGAGTCTGTACCGTCTGTTAAACAAAATCTTGTGCGCTGAACAATAAGAATCTGTCTCACATCCTGTTTGGTCTAGCAAGTTATTCGTTGAGCCCATAATGGCAGTGTTATTTTGTGATTAGCCTATGGTTTAGTATGTTACAGATGAGTTTTATTTCTATTCACATCAGGGTGTGTAGTGTAGGCAGTGCACTAGACTGTAGTGTGAAGTGGACTCCATTAGGTGATGTTTCTTCACTCTATCCTCTCGTTTTCTTTCTCAGTTTTCTCCCTTGTGTGGGAGCAGCTGCGGTCCACCAGGCTATGAGCTATTATCTCTTTTATCATCCTTCCTGATGGCTACAGCACAGCAGTGTGTGTGCACATGTGTTTGTTGGTTCGCTCGCCCACATGGAAGCAGTGCAAGCGCCTCTGTCGCTTGTGAAAGCCCAAGCAATTCTGTCTGTCAGGCGCAGTCCTCCTGGAGATCATTTATAGCATTAATGCAAAGCTCTGCTCAAAATTGTGTCTCTTATGGACTTGTTTGTAAAGATGTAGTCAGTTGCACTGCACAAAAATTACTAATTAGTATTTTTTCTTAATTTCTAGTTCATTATTTAAACTTAAAATAACAAATTTAAAATAACGTATATCTTAATTTTATCTTAATATACTGTTTAAAATGTTTGTGTTCGGTAAGATTGTTTTTTTTTTTTTCAAATAAATGATTGTTTGGAATTTTCTATTCATTAAAAAAAATCTGAAAAAATTGTTTCCACAATAATTTGAAGCAGCACAACTATTTTTAACATTGATAAATAGGCTAATGTTTCTTGAGCACTAAATCTGTATTTATGAATGATTTCTGAAGGATAATTTAGAAAGATGCAAATTACATTTAAAGTATCTAAAAATAGAAAACGGTAATTTTAAATGAATGATAATGAATGATATCTCAAATAAATGCACCCTGGTGAATATGAGAGAGAGAGAGAGAAAAAGCACGGGGAAAAAAACGCAAAGACCTCAAACCTAAATGTATATTTATGTATACATTTAATTTTTCTTGTGCCACGTCTGCCATTTTAAACCTTGTTTTAAGTGTAATTAACAAAATATCCAAATTTACTCAGATATATGATTGAAACAAGAGAAAAAAATTGGGTAACAAAAATTTTATTCAAGATACAGTCTCTAAATACTACTCTAAGAATATGTTGGAGAATTATTATTATAATTATTCATTATTATCTATAAACATTTATTATTTTAATAAATACAAAAAAAAGTTTTATTTATTTATTCTATGTTATTTTGTAAAGATATTAAATTTTTTTACTGTAAAATAAGAAACAAATAATATTAATTATTATTTTTCTTATAAATTATGATAAGTCTTTTTATAATATTTATATATATATATATATATATCATATTATTATTATTAATTTTTTCTTCTTTTTTTTACAGTATTCAGCAGTATAAATCTAATATAGCGAACAACAAGAGAGTGAAACAGATCACTGCGTCCCATTGACGTGCTGCTGTTTTCTGAACTACACTGTGATTCTGTGGACTGAATGTGTCTATGTGTGCACTGCAGTGCTTTTGATACAGAGCTGCAGTGTCTGTAAAGCCTGGATTTGGCCTTGTTATCCCTCCATAACTAGAAAACCCAGCAACCATAAAAGAGGTCTTTGCAGTGGACCTATTTTCTGACAGTGACACTGGGACATGCCTCACAGTCTCTCTGGTCTCGATTCATATCAAAGCATGCGTTGATCAGTCATCTTGAACTCTGACTCTGTATCACATCTTACCTTAGTATTAAGAGATGCTACCCTTTCCTGCTAATCTCAAGCTACTGTAGCTTCTTTTGTGCTTGTTAAGGTTAGAGCTGGGATGCCAAAGAGCGAGTGTAATCAAAGAACGAGAGATCAAGGTGCTATTTCTCCTGGCATTTCCACTCTCCAACCTGCAGAAGATTGATATTGCTCTCAATAATTAAATAAATAAATAATTAAAACACACTCCCTATCTGAGAACGGAAGGTGACTGAATCTTTAGGGCCCTGCAAAACAAACGGAAAGTGGCAACAAAAAGTTTTTCCCCCTCAAAACAGGATATGGGCGATATGGATTACCTTTTCATCTGTCTGTTGTTTTTATACTCATTTAAAGTGCCAGTGATGATTAACAGTCCACCAAACCACGAGCTTTGTCTTCTCATGGAATGTTTTACTTCATCCAAAAGCTCAAACAATGGCGCTCCACTACTGTTTGCGAAAGTGTTCCGACAAACTACTCCAAATAAAGCTATTCATGTCCCTGAGGGTCACATAACTGTCGTGTAGAGAACTGTTTTTGTAAGCTTGAGAGGGTTTAACACTTCTTTTAAAAGTCTCCTTTAAGGCCTAAGAGCTCGACAGCCGAACCTCGTTGGAGTTTTAAGAGGCAGCCACACATCAAGCGTAATTCAAGTTCACAATAAGACCCTCTGTGGATTCTTGATGACCCCACGAAAGGAACTTGTAATGAAGCCCAACTTGAGCATTCACCTGTTAATGTTTAAACTGAACAAGTGAAGCAGCCTGTTTTAAAACAGCACTGAGCTAGTGAAGGATGAAAGAATCTAAAGCAACTCGGAGCCTTCTCACTTTCTCTGAAAAGTTGTTTTTGCTCTCGCTCTCTTTTACTGCCCAAAAAGTTACAGGCCACAGCTCTTCCTCTCACTCAATCATTTCATAAATTAGTAATTTTAGCTGCATTAAAAGGTCCTCAGCTCATCTCTTTTGGTTAGTGCTGTGATACATCAAGGCTACTGAGGAATATCCCACAACAAAAGGGTCTGTGTAAGTGAGCCCCCTCTTCTCCTGGGCCTCTGCAGCACAAAGACCGCAGTGAGAACTGGGAAAACTTTCTTCTTGCATTACTCACGGATAGCGTGTATGCGCGGGACCTGAGAGAGCTGGAGGTAATGCTAAATTAATGCACTTAATCTAGCTGGGTTGTCAGTGCCAATTGCACAGGCTTCAAAGGGGGCAGGAATGTTATGTTTCTTTTTTCAAGAGACAGGCCAAAGGTATTTTGGGATTCACCTCTGCCATGGGTTTTAGGGATATTTTTGACCTGAACGAAAGGAAATTGTGTGTATTTGTTGAGGCTCTGCATGCTTCCTCAAAAACATTGATACAACATAACTGAGACATTTCAACAGCTCTTACCCTCAGCGCCCAGTACCAATGCCCTCCAGCGTCTTTAGCGATGGAACCCAGGATGTAGCCCAGACCGCTGCGGAGAGAGAGCAAAACATGTCATTATACACAAGCAAATATATCATATTCTAGGAATAAACATCCACTCTCCATTTGGTTTGCTGGGCATAGCTGGTAAAAGCCAGGGTTATTTTAGTTTTGCGTTTTAATAAAGTTTTAACTTCTGTTTTTATTTTTTTTTATTTTAATGTAGTTGACAAGTGCCCCAAACCCCTCAAAACCAGCACACCAGACTATTTGACCAACTTAGGTTTTTTAAAAAAGCTGTTTTGCTATGTGCCTGCCTCCTTCACTTGGTCTTTCCCTCCCAAAGTTGTGTCATGTACCCTAAAACTTTCATGCTGGCTGAACTCAGCATGCATACTAATGCCACTGATAATGGCTTTACACTGAACATCACCTCTGGCTATGTAAGAGAGTCAACCACTTAACATTACTTACAACATTACTTAGGGGCTTACAATGACAGATCTGCTCTGAGGGAAAGAGAAAGAGAGATGACTGGGGAGAGACGCCAGCTTCCCACACTGTGTCGCTTGGGTTTTTGGATGGATTTGGAGACTGTGGTTAAAATTCTAACATCAAACGTTTGCATGACCTAATTCTGAGAATCCCTGTCTGAAGTTGTAGGATATGGCTACAGAGTGCATGTGTCTCGTGTCTTTTAGTCCTTCTGAGGCGAGACTGCCTGACAGAGAGTGATTTAAGGAAAAGAGGAAGACGGCCACTCAAGGTGGGATCATTTCAACTCTGTTGGTATCTGAGGAGTCATATCTCTTCAGACGTAGACCAAACTCTCTCAGCTCTACATCCTGTTTACAGTCTGACAAAGTTCATAATTTTCCTGTTATGATCTCGGTGTGGATGAAGCACATGTGAACACTTCTCTCTGTATACTCTGTGTATGCAGATTATCTGGTTTGAGACTGTCATTGATGTTATTTGACTGAGTCGCCTGTCATCAGGCATTGTATGAATTGTTTTCTCCTCTTGGTCATAGTATGTGTAAAAAAAAGTTTATTGTGCGTCTCGCTGTTATTTTTTCCATCAGGTCTCAAATTTCATTTCCACAGTATTCCACCAAATTCTCTGCATCAGATTCATTGTTATATCCATTCTCACTCTCTCTGTCTGTCTGTCTCCATCCTTTGTTTTTACATCTGTTACCAACCCTCTCACACTGCTGTATAAGAAGCAAAAGGAAATGAAAAGTTTTTGCTATTTTAAGGTTTTATAAGAATGTTGTCACTAGTGCACTAGTGAAGGTGTGTGGAACCAAAGAAACAAGAGGTACAAGCTGAATTTATCTTTTGTAGTATATTATCATGAATAAACTCAGATTAGAATTGATTTCAGAACACTGCTTTGCTTTCAAGTCTTTGTTTTAATGACAGCAGCACTCAAGCTGTGTGAACTCACTGTGGCCATAGTGTGACAAAGACACACACAGTATTGATTAATAACATACACTACTGTTCAAAAGCTTGCGGTCAGATGTTAGAATGATTTCTGAAGGATCATGTGACACTGAAGGCTGAAGTAATGGCTGCTGAAAATTCAACTTTGTGTCACAGGAATAAATTACATTTTAAAACAACTGAAATAGAAAACAGTTTAATTTAAATTGTAATAACCTTTCACAACACTAACAGTGTTTTGGAACAGCAGTCACTTTTATTGCGAATCAGGCTCGGGCATAAGTGTAGCATTTGAATCCTTCTGTTTAAGTTTGGAGTGTCCCTCCCAGCATTTATCCTCATACCCACTTCCTGTGTTCCCAGACGCTCGTGCCAGGCTGTCGCTCAGTAGGTACACCACATTGTTTATCTTTGACTGCCCCTGGAATATCCAAATGATGGACCGACCTGACCCATCAAACAATTGGAGCTTATCAGCTAATACATATATGGCTCTCAACATGAGCCTTTCAATGTCAAGAACACCTTACTTAAAATGTATTAACGCTCTAAACTTAACTGTTTATTTATTGAATATGACCACTTGTAACATGAGTGGTTTTGGATCAAAGCATTTGTGATTTGGTCCTACCATTTTTATATGTCTATACATTTCTGTACACAAGTTGTCAGTATTACTCTGAAAAATGTTTTCCATGTCCATAAGAGGACAATTTCCTGCTAAACATTCATGTGGCTGAAGTCACTTCCTGGCAACAGTAACAACCTGAGTGCAGATAAACATGGCTCTAGACAGGAAGTGAGGCGGCACACTGTAGAATTCTAGTCTTTCACCTCTTATTATTCGTACTGTTGATCGCTTTATTATGGCAGAACCCAGTTAGCCTGCAAATACCTCAACTCTCCGGGGACAGCTATTTTTCCATCCTATCCTTTCCTCTAACTGCGTTCAATCTCTCATCGATACTATTACTAGCTCTCAGAACAGGTCTTTTGGCGACAGCTGCTGTGTTCAGATATTTCATTTAATAAGTTCAGTGTGGGAACAGCCATGC
Source organism: Carassius carassius (assembly GCF_963082965.1). Taxonomy (NCBI): domain Eukaryota; kingdom Metazoa; phylum Chordata; class Actinopteri; order Cypriniformes; family Cyprinidae; genus Carassius; species Carassius carassius. The sequence goes on along the minus strand of NC_081758.1, from coordinate 28,526,440 downwards.
ATTTTTCTCTCTCCAACAATTTTTTATGAAACAAGTGTTGTTGTTTGTCTTCTCCATTAGATGAACAGTTGAGCTGCAAGATGGCGTACTGTATGTGAATGTAATACAGTTAAAAATGCTGCACACATACAATCATGAATTTTTTTTTCCTTTTTATTTTTCCCCTTTTCTCAGTGAACTGAGTATTTTTCCAGCTCAGTGAACAAAAGAAAATGCCACGGCCTGTGTTAAGAGAGCGTTATATGTGAGCTTAAAGTCTTTCACAGCAGCAGCAGATTTAGAATATCATTGTCTATTTGGCCCGTCTGAGGTGGTGACCAATTCTCCACAACTGACCTTTACTGAGTTGATATGGTATCTGGCTGTCAGAAGCTATTCCCTTCAGCTTCAGTTCACCTAACCTGACATCCTATCATTATTGTGTTTTTTTTCACTACAGCTAAATGTGGCATTTATTCTAATAAGTTTTTTTTAGAGATCTCATAATTCACTGCTTGTTTATTGTTAAAAATAGCTTGTGAAAATGACAAATGGGTCATTTTAGCCATTTTATACTTCAATAGATGTGCATTGGTTGTCAACCAGACAGTAACTGAAAGAAAATACAGTGTTATTGCAATCATTAATATCAGTTTCTCACCTTCCTAGTGGGATGGCCAAGTAGAAGACTGAGAGCATCATGGTCCTTTTGTTATTTGTGAACATATCTCCAATGATGGTTGGAGAGATGGATGAGTAGCTTGATTCTCCAATACCCACCAAGCATCTGGACAGCACTAACAACCAATAATACTGCAAAAGAAAAGGTCATATGATTAGAAGAGTTCAAGGGATATCTTTTACATTCTATTCAACTGGCAACTGCCTCATAACAATAGTTTTCCTTTTAGCTGTTTTAGCTATTGAGAGTGTGTTCAAGTTTGTGTGGCTTTTTTAGATGTTCAACATTTCTTATCAAACCTGAGCATGTATTAATGGCCAAAGAGCAGTGTCCTAGATTTCTGAAACAGTGGGAACATGTGGCTGTTGTCCTCTGACCTCTATCAGCGAGAAAGGAAGCCAGACTAAGAAACCACCCTTCCCTGAAATGGCCTAGACTCATTGTATATATAGTTGTTCGTGTGTAGACGTTTAACCATGCGTGTGTAATGGACATCCATACTGCTGAGGAGAATTTGGGTCATCCTGGCAGTCGCCCAACTGAGGAGACTACTTATAGATTTCTCTGTTGCTTGTGCTCACAGTCCATTTCTTTTTACGTGCTGACCTCTTTTTCTCACTCTCCTTCATAATATCTCATTTGTAGAATGTCACTGGTGGTCTCAGTCTGACAGCAGTGGGGAGTCCAGCCACTCCCAACACTGATGGAGTGAAACAAAATGTAAGGAGAACATGGAAACCCTCTAGAGACACCAGGTCATCCCATTATGATAAGATGCACATGTATAGCACACACACACACACACACACATATAGATCTGCCATAGCTGACTTTGATGTGTGATATCTCCTGAGGGGGCTCAAAAAGCCACCTGACCAACAAGATGCTGTTGTGTCAGGCTTTTGTGTACTAACAAGCTTCCTGTAAATACTAATGAGATGTTTGTGTGTGCTTGTGCACATATAGCTATATAGTCCTTTCACCAAGGCAGCGTTTATTTGATCACAGTCATATTGTGAAATGTTCTTACAATTTTAAAATGGTTTAAAATGTATTTTTTCCTGAGCTGCAGCAGCTATTAATTTAGTCTTCAGTGTCACATGAACCTTTGGAAATCATTCTAATATGCAGATTTGATGCTCAAGAAACAGTTCTCATTGTGTTTTTTTTAGGATTATTTGATGTATAGAAAGTTCAAAAGAACAGCATTTATTTGAAATAGATTTTTGTAACAGTGTATTGCAATTGTTACTGGCTTCCGCATTTAGAATTCTCATTTGTAATTCAAACTGGATAAACACGTCTGCTAAATGAATGAATTTACGTTTAATTCATCCCATGCTTTCAAAACAGAGGCTGCATTCCTCATGTCCTTCAGCTATTCAATGGTCACTTTTCATTACTGGGATTCCCTCACTCCCCATTCCTGCTTTTCATCCTTTATTCTTTTTCACCTGACAGTCTTTGGTGTGACAGCAGCTCCACGACATACAGCCAAAACAAAAACAACAACTTTACTTGTTGTTGAATGTTACATAATTCTCAGCTGGGGAATTTCTTTAGTGTACGTGACAGGAATCAGAAAAGAGAGACTGCAGCAAGCTGGGTTATCCTCTGGCACTAAAAGAGGATTTCTCTATCCCTCCCTCTCACTCTCTCTCTCTCTCTCTTTCGGCTCCTTTCCTGCTTTTCATGACTATGCTCAAAAATGACAAAAGCTATGTGCTAGTTGTTTATTGACAGAAGTGCTGTGAGGAAATAACAGAATAGAGGGAATGGCGAAGAGGGAGAGTGGATGACTGGTTGTTTGTTTTTTTATGTTTGGGCTGTCATTTGCTGAACATACACATATATGGGAGGAACTTGAAGCTGGTTGTCTATATAAGTGTGTGTGTGTGTGTGTGTGTGTGTGTGTGTGTGTGTGTGTGTGTGTGTGTGTGTGTGTGTGTGTGTGTGTGTGTGTGCAAACAAAAATCTCACTGGATTATTACATTTAATGGCAAAATATAATGTTTGGAAATGCAAACAAACTGATATTTACTACTGACACATTACAGCAAATAAAACATTTTTTGTTGGTGAAAATACTAGTGGTCTAAGACTTGCACATTACTATATATATATATATATATATATATATATTTAAAATGTGTAAATACAAAATGATAATTTATACTTACAAAGTATTAGAATTTTTTTTTTTTTTGTCTTGACAGAATTTATATAGATGTAATTGTATGTATTTAGGTATTACTTTCTTTGTAAGTATTCGATTAGATTTTTTTTCACACTCACTTAAGTTTATATTTGAGCTTGTGGTTGAGTGGTTGAAACCCCAAGGTTGAACAACAGAGTTAACACATCTGCCTCATTGCCTTTGTTCCAGACCACAACCATTCTGTGAGGCTGCAGTACTGTAGGATTGACTGTACACGTCTGGCTTCCCTCATCCCTCAAAATCATATACATAAACATGAGCTTTCAAATACATTCTGCATGAATATGTGCATATCTAACCACCACTGACACCCCCTGATGTTTTGTTTCCTTGTCATCTGACAAAAGCGACACGATGTTAAATATGGTCATGGGAATCAGACATCCTAAAGTCTCCCTTTCATTTGCCACTTCATATTCCTTGCTTCTGTTTTTAGGATCATGATTTTAATGTTTAACATTCAACATTCAAAATCTCATTAAAAGAAGCCGAACATCAAGTTCTCTGTGTAAATATGAGATTTGTCTTGGTGGTCTGCAGATTTCTCTTGGTGGAGAACGTTATATAACAGCTCACTTCTGTGGGTCGGATGATTGACAGATAAAGGGATATCTGCAGTCTCCGCACTCATGTATGAATATGTGCATGCGTGTGCGGTCCTGGAGGATCATGTGACTTTGATGCAGAGTGGCTTGTCCTGTCAGTATCGACTCAGTATTGCAGATTGAGGGGATTAGTGCATTTAACCCCCCTACGTGACGTTTGGCTGCCATGATCCGCACACAAATACACACTATGTCACAAGATATCACTATCTCTTATCGTAGCCAAAAGGAACATTCCTCCGTTGTCATTTTGCACTCTTCCTCTTGTTAACATGGCCTCTTAATTAGCTGCTGCTCTCTATCTCTGTAGCAATAACCTCCCTGGAGTCTGGCCCCACACGCACACATACATTTTGATTGAGATGGTCTGTGAGGGGTTCTAGACAACAAGCATCAGTGTAATTTTCATGTTGTTGTTTTTTTTTTTTTTGTGTTTTTTTTTTTTTTTGCCTGCCGTTCTCAGATTGTCTTTTATGTTGTCTTACTTTCTCTCAGCATAGGTTTATGACTCATGAATCATCCTGTTCATGCAAATTTTAAAGAAGCTGTTTAAATACTGCCTGCATGTCAAACAGCTTTTCTATTCTTATGATATAATCTGTAACTATAATGACTAAAGTAAATATCATAACTTCCATTTATACTGTCCATGATATTATAAATATACATTTTGTCGAAAAATGTATTTATTGGCATTGATGTCGTCACTTTATAGTACTAAAGCCAAAATAAATGATTAATATAATGTCAAGGAAATTAATAATTATAAATAATTGAAAAAGATTTATTAATGATTAATGACCAAAGTCTGCATGACCAAAAAAATAAAAATAAGAAATAAAACATAAAACATAATTATGTAGAGAGCAATGTTAACTGCAGCAGACAACTAGGCCTTGGTTTTGTGAATAAGGCTTTTAAGTCAAAATGAGTATGTTTGACTTCTGATTGATTTGAATTTTCACAGGGTAGATGGTTCAACTTGTTAGTTTTAAATACCAGTGGCAACAAATGCTTTTTTTTATTTTTGTAGTTTTAGTGCCTTTTGTGACTCTTAATGATGAGGGACTGGATAAAACAGAGTAAGATATAGAGAGAAGACAAATAAGATGACGAACAGCAGTAGAGCTGTACCAAGAGGTCTTCTGAGACAGGCCTAGTGTTATGCTAAGTGAGCATGTCATTTAATCATTTCATCTTAGCAAAAGAAAAAAAAAAAAGCAACGGGTGAGCCAGAGAGAACAAAAGCGAGAGACATCTAAATAATAAAGTACACTGAGTTTTTTTTTATTATATGTAAAATGGGCCCTGCTATGCTGAATGACAGTAGTGTAGTTTCTAAGTGCTCTCAAATGAGCCAGAAACTGAATGAGCTCAAGAGATGCTACTGCTTGGCTGGGTTGCTGTTCTGCTTCTAATAATAGACAACTATTACTGCAAGAACAAACCTAATTCTTTCTGAGCAAAAACAAACTACATTTATATTTTTAAAATTCCCCTAAAGGGATATTCATGACATGATTGGTTCTGAGCAAGGTTTAGGCTGCTGCTTGTAAAGGGGAAAGAGAGTATGGCACTTACATCTTTGGTAATAAAGGAGCTTAGCAGCGTCACAAAGGACCAGAAGAAGATTCCACAGCTCAGAATGATCTTTCTGTTGAAGCGGTCCCCCAGGTAACCAAAAATGGGTGCTGCCACCATGAAACTGCAGATGAAGACTGGAAAGAAAAACAGAAAAAGATACATTTAACTTTCACATTTATCTCATGCTTGGTAGCATTTATGTGTAGTCAGGATCAAAATGACATGGTCAGTTCTTAAAAAACAAAAAAAGTCCACTCTTGCAGATGGAAGTTAAATACTGATTCATGTATCCATGCAAACTTATGAATTCACATCCTTATTCTTTAAAACGAAGAGGAAGCTTTAAGCTTTAAGATTCCCTTTCAGTTTCCCTAATTCACTTCCTACCCACAGTCCCCCTATGTATGACTGCACGTTAACCAATGTGCAGACAAAACCTTCTCACAAGACTGTTCTTATCACAAGAGTGCTTTAACCAAGCAGTTTTCCATGACGGTACATTTGCTTAAAGGTGTCAGAATTCACATCATGGATTAAGATGCCACATGCATCTTTAAATTTTTCTCTTTTTTCTCTCTCTCTGTATATATATATATATATATATATATATATATATATATAGTTTTTAATTTCTAAATTCATTTTATTGCATTTTTAAAAATGTATTTGTTTAATTTGTTTCGTATTTTGATCATTTCTATATATTTATTTTTTACATTTCTTTTGTTCAGTTTTTACTTTAATTTTGTATTTTAAAAAAATATATATTTCTGTTTTATGGTTCTGTAAAATATTTTGACCATTTCTATATTTCTTTATACAGTTCCCCCCACTGCGTCTGTTTCTATGTTCAGATAACTGAATGATGCACAGTAAGTCACCTACATACTTAGAACGTACTTTATTAAGAGTTGAAAATTGCATCTTCAGTTGCAGTAATATAAAGAATTCCTGTAAAAATGCCCAGATACCATAAAACATTCTAAATCCTGCAGCTGCTGATGTGACAACTCCAGCTGGTTTTGAAGGAAGTTACATCTGAAATGCTTTAGTAATGAGTTTGCATACATGACACACAAGGCTAAAAAGTCTGAAGTTTCAGTCATCCTCCACCTTTGATCAATGGCTATGTTTGGATATTTAATAACTCCCAATTTCTGCGGAAGGCTGAATTTGCTAAAGCCACCAGAAACATTGCCCTGTGTTATCCTTGGCTGATTGTTCAAGCCAAACCCGACCCAGCTTGAGTATATCCACTCTAGAAACAGGCACGGAGCCCACACCGAGTCTGCAGGGAAATCAGCAATCTCTCCACATACTCCATTCTGTACAAATTACAGCAGCACTATGCTACATAATCTGCTAGTTCTCTCACTTAGTGATCGTAATTAGGCTGCCTTTGAAAATCATTCCAAAAATGAATAAGATTTACTCAACAATAAAAGTGAGTTAAAGGAGTAGTTCCCTTCCAGGCAGGTCTGATTTGATAAAGAGGGTGCTGTGAAATGAGATGATAGTGAAACTGGTGCTGTTGTGCAAAATTTTTGCTCAAAACTGAAGACACAGAAGGATCAAAGTAGAACTTTGTTGTTTTATGACAAGCAAAAAGTCTCGTAATGAAACGGTTTGCATGTCATTTCTCTGTCACTAAGTGCAACACATCAACAGTCTTACAGTATATCAACTACTTGAATTGTTGCTACCTCACAAAAAGTTTGGGGCCAGTAAGATTAAAAAAAAAAAAGTTTTCTATTTGACTAATAGACTTTCTATTAGACTAATTTGAATAACTTATTCCTGAAGAAAGAAAGAAAGAAAGAAGCACACATTGAAATGAATGTCTATAATGTGCATTTAATCAGAGGGTAAATTTCCACATACTGTATGATATACTGAATGAAGAGGCTGAATACCTTTAGGCATTTAAGCAGACCTCAACTAAAGCAATCAAGACCTCTCCCTCTTTCTGAGATGTTGATCTCCTCCCATTCCCCTGAGCTGTCTGAGCCATGTCCTCTATTAATGACCACACTTCTTGTCTGTGTTCATCACATCATATAGCACTGCACATCAATTACACACCTGTCTCTATGTGTGTGACTGTGAGACAGAGACACACAGTATCCAGAGAGAGTGAACATACGGACCGGCACCAAACACACAACATGTGTTCAAGTGAACGACTCCTGAAATATTCATTATTATAGCTTTCCCTGATGAAGTCTTCTCTCTAAATTAGCATGTTAGACAGATCAGGATGTGGCTTGACTTTCATGTTAAGGACAGATTCCTGACAGAGTGACAAAGACTAGACATTTACATTTACATTTTGCCATCTAGCAGATGCCGATTCAGAGGAATTTACAAATGAGAAACAAAGTAGACAAGCTAATAGAGCAAGCACGCACTTTAAGCTTTTCTCTTGTATGCTTTAGCTCATTAAAAAGGGCTGCATGGTCTGTTCCAGCCACAAATAAAGCAAAAATGATCTTCATGCTGAAATAATCTATATTAAAGCTCTTATGCAGGTCAATAGAATGCTTAATTTTGATCCTCACAGTTCAGCAGCAAATATTTTTTTCTTTACTTGACCAATGACCTGTATACTGTATTGACCATTATTCCAATCAGCTGCTTGCCTTCATAACATTTTTTAAAAGGATTACTATCATTCATTTTATAGCATTTATTTATTTATATGTAATTTAATTACTTCACCAAAATAATTTAATTACTATTAAACTCTTTTTGTTAAACATTTTTATTGAGGAAGAAATGACATGGTACATGGTTTTCCCTGTAGTTTGCCCTCTGCAAGTTGCTCTGGCCTGAAGTTATTCCCCTGAAGCTCTTGAACATACCTCCTCATGATGGTATTTCTGAGAAGGCTTGAGGCATGTCACACACCTCACCTGTCCTTCCAGGTCACTAATGTGGGAACTTTCTGACTGCTTTATGTGACCTCCAATGGTGTTTTTCTGAGGGGATTTATTAAGAAAACATGAGCAACTGTGTAATGTGTTTCAGGCGACTGATTCACTGCCTGTAAATGTCATTCTGGATTCCTTCTCATTTAGAGTGCAATGTTCCTCTGTCATTCACCGCTATTTGCCTTCTATTTAAAATTCATGCTGTCTTGAAACTGTCAGAAAAGCTCCCGGGTAGGTGCACGCACGCACACTCAGGGCCGGGTTTACCTCTTTTCATGACATAGGCAAAACAAATTTTTGGCCCCCCTTCCCTATTAATATAATAGGCCTAATATTACCTCCCAAGCATACAAATATATTTCTTAACCAGTGGAAATGTTACAGAGTTTTCTATCGCAATATGCGCTTGTATTTATTCAATGAAAATGTAGCTCTTAATTTGTTTGAGAAGTCAGAAAGAGTCAAGACCATTCAATTAATAGACACGCCATACCACTTCGGGAGTTATTTCTCTAATTAAATGGCCAGGAGTCAAAACCACACATCAAGACATTGTTCAGATTATTTGTTTCAAGACATTTGACATGTTTCCATCCTGAAATGTGCTAAACTATTTTTTTCCACACCTCATCCCAAACCTTCCATTGCAAATTTCAAAATGTCATTTTAGAGCTAATAACAGAGGCTTGAGCCATTGATATGCAGGCTAAAGCAGTTATTAATGCAGTCTAACGCAGTTATTAGAGAAAGAGAGAGAGATTTTAGAATACTTGCGTCTATGCGTCTCTCAGCAGTGTTCAGCAGCAGTGTCTACTAATAGTGAATCTTTAAGTTAAACTGCTTCAAGAATCTCCCTACTAAGAAATGTCATGTAGCTTTTCAGCTGCGAACCTACTTTATTGATAAATTTGCGGGGCTGCGCTGACGACAAGTTTCTGTCAGCGTGTGTGCGCTAGTGCGTATGTGTGAATCTGTGAGAGAAAACCAGAGAAAGCCTGATTTCCGTACATAAAAAGGTGGAAGACGTGGAAATAGTTTGTAATTTTTTACCTTATTGTTTGTTGTATTTATTTGCTCAATGTCTTCTGAGGTTTTGGTTCTTTTATTGTTGTAGATAGTCCATAGTATAACAAAATATTATATATCTCTACATATATCTGTTTGACCCCCCCCCCCCTCCCCCGGGAGAAGCGAGCATAGGCACGTGCCTATATGCCTAAGCGTACATCCAGCCCTGCTTACACTCCTCTGTTATCCTCCTCATTTTTTTCCCTGAGGGATGAAAGATGATATAATGATGGATTACATCCCATCCCAGTTCTGACAGAGAATGACAAACACTGCACATTCACCCCTTCCTTACTTTCTTTCTTTAACCCGTCTGTCAGAGTGTCGTGACCCTTTATATATGGTCTTTGTCATGCAAGACCCCATTAGTTCTTCAATTTTATATTCCAGTGCTATAGTTAGCCTCACAATGGGTTTGTTGTATTCCATGCTGTGTTTTTAGCAACAGGAGCGAGAGAGACTAACTGCACTGGCTTAATATATAAAGTAGGTTATTTGTATATACCACACATATTGAAAACCATCTTGGAGACCATGGAAAAGTCCTTTTCTGGAATATTTCTTTGGGTTTCACACAAACTTTGCATTATGTTTTCAGTCGGAAGAAATGGTCTCAGTGATTGTGGCACAATGATTCATTGTAGGGATTTAGTGTAGCTACTTGTCTATGGCAAGTCGATCATGTGAGATGCACACTATACTAATAGTAGACACAGAAGATCAAGGTAAATGTTGCATGTATAAAGTTGCCTATAGAATGGTATGAATGCTGGTGAAAAAAAAAAGATTCTTAAATGAGAAATCATTTTAGAATCGACTAAATACAGTCATTTAGATTAGTTGACATTATCTGAAATGACTCTTACTGTTACCCTATATGATTTTATAGGATCAAAGCATATTGCAACTGTATATCAGTGTTTCCTGCATTGCTATTCCAATTCATGAACTAATGATTCGGTTCTTTTTAGTGATTCAAAATCAAACGGCATGAACAGAGTAGCCCAGTTCATGAACAAAAATGACTCATTTGAGCCGATTCTTTTAAAGAATTGTTCTAAAAAGGCAAATTTCTGGAGTTGTATTGATTTAATCTGACATCATCAAAGTTACTAAATCACAATCTGACACACTGAACTGAAAGTTATCATCATCAAAGTTTCTTTTCTATAAAGAAATACTTTTAGGCAGCAAGGGCACATTAAACTGATGAAATGTGACGGTTCAGGCTTTTAAAATCAATTTCAAATAAATACTGTTCTTTTGAAATTTCATTTGATTATGATATTTATTTTTTTGGAAACTGTTTTTCAACAAGAAAAAAACATTTTAAATAAATGTGCTTCTCATAGTTCAGTAAGGTGGAATTTCTAAAGAAACTGTCTGCACTTCCTGTATCTTCATGACACTCTCAGTGCATTCTACATACTTCATGTACTATTTAGGTCTAATTGTTAGCAACATACCAAACCTCTGATCTAAAAGCTAATTCTTTTAAATGTTTACTGACTAAAGGAACAACCAAATTTTTCCCACAGTGCCTGAGATGCCACACACCTGAAACATCTCAGTTTTGAATTTGCGGCCAAAGCTTGACAACAGGACTCTGTAATGAAATAGCAGAGATGCCAGTTTACATTCCACCACCTGTGAATTGCTGTAAACTGAAGAAACTCAACCTGTGTCTGCTTATGAAAATTACAGCCCAATGCAAATTATATAGTGTAATTAACCGCTTTAAATCACATCACAGAAAAACAACAGGCCTGGTAGAGGGGCCAAGAATTGCCATTGGGTTTGAAACATTATGCTGGTAATAGGATCATTAGGCAATTTTACAATTCTAAACAACACATATTTGGGCTGTGTCAAAATGAATGAAGCATCTAGAGCTCCTACTCTGCCTTCCCCAAGCAGCCAATGGCGATTTGAGCCAGTGTGGGCGAGTGTGATTTAACGGGCAGAAGTGGGTCATGTGTGGTGGGCTATTGCTGTGGATGACTAAACTAATGACATCACACTGCATTTAATTTGCTTGGATATTTTTCATTCGCAGCGTTCAAAAAACACCTCAACTTCGTGACTCAGCCTTCAATCGTAGTCGAAGTAGGAGTGAGTGATGTAATAAGTGTAGGAGTCGCCTCAGAAAATAATGAGACATACACCTTTCAAATCAATATCAATCAATGGTCATTTTCAGGTCCTTTTAATTTAATAGATCATATTAAATCTTATTCAGTTAATTATGAGTTTGAGTGTCTTTGTAGGCTGAATCGAAGGATACTAATGCTTCCTTTGATCAAAGACCAAAGCTTTCTTAGAGACATGATACTATGACAACAGAGAACTATACCTGTTACTGACTCAGTCTACAAGAATTACCCTCGCTTTAAGCAGCATTGTCCCACTGTCAAGGAGAAACATACGCAGCCATGAACCTGTGTGACAATAATGATTTCTGTTCTCCTCTAATCATTTTTTTTTGGACTGCAGATGGTGTGTGAGTAGATGTTTGGTCACAGAAAAAATTTTGATTAGATAGTCTAAGCAGAATCAGTCAAGAGGACAAAAACATCACCTCAGGGTGGAATGCACAAAAAGAGTTTGGACTTTCTGAGAGCAAAGTAGTCAGGGACACATTATTTTTGAAAGTGCTATAAAACCTTTTGCATTCAAATTGCTGGTATAGAGATGGAAAGCATTATACAACAAGTTAATAAGGGGAAGGCTGAGCTCATTACATCGTAATGAGCTGGAAAGTGTCAGGGACACCCGATTAAAGGGCATTTGTGTCATGAATGCAGCATTACATGAGGAGTGTATAAAGTGAAATTGCATCTATAGAGACAAAGCAACAGGATCTTGATTAATTGCTTTTAAAAAATAGTTTGTAGGAGACATGACAGAGTAACACTTTATTTTAAGGACCAGTTCTCACTATTAACTATCTGCTTACAGTTGTTCATGTATGTCTTATCAGTGTGTCTTTGTGTGAGTGTAGGCCTATTTGTTTTCGTATGTAAGATACTAAACTCTTTAGTAGACATTCAAGTCCATTATCTGACCTTGGAGGACACACTATCTCTGTTCTCCTACTGTTCTTCTGTAAGGAATCTCTTCACTGAGCCAGTGGAGTGTGTTCATCATACTAAATCATCATACTTTTCTTATCGGCTCTCTCCAGCTTTGCAAATGTTTTCATAACTACTTGATCTCATGATCTTATAGACAGGCATTTAGGGTAATCTAATAGACAGACCTTGGCCTTTAAATGTGATGTTCAACCTATATAAACAGACGAAAAAGGGAAAAAGGGCCCAGCTGTTAAGTACAGCAGTGTTTGGGGTGTTTACAGTGACACTTCACTTGAGATGGTTACAATATTTAGAACTTTCAGTTTGTTTGTTTTTTCATTTTGGGATATGTCACACCATTATTACTTCTCATTCAGTTTCAGACTAAATTATTTGTGCTATGATGACAAGTGCAGTATGTCGTGCTTTGACATGTGAAGATGATCTTTCACCTGCCAAGACATTAGTGACATTCTTTCTTGATTTGATCGATGTTCTGATGTGTTAGGTATTTCAGGTAATGGTCATGGGAATATCAATGTAAAATATTTGAGATGAAAAACAAGTCCTTAGATGGTTAAAAGGCTGTGTCCTGGTAAAGAAGGAACTCAAAGATTATCTAGGAGAGTTTAGACAAGGAGTGTACATTCTCTCTACAATTGAACTAGAGTTTTGTTTTTCTATATTTATCACAGGACAGTGACTGAGTCAGGTGCATGAAGGTATGCAGGTACTGAATTTCTAACGAAAATGAGCTGGCCACTCTTAGTCAGCAGTTTTCAGTTTGTCACACTTATTCCAGAAAATGCAGTTCGCTACCATCTTTATTGACCGTTGAAGTTCCTGAACCCTGTCGTGAAATGATTAATTTATGCAACTACAAAGAGATATAAAATACTGTTCATGAGTTTGGAGTCCGTATGTAAATGTTTTTGAAAGATGTTTCTTATGCTCATATTTTGAAAATATTTGTTAATATCAATTCAATTTAAAATAACCGTTTTCAATTTTGATATAAATATTTTTATATTTTCAAATGTAATTTATTCTTCTGATGGCAAAGCTGAATTTTTAGCAACCATTACTCTAGTCTTCAGTGCCATGTGATCCTTTATCATTCTAATATGCTAATTTGCTAAGAAACTTTTCTCATTAATTTATTTTAATTAGTAATATTGTGTTACATTAGAAACATCATAACAGACGCCTTTGAGCAACTGAACATATCCTTGCTGAATAAAAGTTTTAATTTCTTTAAAAAAAAAAAAAAAAACGTACCTAATCTCAAAATCTTCAACGGTAGTGTCTAATTTGAAGCATTTTTAGTTGTCATTTTACAACAGATTTCCTAGAAAATATTGGGTAATGTACTATTAAAGGGATAGTTCACCCAAAAATTAAAATTCTGTCTAAAGGGTCAGAGAGCTCTCAGAATGCATCAAAAATGTCTTAATTTGTGTTCTGATATTGAACGGAAGTGACATTAAACAGGACACTGTCTGACATCTGTGTATATTTGTGCATGTGGATGTTTGAATACCTGCATGTGCCTTTTCTCATTGTATGTTCACAATCTATACAGGTCTCAACAGAATATGAGAGGATGTTGAGTTGTTTGAAAGTGAAAAGACAGCACAATGAAACAAGCCAATACAAACAGATAAAAGTACAGTGGAAGCTGAACAAAGAGATTCAAAGCTCAGCTTTTTATAAAGGATATAATAACACAGTAAACAGAGGTCACCTAGTATTTACTGTGTGTTAAGATAAATGGTCCTGAAACTCAGCATTACAGCACTGAAATGTAATACATCACATCTGGGAGAAGAGCATAGCTGCTGCTCTAGAAGTAGACAATAGGCCTGTCTTTAAAACAGAACTAACAGTTAATACTCATAACCCTGGAGTGAAATGGTCACTAACTTTAATAACTGTTTAGCCACTGCAAAAATACACCATCTACTATCACTTCTCATACACTTCTGTCAATGTTTAGCGCTAGCAGGAAGGAAAACAGCTGCGATGATGGAAAGATTTCAAGTGACTATTATTCTGTTCTGTTCAAAACTGTGAGAAAAAAGGCTGATGACAACTACTTAGCCATTAGCTCAGGGACAGCCTGTCCATGAATTAGCTGCCCACAATCCATCCCTCCACTTCCTCATACACAGAGAAAGAATGTTCCATAAAGATTAGTAATGTGCTTAAGCTAAGTGGACTTTAATACTAGAGAAGTCCTTAAAACATGGGTAAATGGACTTTATACAGCTGAGGCACTTTAATAACAGATTTTGATTCAGTTAGATGTCACAAAGCCGTAGCATTCAGAGGTTTTGTTTCACTTTAAGGTGGAATTCACAAAGCTACAGATTTGTTTATGAACATGCACCAACCCGGTGCTATAAGACAGCTGGAAGTTTGCAGACAGAAAAATGGGAATAACATTAAGCACTGAATGGAAAATAACAAAAAGCACTTTTATGTGGTTTACAGCATGCAGTATCATTTTGAATTGCTGTTTTTTGTACGCCCATGCTAACTGTACTTTTTATGTGAAAGCGGTTAGAAACAAAAATGTGTGTCTGTGTTGGTTTGTGGGAGGGAGAGCAGGAACAGTTTTTGGATAAGTGCTGGGATAATGAGGCTGACCTGTCCCAGGTCATTTTTAGATACAAAAATGGCAAATTAGTAATTAGCAAAAATGCTACAAGAAAAAAAAGGGAGAGAGAAAAAAAAGAGAGATAAAAATGCTAGTACTCTAACAGTATATCAATTAGAGTTATGACTGGGTAGGTCTAGTTTAGGATACAGATGACGAAAATGATATTAATGAAGTGTAATGTCTTTCCACTCTCCATAATAACAATGAGAATGCAGGGGGAAAAAATGTAAAGCGAAACCTTCCTGCTTAAACAATTTCAAGACAAAACGCTCTGAACAATGCTCTAAATGATGATGTATCATAAAACTATGCAAGGCACTAATCTTTCAAAATCTGCTTCGGAACAATATCTATTGTGCAAAATGTTATTGCAACTGACAACACAGTGACTAAGCTTGACACCCAAAAACATATTCACATCACACAAACACCTGTTGCATACCACTGCTGAAGAGAACAAAAGTATGAAAGTATGAAAAATATTTCAGTTATCAGTTGGTGTGGAATAACCACAACAGTTCCTCTTAAAATTATGTAACATTTTAAAGTAAAACCTGATACATCACTTTTAAACCTCTATGAAGGTTTTTAAGAAAGTTCCATCATATTATGCAAGTTTGCATCCAAGGATGTTTAACGTATCTACTGATATATCTGATGGAAATGCTAATTTATCCTAAACTTGTGTCAGCATAATATATATATATATATATATATATATATATATATATATATATATATATATATATATATATATATATATATTTTCATACATGTTGATACTTCAGGTGTTGTGAATAGTTTGGAAACACTTATTGTGAACTGCTTACAGGCTATTCCTGTTGTGTTTGTCAGATTTTTGTATTCACATTTGGCATCCAGACAGAAGTGGCTGTCATGCTTATGACAGATGTATCTGTGCGTCTACCCAGAGACTCCACCTTTGGATTTTTCTCACTTAACCTTCATGCTCATGCATACCTCCGTCAGAATTCCCCCTCAATGAAGGGCTTAGCTGACGCTTTCGCCACAACACAAACACACAGGGCTGCTTTCCCAGCTGAACATCACCAGCATTCCTATCATTTACTACATTGCAAACCATTTCAAAGAAACTACTTCAGGCTTCAGTAGTCTTGGTGGGTATGTTTGATTTATGTGTGTGAGCATGCATATGTTTCTTGACCTATTATGTGTAAGTTGTTAGTCCACTTGAATTAGACCATACTGTTTGTTGTTTACCAAAATATAGCAATGACAATTTTTTTTATCTTAAAAAAAAAACACCACGATCAGCACTGCCAAGGTTTTGGGGTGAACCCTTGCCATTGTATAGCCCGCAATGTGGAAGTGGTGGTAAATGGTGTTAGGTTGTTACGCTTTTCACCACTTACTATTAGCTCTCAGCTGCACTTGTGCCTTTCAACAGATCTGAGAGGGAGGAGAGGAGCACTGCTGATGAAAAGGAAGGTCAACTCAACACTTTCCAGCTAAATAGTGTTAGCAGAGAGAGTGTGTGGACATGTTGTGTAGGCATACATTATGCACAGAAACACACTTCTTTGAAAAAACACATTTGCATTTTTACAACCTTCCACACATAGAATAAACATCCACTTGAGGTTTAAAATTTAATCCAGATGAAGATTTATATTCAGAATTTTCATCAGTTTGGTGCAAAAAAAGCAGTGTTGGAGAAGCTATTTTGAAGCCAGTAAACATTTTAAGTAATGTAGTTCATTTTAAACAGATTTGTTTTCTATTTCTAATTAACTAAAATCCATTCACCATCATGACTCTAAATGCAATTAGAGTAATTGCCACTAAATGCAACAAATACAACTATAAATACTAAAATTTATGTAATGAAAATGATGATGAACAGCAACATTTACCTATTTTAATATAGAAAGATATAAAATGTAATACAAGGACTTGAAATAAAGCAGTAAATCGTTTCTTTGGACAGATTTTTTTAGAATGAACTGTCTGAACAAAGTCTTTTACTAAAATGAATTGTATGAAGCAGTGAGGACAGTTTTTTTAGAATGAATGAATGAATGAATGAATGAATGATGTTTTCTATCGTCCTCTTGCATTATCTGCACACATTTTTCCTGTAACACCAAAGCTTTTTATTGTGTAAATAGCTGAGCCACTGTCACCCTCTAAGAAAATGTTGTCAAACTGTAAAACTGGGTGCATCACTAATCTTATTCAGGTACAGTGGCGGTTCTACACGGAGGCCTAGGGAGGCCTGTGCCTCTGTAGACATGTCCCTGGCCACCCCTGTGCTGAAAAAAAAAGTAATATGATTTTACACGCGAGCGCCAAAAGCGGAACTAATGTGACGCAACATTCTACATGGGTAAATTAGTGCAGCGCACCCAAACACTTAGGAACTTAATCATATTCTGGGATGCAAACATCGCGCTTTTCGGCATCTCCCATTTTTTTCACATCAGTTTGGGTGACTTGGGTCTGATTATAATTTCTCAAAGTCATCTGAAGCAATTCCATAGCTTAATGTTATGGACAGAAGACTATTTACATCATTAAATTAAAGTATACGGAAACCTTGTTTTCCCTCCTCTGCGGCTGTCAATCATTCTCCATTCAGTATTCAAATAGCGCGCACCTCGTCCATTTACTGCAGGATGCATGGTAAAACTCTCTCCAATATTATATACTCATTATAATGCTTGATCTGTAGATAAAAAGGCTGTGGATTTGCATAAAATGACTTTATTTTGTGTATTTGTATATTTTATGTTTGTTGCTGTTTTTAAAAGACTCGCTTGTGCCTGTTAGATCACATACGTTTTAAAAGCCGTAAACTTTTAAAATCACTTTGTGAGCTCAGTTTTGAAGCGTTACATATTATCATGGTTTTGAGCACTGAAAGATTATTAAAATCTTATTATATTTTTAGCCTGCACAATAAATTTAAAATAAGCATAATTTAATTGTATATTATTTCTGTGTAGTGTAGTGTAAGCATTATAAATATATACACTTCTGAAATCTTGACATTCATATATAAATATTAAATTGTGAAATGTATGATTGCCTGATTGAATTTTATAAGAGTACTAATAGTAATTCGTTTTTATTAACATGTTTAGATTGATTTACTGTATTTCCCAATACTGTACAGGAAATATTTTCTGACACTGAAATTCCTTCACTACATTTAAGATAGAAGTCAGCCGTACTTGGGAAATTGAGCTTTAACTGTATTTTTACAGTACTGGCATTGGTTAGAAACCAGAATTGAGTCAAGAAAAGATAATATCCTGTAATTTTCTTGCTTACGGCTGGTTAGACTCTATGTTATAGCTGGGAGCTGGTGTGTGAGAAGCGTGGGATATGGGCTTTTTTAAAGTGGGTGTGGAGTTTTCCTCTCCAGCCCAGAGCTGTACATCTAATGATAGGCCAGCGTTCAAATGACAGAGTGTTTGAATGTGTGTGTCTATACTGAGGTCCTTGCCAAAGCTGTTTAAACCAATGTGACAAATTTACTCACATTTTGGTAAGTGTAAATGCACACAAACGTCCACGCACACCCATATAATATATCAAAAGGATCACACACAACAGTGGCATTTTCAAAAACTTGCACTTTAAAACCCGTTTTCAAAAATATGTCATGTAAACGAACAGGCAAGATGCAAAAAAAGTTTCCTGTTTTTGGCTGAAAACGATGATGTGTAAACGGCCCCTTAATGTACTGTAATAAATTGTTTGACCTTGAGAAACAGAGCTGTATTGTGTGTGTGTGGATGGGTGGTTCAGTCCACAGGGGACAGAGAATAGACTCTCGCCTTTTATTGATTTATGCATGTCTTCATCATACAAGAAAATACTCAAGGTTTGTGTAATGCCTAATCTAATTCTAATATCATTTTGGGTCATTGTCAAATATGCTTCGTTGTGTTGCCCAGTGAGAGAGCTTCAGGACAGATATGATTGGGTCTAATGATTTTGTCTTTTTATTTGCTTGCTCCGTTCCTATAATACAGAGAGAGAAACTGTCCAAACAGACTATGAATGTGTAAATGAAAGAGAGGACACCTTTGTGAATCTAATATGAGGCGGGTCACTCACTGGCTTTGAGGTTAATGCTTGATGTGATTGGCTGCAGGGTTTTGATTGGCATAAAGCTCTGCGAGAGAGTGCTGAGGATCAGGGTTGGGTTTAAGGGGGATCAGTGAAGCCCCTGTTCCCTTTGAGACATGGTCTAAAAATTTCCAGTTTTTGTGTTATGCACACACACATTTTATTAGGTTTTACAAAAATATAAATATATAAATACATAGTGAAGAAAAATTATCTTAATTCTCAATAAAATTATGCATGTCAAAATGATTAGTTAGTTGAAATATGACCTTGACATTTCTTTGTGAGATTCACCAATCAGGCTGCTCTAAAGCTGATTCAAACTGCAAGACCTCCGTATCTATTCATAGCATGTGGATTTGCTGTATCGATTGCTCATTACCCAGTGTCAGAGCCAAGCTGAAAAAGAGAATTGGTTTTTATTTTTCTCTCCGTTTTCATATTGACATGGCTGTGGATCATTACATCTCTGTGCCATTGACTGTGGAACTGATAAGCAGGTGCTGTGCTTTCCCTCTTTCATTTACATCCCTCTCGCTTAGTCTACGTCCGTCTCATTCAGGCATGTCTCCTGCTGTTTCTTTCCAGCTGTGGAATCCATTTATGAATATTTTTTTATACCCCAGTCAAATTGACAGTACAGAAAAAACAGCAACAAAGAAATGTCTTGTGAGAAACCAAATGATACCGAGAGATGAAGAAAGGAGGGATATCATAGTACAGCTGTGGTCTAAGTGTGAACAGCTGATAATACAGATACAGTAGCTCCTCGCCGTCTAGGCTGAAGAAATCAGAAACTGTAAGATCCACCATTAAAATGAAAGCGGAGAAGGGAACAATTGTGGCTATGTAAACATACAGTGGAAGTACAGTACTACAGGAGGCCAGTGTGTCTGTGGTTGACATCTCACTTTTTAAATAATGTCTTTTAATGGCTCATGGCTATGTAAGCCAATATCCTGATGGTCACAATCCACACAGAAACTTCTTCTCAATATAGCACATTTTTTGTCTGGGTAGATGTAGTCGTGCACCTGGGCCGTGGGTCATTCACTTACAGGCTGACTTGCCACAGACTGACTGCAGCTATATACAACACATGCCCCAGACAGAGTGGCTAGACAAAGACATGGACTCAGCGGAGTCGTGTCTGGATTCAAAAACAGTGTTCACTCCTGCAGTGACAGATGGGATAGGAGGCAATGGCAGACACACACCTCACATAAAGACAAGAGCTGCCATCTTTGACCAGAAGGCACTGACTTCTTGACCTTTAGAGCTAGTTAGAATCTCTACAATGTATTTGTGAAAATAATTATTAGCTACTATTGCTCATACCGAAAACCCATAACTTTCAGTATTAAAGTTTGTAACCCACGGCCTTTGTGTTACGAAAATGAATAATGCATCAAATCATGCATCTGTTTGACACATTTGCTATTACATTTCTAAGAAAATTGACTTTTTCACCTAGCAAACTAAAAAATTAGAGAATTTTTTTTTTTATAGAAGCTTTTTTCACTTGGGCCTGTTTTGCCAACACATTAACAACAAATCTGAACTAGGGCTACATGATTAACTAGGTAAAGTCAAAATAGCAATATGGCTTAGTGCACAACATGCGCCAACCATCTTCCCAAACTTACTATGAGAAACATTCATAAACCTACTGTGGTCAATAAAAGAGAAGCTTTAATTGTTCCCTGTGTTTTTTTGCCAACATAAAATCATGAAAATTAAATAATTGTAATTGTAATAATTTAATAAAATTAATAAATATTAGTATTGTACTTTTACTGTTGCACTGTAAAACATATTTTGACTAATATTTATTTTATTTATTTTAATTATTATTAGTAGTATAATAGTGTATTATTTGTCATATTGATATATAATCACAATATGTTTTGCCAAACTGTTCAACCCTACAAATAAGCACAGCAAACCTGATCACAATCACAGTTTTTACAAACAGTCAATTCATATTTTTGTCCAGCCAAATTGTGTGGCCCTACTCTGAAGTTCTTTAGCAACTGCATAGCAATGATCTGGAAACCAGTCCGATCACATGATCATTGTGGTGGCATATTTTGCACTGTCGAAGAAAGCACATTTTTGTGAGAAAATGATTTTATTTCGAATTATTTCTGTCAAAACTATCGCAAACATTTTTAGGTTTAAAAATCAGTCCAGGTTTTAGGTTGCATATGACTAAAGACTAATAAACTGACCTGTAGACCATAGGAAATTTTAACATTCGCCTGTCTAAAGCTCATTCTCATCTATCCATCTTCAGCAAATATTTCTCTTTTAGACGCAGAGAGGCCATCGAGATTCCCCACACCCATCCCTAAAATGCCGATCTCACCTATCAGACAAAAGAGCAGAAGGAGGCCCTCAGGACAGTTATAATATCCAAGTTAACCCTCTCTTCTTTATTTCCATCTCACAGTCATCCAGGACCGCCTGCAGGTGTTGTGGCAAGCAAACAGTCAATTCTTGTTCTGCGTCAACTATAATCGTCCTTTCCCACTAATCTGAAATGAATATCCCTCAGTCTGATAAAAGTTTTGTTAAAACACAGCCAGGGCAAAAGAAAGGAATCATGAGAGAGCATTGTGAGTGGGATAAGATCTAGAAGCCTTGTCTTTGTGGACATAGAGGTGATTGACAGGTATGACAGCCAAAGGCAAAAGCACATCATATAAAGCCCAGTAAAGTCAATACACTGTATTCCCCTCATAAGGTTACATCAGAGTGGTCTGTGTATCAATATCAAGTATAGACATGCGTTTGTCTGGAAATATGACACTGGGCATCAGTTGAAGGACACAAACCAGACATGTTTCATATAACCCATATTTTACATATGTGAAATATTTTTGCAGAAACTAAATCTTTCATCTACTCGTTTTCTTAATGTGAGTGTTTTGGTACTCATCACAATTAAATCAATGATGTATGAGGCCTGAATCACACTGTGTGGAGGTTGCGGCATGATCTCATCTCTGTGGTACATGATACTCCAGTCTTCCCACAGCCCTTCATTCACTTATTAACTGTATATTTACTTCTTTTTGTAATTTAACGACACACCATCATGACATATCAACTCTCAAAGAAAGGCCTATAAGTCCAATTATGAAAAGTGTCCTCCTTCCAACCCGTCACTGTATTTCACCTCCTGCCATCATGTTAACACCAACGTCTCTCCATGCCATGTGCACTTTAAGACATCCTGCCACCGTCTGAAGATTTTGGAAAACCTGCTCTCTCAAACAGATGTGTGTGCAAAAACAAACAAAAAAGCTTTCACTTGTGTTCATTAAAATGAGTTAAACTATGCCACTCACACAAATCAGAGTACATCACAACAGGACACACTCCAGCTGATCTCACGCCATCCCTTCAACCAACATTTCACACTGAGCCCGAGGTTCCCAGCCAATGGCCAGAGCATCAGAAATGTTGTCGCACTGTGGGAAGACTGAGGTCAGACTAGCAGCAGAGGCCAAGCTAAACCTGCCACAGACTCTTTCTCTACACTCTAAGGGGTTCTAAACTCTAGCCCTCGAGGTTCCCTTTCCTGCAGAGTTTAGCTCCAACCCTAATCAACCACACCTGAACAAGCAAAGGGACATTACCCTGCTCATATTTTTTAAGGAAGCATAGGATGTAGTTCAGGATGTGGTTGGCTTTGATATTTCGTTATAGTGCATTTTTATTAGTGCAATTGCATGAATCCATTCCATCTCTTCCATGCTCCATTCCAGATTTTGATTGTGTCGTTTCAACTGAATTTAGCAATGTGCTAAAAAAAAAAGCAATGGCCGTATCTTGGCAGATTTTATAACACCCCATCTCAAACGTCCCAATTTAACCCCTACTTAGAGTGAATCTCATGACATCCTTAATGTAGCATATAGACCAATAATTGGCTGCCATGCTGTCAAAGAACCAATTCCTTGCTGAGAATCAACCTATAGGAAAGTTTCCAACCAGTCATTCACTTTATGGTTAACCTGAGCCAAGCAGATTTGTAATGTTTATTTGCTTCCAATTACAGACTAATCAAAAGCACATTTTCTTCAGTGAGTGACAATACGATTTCAGCAGTCTAAATTGGTCAGCTAAGCAAAAACAGAGAATAACTCTTTCTTACAGCCTGACAGAATGAAAGTTTTCCTTTGTATATCTTGCTCATGTCTACAGTCGGTTAAATAATATAACTAAACTGAATTAAGCTGGATGTCTCACTTCAAAAAAATCTTACCAACTCCAAAATTTTAAATGGTAGTACTGTATATACACTATTGGCAAATTGGCATTTTTTTCCTGTCTTAGGTATGAACCTCACAAAATGAAAAACTGAATAAAAAGGCAATTTTTCTTGTCAAGTAGATTTATCCTGTTTTAAGAGGTGTAGATTTTTATATTTACTCCACCCTTTTCACCCAGAATGAAAATATCCCACTCTTAAATAAAGAAAGGTTTATGTGCTGAGGTCTCTGTGGGCCAGTTATTCTAATATTTTCAAACCAAATGAATGGGGGCAATAGATAAACATTGAGCTGGATCTGAATCCCAGACATCCCCATCTATGCAACTGTTCAATGAGCCTCTGTATATGCGAGTGTGTGTGAGTGTGTGAACATGTCTGCTTGTTGTATATATTCTTGCATATGACGGTGGCTGCATCCGAAAACTTAGGCAGCTGTTTTGCTGTCTTGTGCCATATGAGGCAATGATTTTGCAGGTGGCGTCTCTGTTTGCACACACAAGTATGTGTGTGAACACGCACACAGGTACAGTTTGTGTGCGCTAGTGTTCACAGGGCTGCTAAGCGTTTCAATAGGACCTCCAAACAGTGACTCTCCTTTACAAAAGCCACTTGACGTGGACCCAGCCTGGTTCAGGAAGCTCAACCCCCCACCTGACCCATAGCAAGCCAGCCGTTTGAACACTGAACCTTCTCATTCACCTCCCTCTGTATACATCCACTGATTCCTCGCCCACCACAAATAACCTTTAATGATATCATAATGTGTTACACTTCACTGTCATCTGCATATAATGAGGGAACAATTATTAGTCATTTTTTAATTTTAGCAGTTATAAACGCTAGCAACAGACCGCAGGCATCGCTGAGCTAACAAGGGCTCTGTGTGTTTTCCAGAATAAACTAGTGTTTCCTCCCATTAACAGGAACCAGAGAGTAGACTCACAGTGTTGGGCATCCACTACAGTACTATTACAGTTTCCTACAACAACCAGACTGAAAAAAACATTTACTGCTTCCCATGTACCTCACTGGAGTTTCACTGGACCTTAATAGAAATATTGGAAAATTTTTGTAAATCCTTGCACTATTGAATAATGAACAGATCACAGTGGAGGGTGGGTCTCCATCCAATCCAAACAACTGTGGCAGTCCTCTGTTTTGTTAAACCCAAACAAGTTCATTGAAGTTCATTGCTCATTCACAGTTTTTTCCTCCTTTGTTATCCCTGTCACTCTGGCTGCAGAGAGTTTAATGGATTTTTCTTCTCTTCTACCTTGTGTCAGTGATATTAGGCCGTGTGCACACACTGCATGATTGCAAAACCGCGTAATTGTGGGATTATGAGAGACTTACCTGTTTGCAACAAGCCTGCTCCGCTATCACTAACCCCGAAGTGTTTCTTTATGTCAAGGAGGACACCTGGGAAGAAGAGACAGAGCGATATTAGAATTTGTGCTCTGACGTAAATTTTGTCCCTTAAGCACAACAGTTTGAATTAAGACTATTTGAGTCTCTTTCTGAAGAAATAATTACCAAATGAACTTTCAGACATCTTGTGTACAAAGCGTTTTAAAGAATTTAAAATATTGACAATATTTCTTATTACATTTCTTAGTGATCCTCAATAACAGAACAAGTATAGGCTTATGGTGGGTCCTACGGATGAACACACACTTCTAGTCTGGGCTGAAGTCAGCGTGCTTTTAATTGACTTTCTTAATAAATGTTACGTATTGTACATGATTTACTGGTGCACATTATTAACTGTAAATTTAATCTTTCATCAAAAATAGTAGTGCATTGATATTAAAATTCGGGCCATAATGATAAACTGCTAATTTTTTCCATGTTAATTTCTTCCCTATTTTTGATAAATGAAGAATAAAATCTTAAAAACAAATAATAACTTTATAATCATTATTAAAAAAACAGCTACAAGTAAATTTAGGAATCTAAACATTATAATGTGGTATGCAAACTATGGATATTAATTTTGAGATTTGACAAAAAATATATATTCAAAAGTATGTTATAATTTTTTTTTTTAATAATTCATTTATAAGTAACAAATTAATATAATTGAATAAAATATTTATAAATTAAAATGCATTGAAAAACTCTAACATATTATAACAAAACACAACAAATTAAATATAAATAAATTATGCTTGAATATAAAATGTAAATGTCTTGTTGTGTTGAAGCATAACAAAGGTATTTGTATGTCCTCAAAACAAAAAAGGAAAGAGAAAGAAACGCACTTTTAATGTACCTTAAGCTGCAGACAGTAAGGAAAGACACTGGCTGCGCTGGAATGCGAGCAGGTGGCGTGACTTGTGTGACAGGAATGTTGCATTTGTCACTGAGCGGACATGCCTGCACCTGCCAAAGTGCTTCTTCTCAGTACGTCTTTGCTACAACGTGCCAGTGACAAGTCAAAACGGGTGGCGATGAGAAACCATGAGCCGATCGAGGCGAAACTCAAAGATGACTAAAGCCACTGCCACAATAGAAACAAATGGCTATTTTTATTTCTCACAGCCACTCCTGTGGTATGTGTCTGTGTTTGTACGAGACCTTAAAAAGCATGACGTAATTAGCCAAGCAGCGCTGAGGAGTTAATTAAGAGATGGTTCTGTTGCATTAGGTGTGTGATCTGGGTGCATGACGCCTGCAAAGCTGATGTCTTTCTCTCTGCCTTTATTCGTACAAGACCTTTCAATGATTTAGAGAGATGTAACATCAGAGATAAATGTCAAGCATGCTGGATCTCTATCGCTCTTGTCTAATTTCATTGGCTGTCAATCTCAGACCCTGTTTACAGCCTCTCCTGCATTTTTGTAGTGTTTGAATGCTTTGTGCTTTTCACAAATAGAAGATTAAAGCATTGGTCTGAGAAGAGTTAGACAGTTAAAGAGCTCCAGAGGCTTAAATTCTCACTTTAAAGTGATCAGAAAGAAGGAATGTGAAGATGAGAGACTGATGATTTAAAGGCAGCAATACGAAAGCTTCAATTACACAAAAAAGAGAGTAATGACCTGATCAAGAGCTCTTCAGACTCCTGGCCAAAACACACACAACTACAGTAAAGCAATAAACCATAGAGCAACATGATGTGGTCAGATGATAACTGATGACTATTGAATTTATTAAAATTAGACATTTAGATCATCTTTGATATCATGTTAACATTAATTCATAAAAATACAACTGTTCATTGTTAGTTCATGTCAAATCAATTCCATTTTAAATAATATTAACAGATAATAAAGTGTAAGTAATTGTTGAAATTAACTAAGATGAATAAATGATTTAGAAGTATTTTTTATTGTTCCTTCACCTAACCTATGTAGTTAACTAAAGTTAACAAATGGAACCTTAATGTAAATTGCTACCAAAAAAAAAAAAGACTATTAATTTTAATAACATTGTTAAATGTATTTTCATGAACCACTGGTGGTGTATGGGTTTATAAAACAAGCTAATAATTCATTAAATAATATTATAATTAAGTAATTTAAATTAAAAAAAGCAATCAAAGTACTTATTAAAAAACTATATATTTAATTGTTCAGTTGCATGTTAGTATGTGGATAAACTATTCAAATCTTAAGTTAAAACCCAAGGGAGAACTTCAAGTAAAATATTTGAGGTCAAGAAGTTTGTCTGACAGAAAAGATTGGGAATCCCTTTTCAATCCCTTGTAGTACCTGATTAATTTTTATTATCAGTTCCTAGTGAAATGTCTTGATTTGGATATATGGGGGTGTTGGCTTTCTGCAATCCTTCTCTAGGCTCAGGAGTGTCTGGTCCCGCCCTCTTTTCATCAGTCTAAACTGAGGCAGTGTACTAATTACCTTGGTCACACTCCTCCATGGCCCCCATCCCTCAATCCCTCCATCTCTCCCTCTCCTCCCACTGGGAGGGGGATCCCTGTGCCAGATGGTGCTGCGTTTCTCTTCTTTCAACCGAGACTGCACCTGCTCACCCTCAAGCCTGCCAAAGACAGAACCTCAACCACCACGCTCTTCCCACCAAAACTCCCACAGGCACATCCGAAGTGAACCATGAAACAATATGATTTAGTATGTCCTTATTTAACATGATAAATTAAGAACTTTTAACTGGAAGAGACTGGTACTAGTAGGTCAGTGTGTGCACAGTGCAACACCAGACCATGACAGCAACTGTCATATTAGTGAATTATGTTCTGTGTTTGGCAGACAATATTGTCCGTATGTGATTTGCCCTAAATTTTTCTCTCTATCTTCTCTTCTGCCTCTCTGATAAAGATACACTGTTTAGGGAAAACATGGCAACACCTTGAAACTTTTCAGAGAGAGCTGTCATGAAGCATCTGAGGTGCAGCCTCTCTGTCTACATGTTGCATCATACTGTAAAATTGTAGGCAATGTGGGCGATGCCACACAAGGTGATGCAAATGCCCCAAATGGCACCAGTAGAATCATCGACCTTCTAGTGTCCGCCTCGATGCCGCCAACCCTGAGATGTTGCCATAGTAACATGGCACAGGGACACACAGACACACACACACACACACAGGAGGAAAAGGCCAACTGGCGATTGGTCAAGTCAGCCTGATGAGGGTGGAAGAAGGAACTCTGCAATAATAAAGATATTCTTGCTTAGCAAAAACTTTATCGGATTCCTACATGGAAAAGATCAATCAGGTTTGGTTGATGCAGTCACCTGCTTTGCACTTTGTTGGAGCTTATTTTAGAGAATGAAGAAACCACAACAGATACTAAGAGGCAAAAGAATGCAGTCCTGCCTGTTGTGACTGATCTGTTGCATACAAAACACATCACTGAATGACTATGAAAACCAACAGCCATTGAACAGAGTATAAAATTACAGCATAACTCTGCATAAGTTTGGTTGATATATAATCAGTTTTATAAATGGAGAAATCTGCTCAGATGCCTTAAAATAAACTTGTTTTACCTGAAAACTGATAAATGCACTTGGAGGAAATGGAAGAAGTTTTGGAAAATGTTTTATGTTTGTTCTGGATATACTTTGGGGACAAATGTGTTATGACAACATACAATATTACAGTTTTTCTCGATTGGTTTGGCTCATTTCTTGATCATTGGTTTGATATTTTGAGATGACATTCTCAAAATAACATGGACAAATCTCCAAACCACCTTGCAATTGTTCGCCACAGAATGTCATTTTTCATTGGTTTTATCAAATTATAACTGCTTTAGTACATGTCTCAAGTGACTCTGTGCTTTTTTTCAAATGATTATGTACAAGTAGCTACAGTTAGCACAATGAGCCCACATTTAGCACATTTTCCAAATAAATAGATCTTGCTGATCTAAACTGATTAGTTGATTTTTCAGTGAAATGGTTACTCTCTCCAAAACATATCAGCATGGTTTCATTGTGTAAGTCATCATATGCACAATTGTCTGTTCAACTGTCAAAATTAGTCAAAGATATAATACCATGAAAGAATTTCTTGGAACATTTGATAAATTTATGACAGTACTTGACAATCAATCAGCTTGGAGGTGGAGGGTGTATGAGCATCAGGCTCAAGACCAGAGGGCCCAGCTGCATGCAATGGATGCTGCATGTGAGGACATCACAGGGGATCAATGTAGGGGATGGTTGAGACATTCACGCCGTTTCTTCCCTCGCTGCATCGCAAGAGAAAATATCCGTTGCGATGTGGATGAGAATTTATGGCCTAACAGAGAGCAGCGCGTCGATGGCCAGGAGGATGAGGATGGTGGCCAGGAAAGAGAGGGTGACAATGGCGACCACTGAAAATATTACTGTACTATAGTTCTGAAACTTTATTTACAGTATGGTAGGCTAGAGTTTTTTTTGTTTTTTGTTTGTGTTTATAACTGTTCACATTTACAGAATCCTGTATATGTTTTCTTTTCACAGTATGTTCTCTAATGTTAACATTTCTTTGTACGAATAAAAATGTTTACAGTTTCCTTGAGTATGAGTGGTTTATTGGAGGCTGATTTTACTGTAAAATCTTTTAGTTTTATTCATAGTGGTATTCTGTTGCTAGACCTGTGCCTCAGTGACAAAACGTCTAAGCATTTTGACTTGCAGTGCTTAAACAATGCCAAAGGTATAATGCATTTTGGGGGCATTGACTATTCATATGAGAAGGATATTTAGTTTTGACACATGGATAAACTGTTTTGGGAGAGATATGAGCTTTTGCAGGGGATCCATGGTGTTGTGCTAAACCATCCAGGTTATTTTGACAAAAGCACTAAATGAATGCACATGTGCCAAGGCAATTGAGAAGGATCTGTGCTATTTTGACTGTACTGACCTTTTATATGGGAAAGGAATCTGCTTTTGAAGCATGGAAGAAGAGTTTGGGGAAAGATATTTGATTTTGCTAGTGAGCTATAATGTTGAGTAGAACTGTAAGACTGTTTGGCCAAATGACCTTATGGTTTTGAGAATGTCATCTCGGTTTCAAGAAATGAGCCAAACCAATCGAGAAAAACTGTAATGAAGTGATAGATTCGTAATAAAATCAATCAAACCCACTAATTTAGATTCAAATAAACATTTGCTTACAAATCACACAGTAAAACTGCAATGCAAACGGATTGTGGTGTGAGAAAGAGCACCTTTTGTTTTTGGTTGATATATAATCAGTTTTCTAAATGAAGAAATCTGCCTGGATTATATAAAATAAATAAATAAAATAAATAAAATAAACCTGTTTTACCTGATAACAGAGAAATGCATTTGGAGGAAATGGAAAATATTTTATGTTTGTTTTGGATATACTTTGGGGACAAATTTGTAATGAAAACAGATAGATAGATAGATAGATAGATAGATAGATAGATAGATAGATAGATAGATAGATAGATAGATAGATAGATAGATAGATAGATAGATAGATAGATAGATAGATAGATAGATAGATAGATAGATAGATAGATAGATAGATAGATAGATAGATAGATTATACTGTAGGAAAGATACTGTATGATGTCATTTAACCCTAGCTTAACAAATAATTAATGCAAAAAGCCTCTACTGTTCATTTTGCAAATTCCATACAATATTAATGAAGTCATAGATTAGTAATAAAATAAATCAAACTCACTCATTTAGATTCAAATAAGCTTGTTACAAATCACACAGTAAAACTGCAATGCAATCTGAAAAACTGGTTGTGGTGTGAGAAAGAGCACCTTTTGTTTTCTAGCACACTAGTTTCATTATCCTAAATGCTAATGAGACATTGACCCATTCATGTGGGTCTCGATCTTATCAGCTGATTGGTGCAGTTTAATGTCGATATGCTAATATTGAGGCTACTGCGTAAAATGCAGTGCATACGAATGATGCTGTTTAATATAATGCTTTCACTATAGTGCGGTCCTCAGGAGATCCATAGGACATTGACCAGTGGACTGACCAATAGCATGTTTGAAAAAGCTCAGAGAGTAAGGATGAGCAAATCCGTTCTGTTAATGTGTCTAGCACTATTTCAAATCTCAGGGGAGTTCACTGGAGTGAAGCTGTTTAATGGATCCTGGAAGCTAGAGGAGCAGCCCTCCTGCATTTGATTTGCATGTGACGGTGTGATACTATCTAAGACATACATTGTTTGGACCCATATTTGTCTGATCTGATAACGTGAAGTCAGGCTGTGAGTTTAAGTGCTTGTTTGGGTCGAGTGTTTTCTTAAAGAGTATGAGCTCATCCATGCCAAGAAAGGCAAAGAGGTTTGAATTGTGCTATACTAACCCAGTCTGAGGTGAACTGGCTATATGTCAAAATGTTTTGGAGTGTGTGAGAAACCGTCCACAATAAAACAATCCATTCACTTAAATAAGAAGTGGTTCACCGGCTGAAATACCAATACGGTCAAATCCTGAAACGCAAACATCCCCTATTCAACTGTAAGGAAGCATGAACAATGGCAGACATTTTTCTTATAATCCAGACACAAAAGCTCATAAAGTGGAAATACAGCATTAATGCATACAACACCCTGTGCTTATTTTTATAAACACACAGACACGTCACAGTATAGACCCAGAGGACTGTCTGGTCGTCTGGGGAGAGAGAACGAAAAACTAGGATCATTGAGTGATAGGACAGACCTAATTCTGCAATCCCCAAAAGAGAGATGATAGACCTGAGCAACCCCCACTGCTATTTCAGGATTGGGAAAAGTAGGTTAGGATAAAGGCAGAGCAATACAGGCTGGTCGCCCTCTATACTGTAACTGAGAAGATGAGGAGAGGTGAGGTGAGAGGAAAGGCAACTGGGAGAAAAGCAAAGCTTGATATAGGCAGAACTCGGTGAGGGGATTTTACAGGGAATTTATAGCGTCTGCTGTAGTGCTGTTTATTTGCATGCTTCACCACTACAATCCAAAAGTCTAAAATAGCTTTGTTATAATGCATTCCTCCATTACTTGCTCATCATTCGATAAATAACTGGTGATATGGTACCTACAACATAAATATACACAAATACCTTTTAAATGAAATTCAGTTTAGTACAAAGTTAACTGTACCAGATACATAGGGCCCTATTTTAATGATCTAAGTGCATGGTCTAAAGCGTACAGTGCAGGTGCATTCAGGGCGTGTTCGAATCCACTTTTGCCAGTTTAATGACAGGAAAACAGTCGGAGCGTCCAGGCGCATGGTCTTAATGGTTGTCCCTATTCTCTTAATGAGTAATGGGTGTTTTTTTGGACGTAACGTGGAATAAACCAATCAGAGTCTCATATCCCATCCCCTTTAAAAGCCAGCTGTGCTCACGCAATGGCAGATTCTCTATTTACATGGTGGAATGTAATTTTTAAAAAGTTTGTGTAATAAGCAAAGTGTACATGCATTGTGCACACGCCTATAGGCCCATATTATTAACATGCTCTTTAAATAACAAAGATAAAATATTGCGCCAGACTTTAGACCAGGTTTGAGTTGGTCTATGGCGCAGTCTATTTTCAGTTCCTCAAAATAGCAGCGCGCCAACAATGTGCCTGAACACACCTCTTTTTTCAGACAAGAACGCCCATGGGTGCACAAATGGGTGCAAATGCAATTGCTATTTAAACAACGCGGCGCAGGATGGGAAAATGAGGACTGCGTCAGGCTGAAACTAGCAAAAACACTTGCGCCTTGCGCCAGGTCTATGATAGGGCCCATAGTGAGGTTTAGTAAATACTGTGCAATCTATTAAGACAGACATAAATGTATGCACTCCTTTGGCTAAAACACTAAAGCATGGCACTTGCAACGTCAAGGTCACAGGTTTGAGGGAATCCATGACTGATAAAATGTATAAATTAAATGCAGTGTAAGTCAAATCCACAATGCATGTAAATTTACATTACATTTAGTATCTGACATTTAGTATCTAGTTAAACTAGACCACATAATGATTAGTAAATAAGCTTTGCACTGTAGTGCTGCATGTAATCAAATACATTTCAAATAAATTGCACCAGCTGATCATGCTATTTGCATATGCTTTGTGTCTTGTTTTAGCACCCTATTAATTTTTAGAAACAATTGCAAATAATTAAATTCAGCACTACGCTAATTTAAAACCTGTTTAAACTGGATCGCAAGTGGTTGGTAAGCAAGTCGCAAGGTTTTACACTACTGAATGCAGAAGTGGCAACTGTTGTTTTAGCATCCGATACTAACTAAAGAGGCAACATGAATTATACATTTCAATGCACAGTGCATATCATCAGCCATCATTTGATCACTAATTGATGAATTACTGTAGCCATGGTCAATAGCAATGTACATAAACATCTTTTTTAAATTAAATTCAGTTTAGTGCAATATGAGGAAAAAAGCTTAATCTATTCAGTAACTAGTTTACATACAAAAAGAGCCATATTTGTGCTGAAAAAAAAGGTAGAACTTGGTTTAACTGGAATGCAGATTGTTAGTAAATGATATGCAGGGTTCTGTTCTGCAGTACTGCATTCAAATGTGGCACAACTGTTTCAAATTTGCCCATGTGTGTGTGTGTGGTAGGTCAAACTGCAGTACAAACGTACATTTCCATATCCTGTGTAATCTTACTCTATGTGGTAAGAGAATGTTTCCTCTCTGCTCTGCTATGAAGTTCTCTCCCTCATTCTTTTCATTCTACCAAACCACTGGTACACTATACTGCTGCTGACACATCCTGAAGCTCTCTTCCTCCTATTTTCCTTTCCTCCTTTCCCATCCCCTGCTTCTCTGCTTCTCTCATCAGCTAAGGGTGATTCTTCTCAAAAGTGTCACAGCAATTGACAATACCTCAGCTCGAATAAGTTACATATGTGCTAAATCAAAAGAAGACTGTTCCCATGTTAACCCTTCCCAGCTTCTCTGCAAAATGTCTGCTCTCTAACATTGAGGCAAACCTACGAGAGTGCAGATGCAGGGTATGAGCTGACCACAAGTATGCTTGTCTGTTTTCTGCGAGCTCCTGACGGCCGGGTCCATACATATCCCACAAAGCGACGTATGTTTTATCCGCTCAGCCTTTAACCACCACACAGTCCACATAAACACAATGCAGATGTCAGAGGAGCAGGGGTGTGTTTTAGCAGGCGTTTGCAGGTGTGGGAATTCCCTCACCATTTTATACCAGTAGTTCCTCATTACTGCCTCACCCTCGAGCGGTTGCCAGCACTGCTTGTCTGTGTATTGCATGGTACGCTGCACTACTGATCTGAGACTAGTTTTAAGGTGTGTGTGTGTGAGCATAAAAACTATTTATGCATAGTCAATCACAGATGCACAGAAAACATATTCAGTAACCCCAGAAACATTCCATCTATAGGGTAAATATAATGTAAATAAGGTGTGCACTGCAAGGCTCCATCACCGAAACGCTGCTAGTCTAGATCACATGACTTGCTTTTAAATAATACATAAAAAGAGAGGGAGAAGTTTTCTCTTGCAGAAGTGCTATACAGAAACAGCATATAGTATTTTTGCATTAATAATTCATAAAAGAACTATCCTCTGGAGTGTAAGCCAATGTGTCAGACGTATAGCTGTGCAGTGGTCAGAATGCACTGGAGCGCAGAATAATCCCCAGGCTGACTGGTTTCCCCATAGATACTCAACATCCCTGTAGAAGTATACATATGGTTAGTAAATGTATGTTTGCAGACATATCAGTATATTTACTCCTTACTACTTACTATATACACTGATATTGAAACAGAGAGTGGGTTTCTGGTATAAACGTGTACACACTAAGAGGCATGAGTATAGATGTTTAGCAACGCAGTTAACATTGGAAGTAATATTCACTATACATTTATACAGTGGATATTACACACAGAGACTCTAAATGAGCAGCTTGTTTCATTAAAGGAGCTGCTGACTACACTGAGCAGGAGAGAAAGCAGCTGACAGACACTGGAGTGCAATTATAGATGCCCTTACTATCAGCCTGATATGATAGTATTCTGTTGGTTATGTGCTAATGTTATCCAGAAGCTTCAATAACCTTCCCTTCCCTCATATTCTGATGCTAAAGACTGCATAAATTAACTTGACAAGCAGATGCATTTGAGATGTGAGATGTTTTAAAGGGCTGGTCCATTTTTTATAGCCAGTTAGCTACAGCCATTAACATTATTTGCAACTTATTAGTTGTTTGCAAGTAGCATTAAGTGAACACGCTGTAAACATTAGCAGTACACTAGCATATACTACTATAAAAAAAATGGGTTCAGAAATACTTTCTAAAAAGATATTTGAATTGAAATTCTGAAAGAAATTGAAACCGATCAAAAGTGCCTGTAAATAAATGTTGCAAAACATATCAGAAAAAAATCTAATCTATTCATCAAATAATTAAAAAAACAACTTTTACATCACATGTACAAATTATACTTAAAAATAAATTAAAATAGAAAACAGCTATTTCAAATTATAATAATATTTTACAATGATACATTTTTAATTTTATGTATGTTCAAATGCAACCTTGAGTTAAAAGAAATATTATATATATATATATATATATATATATATATAGCGTTCATGCAAATTTAATGCTAATCTCATCACCAACAGTTTAAACATCTTCTGATGACGTCGAGCCATTAACTGGCTTAACGTTTTGCTGACTGACAATAGACATGCTTCATTTGTAGCCTAATCCTTATGTTTTTTTTTTTTTTACCTAACATAGAAAAGGATTACTCTAATTATGAGGGCTTTTAGTTTTTTGCCTGTAATGAGATTTAATTTGGCTTTTCTCGCTCACTATGCTTTTGCTTATCCCCCTTTTCTTCTCTTTGTTCTATAAGAGCTATGTAGGAGTGGGGTGGGTCTCACCCAGGGGGGCGTCAGCAGCACTGGATTCTGTGAATAATAATTAGTCCTGAATAAAATTCCTGAAGTGCTTGATTATCTTTCTTAATTACTGCCATTCCCATTCGAAGTGTAAACCTAAAGTCAAGCATCAGTAATTTGCCCATAACCCCCTGATAACCATGTTGAGATGGTAAATTTAATTTCTTCACCAATGCAAAAACCTGGATTTAATAGCAGCATAATAATTCAAAACATGCCTCCAATTTTGAATTTATTATTTTTTAAGCACGGACAGTGCTTGAATACTAAAATACATACTTTACAATCTTTGGGCGAAACATCCATGAAGCTCTTTGGAGAAGAGCCTAATCAATGAAGCTTCAAACAGCACAGTGAGGCAAGCTATTCTCGATGTACTAATTGACAGTGTTGAGCAACAAACAAAGAGAAGAGAGTCGGAAGGTGTCACAAGACTGAGTAAATGAAAATTGGAGGGCAAAAAAAGGAGCATGCTAAATTGGATGAGGCATTTCAGCACACTTAGGGCTGACAAAGTCCATGTTGAGAGCTGTTTTTTCAAGCTCAATTTAGCATTAGACTGTAGCCATACTTCTCTGTGAGAGTGGCCATGAGCTTCAGATGACTGACAGCTGAGGCAGATGGAAGCAGGAGAAATGTGTGTGAAAAAAACACGTTTTAGTCAGTTTAGGCTGGTCAGTCAGATTGCACACATAAATGTTACATGGTTTTCTCTTCTGATTTATGCTGTACTGGCCATTTATAGCTATACTTTAGAAAAGTATTTATTTACTCAGTCTTGTGACACCTTCAGACTCCAGATTTTTGCTTTGGTGAAGAAATTCAATTTACCATCTCAACATGGTTGTCAGGAGGTTATGGGCTAATTACTGATGCTTTACTATAGGTTTACGCTTCGAATGGGAATGGCAGTAATTAAGAAAGATAATCAAGCACTTCAGGAATTTTATTGAGGACTAATTATTATTCAAAGAACCCACCCCATTCCTACATTACTCTTACAGAATAAAGATAAAAATATAGAATTCTTTATACAAATTAATACCAAAGGGTCAAAAGCAGGAGAAAAGATAAAGCATTCATAACCCCAGAGAACCCTACAGAGGACAGTAATAACTGTAAAGTGCTATATTGTGGAAAGCTCTTGACTCAGAATGAACGAGCGCTGCTGTTTGATCTCTCTGTAGACTCCTATGGTGAGACACCTAGATCAACCTTAATTCCTAGTGTAGGCTATGTCATATCCTACAGAATGACAGGAAATGGAATTTAAATAACTGCAATTCAAAGAAATATAATGCAGGTCTGTCTGTCTGTCTGTCTGTCTGTCTAATTATTCCCTGAATTCAAATGGACAAATGCAAAATCGCTTCTGCATTTCACCTCAGTGGCCACTAGCAGTGCAGTGTATGGAAATTGTGAAAAAATTCTAAAAATTCTGTGCAAAATTAAATCCTGAAGTGTCCCACAGCAGGACAAAACAATATTGATACAATCCATCATTACAATAAAAGTGTTTAAAGCTCCTGAAAGTTAAACTAAATTGATGTTTTAATATAATGTACTAAAATATTAAGTTTACTATTAATTATATATTTCTGTTATACATTCAACTAATTATATTATATATATATACATATATATATATAATAGTATAATATAATTAATTGAATGTATACCAGAAATATGACAGAAAGAGTTTACTACTATGCTACTGGAGAATATACACCTGAAGCTCACGTAGCACTGATCTTTTAGTGGAAAGACATGGTCCATTTAATTCAAATTTAGGAACTTAACTTGAATTAAAAAGGCATTCTCAGTTCAATTGTGAATGTCGCACAGCCTTGTGATGAACCCAGTAAGCACTTGAACTGGGTTGCCTGAAATCAATATCTACAGGAGGACAACATGTGGCACGTATTCAAGTGATGTAATTGACTGAAACCCCATAAAAAGTTCTATTCTATCCAATCAGTGCACAGACACACACCCACACAATCACGCACAAACCTCCTGATCATTTTTAGCTGTCCCAGTGTCTTTTATTACATCTATTTTCTTGCTATGCAAAGCACTATTTTCATCCACTCTCATTGAGAACAGCTGAGACTCTCCAGCGCAGTGATCCGTCTCACTTTCTCCTTCATGAATTAGAGATAAATCTCATTTTTCCTGGTCTAGTTTAATGCAGAACAGTGCAAGACCATCTCAAGAGACAGTATGTCATAGATTTGTATTTTGTCCTGAAGGCAAATAATAAAGGCACACCGAAATTTTCCGCCACAGAAACCCAAGAGAACTGTTCAAGAAAGAAAAAGGGTGTGAGATTATAAGAGCCATAAAGAAGTGTTTTGGCTGTTTAAATTCAGATGCTTTGTATTGATTTTGTATTGTTAAGCATCTTTCTGTAGCGTGTGCTGTTGATTGGTAACTACAGATCGGAGTAACTGTGGGAAAGCTAAACAACCACATCACTGGAATTCCAGCTCTACCTCCACATTCCACATCAGTGAGGTGGAGACACACACCTCACATACACACGCAGGTATTTTAGGCGTTAGATCTAAGTAATTATTATGTTCTGGTGTGGCCAAATAACTCAAACTATTGTGGCTTACCTGGTAAGAATACCAAATTAATCCTTAAAGGAAACTAAGGTTTTTAAGTATTTGT
This sequence comes from Carassius carassius, assembly GCF_963082965.1. NCBI lineage: Eukaryota > Metazoa > Chordata > Actinopteri > Cypriniformes > Cyprinidae > Carassius > Carassius carassius. The sequence goes on along the minus strand of NC_081758.1, from coordinate 28,488,193 downwards.
CACATAGCAGGGATGGACTGTGCCTAAGAACAGACTTATGTCAGTCTTACACACGCTATTGCCTGCTGTATTATGTAGTTCATATCTAGTCATTTTCACACTGTGTTGATGAATAAAAAGGCTAAAGCACAGCAGTGACTTATCCTGACTATAATTTTATTCATATATTTCTCATATATTCATTCCTGGGATGGCAAAGCTGAATTTTCAGCAGTCCTCAGTTTCACATGCTGATTTGGTGCTCAAGAAACATTTTTTATTATCTGCTTAATATGTTTAAACAGTGATACTTTTTAAGGATTCTTTTATTAATAGAACATCATTTATTTCAAATGGAAATCTTCTATGTAAAATATCAAATTCCTTTCTGTCCCTTTTGATCAATTTAGTGCATCCGTGCTGAATAAAAGTGTTAATTTCTTTGAAAATGTTCAGCATACATAATACTTACATGTCTCCATAGTATGCAAGAAGTTTTTAGGACTGGTAAATAAATGACTTGCAAATGAATGAAATGCATGGTTAAAGAATAACTGGAAATTCAATGTACAGGGTTGGACGTTGACTTTTGACTCTCCAATTTAATGCTTTGAGAAAACACAGTCTGTTCCTCTGTGCACACCTGAGCCTTTAAACCCTGGACATCTACAGTTCACACACACTGAAACAGAGCTAGATTTCCCACAGAGGCAATGTGTCGGGGGACAAACAAAACCAGATGTTCTCAAATATAAATAGATGGCATACAGTGACACAGGAATACAAATACTACATATTGTATAGCCTATGTGCTAAATTGAAAGAAAAATACTGCAAACACAGTCCACTGCAGGCAAACATTGGCTTGATGAGTTGATATTTCAGTAGGCCTGTCCTTTGACCCCTTCATTGATAGATATATCATAAAAGAGACAGAGGTCAGAAACTATTTACCTACAGACACTGACAAAGTGTTACACTGTGTAGTCACACATATACACGCTTGGGTTACAATCTGGGAAATAGCATATTACATAATACCTGGTGGCTGATTATTTACTCAATCACTATTGAATGGAAGGAAAGATGACATATTTTCCTCTTTAATAAGCCTCTGCAAATACAGACATACAGTAAAGTCCAGATTAAATATTTGTCCTGGCAGTGTGAAGCACTTATGAAGACTTACTTTAGGGACAAAGCTGAGCTTTAGTAGAGTAGTTTACCCTATTGACATTTCTTTTGATTTGATTTGGTCAATATTTACACATAAGTCTTATTTAAAAACAGAACAGATCATCAGACTAATCTATGAATATTATCCGCCCTCATATAACTGAAATTAACTACTCAATTTCAAGTAGTTAATGATTTCAAGTCATCAGAGATTCCAGTATTTCTCAGTTATGCTGTAAAGTACCTATCATGCTTTCAGAATGATTTAGCCACAATAAATAAATAAATCCATCTCTTTGAAACTATTGATACATTTTTCAGGATTCTCAGATGAATATAAAGTTAAAATAAACAGCACTTTACTGTCACTTCTGATTAATTTAATGCATTCTCGCTGAATTGAAGTATTCATTTCTTATAACAAAATATGTGTTTCTGTCTCTGTTTGTCCAGTTGTAGTTATCATGGGATCTAAGGTCAGGCCTGAGGATGTCTCCCACACTCAACTTCATATATTACTGAACAGTCCTGGTCTAATACACAGTGACATACCTGAGACTTCAAATCTCACAGGTGTTCTCCCCCTGCTTCATTCACCCTCCTGTACAACTCTCCACCCTTAATCCCTTAGACACACTCCATCAAAAAGACACATGTTGAGGTTGACAATCATGGCGAATCCTCTTTATAAACAGATAAACACCCACACATACTACGTATCTGTTTGAACATGCAATGAGCTAAAAGTGGGCCACCAATTATATTAACAGGGTCAATGCCATTTAAACAAGCGCGTCAGCCATTACTCTAGTGGAAAAACATTACAAACACCGTGCCTTGTTTGGATCATCCATGCTACATTAAGTGAACATCACATAGGCTAAATGAAAGATAAGCCCGTTAAAAAAATATACCGGGAAAATCGCATCCCTGTTCTCAGAGGCTGTTAGCAGACTTGATTGTGTCAGTGGTTATTTTGAGAACCATCAGGCTGCTTCACCCAATACAGCTTCTCTGGAGCAAGATGAGAATTTGTACCTCTGAACGCCATTCGTGTCTATATATATTTATACACTGACCTTATTGTTGAGGTCAGGAAAGCGGTCATGGTTGTGTGCTCTTCATAAGAAAACAGCTGAGGCAGATGAATGAAAATAAACGATTCAGGAAAGCTGGAAGCTCTTTTCGCTCACTTTCTTGCCTAACTTTTAGGGCTAGGTCAGGCTTAAGAAACCAAGCTGTCTACAGGGAAGTAGAGGCTGTCACAGTAATGGTTTTTCACGCTGGTGTAATGGATGCTGTGACTACATCAAAAGCACTGTGTCAAGAGGTACCATCTAATTTCAACCACTCCTATCATAGCCAGCACATAAAACAGCTAAATACAACCCCATAAACAAACACACACACACACACACACATGCCAAGAAGAGATCTTAATATATATAACTTTAATAACTTAATAAATAACTTTAATATGAAGTCAAAAAGAAAACACCCGGGTCAAGCACACCAATAGTTTCTCAAATACTAATGTACATTATACTGCACTGTTATTGGGGGATATTAAATACTTTCTGCATACACTCCAGCCTCGTGAGCTAACTTGTAATCGTCTTTTAATGGGTTTACTTTAATGGATTTATATTTCAGGTTTGAGGGAAACATCAACAGTAAACACAACAGCTCTAAACTGCTTCTATGAGAAACAATTACAGTGCATATGGGAATCGACTTTAGGAGAATTGGAAGCCATTTGTTCTAGCATGAGGGTTTCAGGCTCATAAACAAGCTTATAAACTCAATTACTGAGAGTTTTTCCACTACTTTCATGTTTTTGTTGTTGACAGTCCTTTAATATAAGCGTAGTAAAACAAGCGAGTAGGGGAGAGAGACGACAGCCAAATTCTTTGCCCATTTCTTGACCAAAAAGTTCCATTGTCTACTGTGAATAGTATTGCAATGTATGAAGCTCAGCTCAAATTGAAGTCACTTTCAAATCAAGCATATTTCTGTTGGTAAACGCAGTGAATTTACGTGACCAAATTGAACCCATTGCAAAAACCCTGAAGGTGTAGATTTCTGTTAAAATGACTGCATTTCACGTAAATGTGACAACACCTTAATTCAAACACCTCCTAAACACAGAACTTCCTTATAAGCGATTAGTCAACTTGTTCTTCGGACAACCTACTGAGTAGTAAATAAAAGGAAAAAAAACATATGGGAGTTTTTGACATTATGTCATGCTTTTACTGTTATCATTACTGTATGTGCAGCACATGTGCTACATGCTGCTGCTGCTGACACTGTTTTGTTGCTGATAGGCCTTATCACACCTTCAATTCACACCACAAGGGGCACAAATGGAAATGACAGTGTGCGAGAGAGAGAGAAAGAGAGAGAGAGAGAGAGAGAGAGAGAGAGAGAGAGAGAGAGAGAGAGAGAGAAAGAGAGAGAGCGTCTTACAGAAGGGACTGCCAAAGAGTGTGTCCAGGCAGAACTAGAGCTGAGCCAGCTAGACTGGACCATCTAGTGCAGAAAAGCAATGCAGCAAAACATACTCTAGTCTCCACTTCCCCTCATTAACTGCAAGCCTGTGTATCTGAATGTGCAGATATGCTCATTTTCCCTCAAGAAGCTCCTCTGGCTGCTGGATTACTCGTCACACTTAATTAAGCACTTGTCTTGCGATTAAACATCCTCATACCTCAGATGCCTTCAGGGGGGGAAAATGCACCTTTCAGTACCTTGCAGTACCTCATAATCAAGATTAGCAATCAAACTACCTTCATTACAGCAGGCGTCAGGCTGGTGGCTCAATGGAGGATCTTAGATCAAATAATTTTAAGTGGCCTCCGTCTGTACATCCATGTGGTATTCCCCACACCTCCTAATCCCCATATTAACTGTAATCTGTTGTTGAGCTGAGCCTGTATGCTGGAGGGACTGTTGCCAGCCAGCCTCCCTGGGTCTGAGCTATCACTGCCAAACCACAAATTTAATTAAACTAAATGGTTCACAACCTCACTCCAATCAATCTGATCTCTCTGTCCCACTGCAAGATGCTTTGGAGACAGAAAGAGACAGATATAGATAGTTGACAAACATAATGGGCCAACAGGGAGGGAAAAAGTCAAAGGCAAATCGACTCCAATGTTGCAGAAATGCACCTCTGGCTAAACATAAAGAAGGATAAAGTCATTACCATAGCTTTGACTAGCCAGATATGAGTTATAGTAGATAGCCTACCGAAAATACACAACATGAGTCTATCCATAGTACACCCAAACATCCTGTGTCAAGGTGATAAGCAAAAGTTTATTTTTCCCCAAGATTCAGCACACATTCACATATTATTCTGATGAGCGGTTCCTCTTGAGGGACTGGTTGTCTCTTCACTGCTATAAAATTGCACACCCACTAGTTTGGTTTAGGTGGAGAAAACAGCCAAATTAGACCTTTGCTGTTCCCTTTCACACACACACAAATATCAATCAATTAAACACAAGACGACAAGGCTAAAATGACACACGCTGCTTTCCCCCCTCTTTTTTTTTTTTTTTTTTTAAGAATTAACATTTGGTTCTAGCTAACAGTGATGAGAGACTTTGGTTGATTCTAAAAGATTCCAAGACAACCACAGCCTAGAAAAGCTTGTAAAAAGTGAAATTGGCAGTAAATTAAAATGACTTAAACAGCTAGAAAACTCAAATTAAATGTTTTCACTGTTGCAGTATTTATAAGACCCAATTTCAGTTATTGGAACTGTATTAATTATATTTTAAAGACACTTACTGAAAATGTAATGCAAAGTTGTTTGGTCTTACAAGCAACGACTGCATGCACATTTGATTTGATTTTCTTTGTGTGCGAGTTCATCGAGCGCAGCGTTAGTTCAGTCAGGCCAAGGAGGCATAGGCTGCGGCCAGCTGATGCGGTCAGCTGTCATTGCTCCAATCACTACCACTCTCCTATTAGACACGGACATATATACGTAGCACCACTGCTCGGTAAGCATGCTCAAACAGCTCGCAACCCTCCCTCCCTCCCCTTATAAGTATTAGCATATTACTGTGCACCTTATGGTTGTCGTCTTCTTTGTTTCAGATCACTAAGGCTTTCAAGGCTTAGCGGGCATGGACCTCACTGCTGAGAGACACTCATGTTCATAACCAGGATACAGGATAGACGTCCCACTGCCACATCTACATGATTTTCACTGTTTGCTTTAAAGACATTATTAAGATTCTTAATTGTCATGTATTTCCAAGCTGATGGTTCCCGGGGGTTAATGTTTAAAGCTATTGCATGTTCAATTATTTTGGGAGCAAGGAACCATACCGCCAAAGATAAATTGTGTTCAATAAACTCAAGTAAACTTGCCAAAGTGGTTCCTGTCTGAAATGTGTGCAGAACACTGCTGCACTAAAACTTAAGTGGGCGCAATTCAGTTTACCATTTTTTTTTTTTTTACTACATCTCTGAACATTTTTAAACATCACATTTAATGAATTACTTATGAGAAAAAAACACACCATCTTTTGAATTATACGTAAGAAATAAGTAGTCAAAATTTTTGTTTTGGGATGAACTATCCCTTTAATGTACCCCCAGGCACACAAACCCACAAACAAGCTACTGCTGAAAGTCATTAATATGATGACTGTGTCAGTCCGACTGCAGGACAAATGCAGTGGTGAGGACAACCACTTCTGTCTCAGCTGCCATGTGGATCATTCTCTTGCTCTCTCTCTCTTTCTCTCTAAATATAGCGGTCATCACCACTGCAGGAGGGCTGCATCAGCTCTACACTCTTTACCCAAGAAGGGGGCTTCACGCTCACATCACATGCTTGATCAGTCAGGAACTGAGGCGTAGAAGAGATGCTGAACTCAACAACATGCAGTTTGATGCTGCTGCATTCCCCGACAAACATACACTTATACACAACTCCTCTCTTGAGAACTGACTAATTTGCTGCAATCTCCCTGCAGTCATCATCTCACACATATATATTCTCCATTTCACTCTCTTCATTCATCGAAACTGTTCAGATGTAACTCATTGTTTAAAAGCCAAGAGGTTGATTAACTGTGTATGTTTCACATGAGCAGTTGCATAACATGATTAAGGATCTTCCTCGTCATGGACAAATGTGTGTGTTATCTGTTACATCACTTGAGTAAAAATGGGTGGAATTTAGCTTACATTGATACTTTTATCTACGAAAGAGGATGATACATCTGTTTTTTTTCAGGAAAAGGGGTTGATTTTAGAGATGACGAGATTAGATTAGATATATCCCACGTAAACACATATTTTTCATAATGTTATCACAGCTCGCGTGACTTATGTAATGCTGCTGAACCGTGTAGTATGCAGCGCTACAAACCGCCATGGGGCGATAACGTTGCCTTTGCTAATTTTCTTCTTTCAACTCCTCATAAATTTTACTCCGTGAATTATTGATTCACATCTTAAATTGTTCGCGTGCGTGATGCAAAACGGGACCACATTTGGCAAAGTAACGCACCTTTGCATACGTTAAAAAGGATCAGAGAACACGTTGCCAGAGCGAATCCTGCTTTATTATCCCTCGGTGCACCCCGGGTTTTGCTGTTTAACTAGAGCCCCCCATTACAATAACATACATGCCGCAGCGGCGCGCCATTCAAGCATCTCGCGCTGTCCAAAAGTGTCTGAGAAGCGTGCAAGTGGGAACACACAGTTCAGCGCGGAAAGAACAGACACTGTGAGCATTTCAATTTAATTTATGCAATGGTCATAATGTGAAAATACCGTTTTTTTTTCTACCAATTAATATTTTTTTGTAATTTAATGATTTAATGAGGCTATGCTAATTGAAATAGCATTGTCCATTTTTAATTTGCAAGCTCTACCAAATAATTGCATATCAAATACCAGCTTTGTATTTCTCAGTATGTCAACTTATGAAATCTACAATGTGATTATTAGTCAAGAAACATACACACGCAAGTTAAATAGCCTTTTACATGTAAAGCACAGAGGGAAATGGATTCAGAGCTGTATCCAGTATTCCCTAGCTAATAGCTTGCTTTGTTCCAAAACTCTAATCATTAGTTATTCATGAAATGTACCCAGTCATAGTGTGCTGGAGCAAATGTCACCTGACATCTCGTCTCAGATCACCAAGTAGGCTACCCATTCAATAAACGCATAAATCCACAATTTTGAGGGATGCTAACTTTGACACAACCTAAAAACTAGTAGGATAGATTAAATCTGTTCTAGTTTCTATGGAAACGTGTCAGACCGCGGCTGTGCTCTGTCTTTATTCCTGAATAACTTCATTCCTGATACCATGCAGGGGCATCTTGTGTTGTAGCGCTACTGAGGTTACTATTTATGAAACTATGGATATAAGATGTGTCCCTCTAGAAGTTTGCTTTAAATTAGTGGACTGTAATGTCCTCGGTTTTATCACTACTGCTTTAACAGAGATCTGTTGTACGTCTGAGAATGTTTGGACACAATGTCCATCAGCCTACTTCACATTCATTAGATGAGTTGATAAATGCTACCTGACGTTATTTTGAGTCGCATTATATATTTACAATACTAAGGAACCTAATAAGTTATTATTGTGTGGAGTTGCTCTATGTGCAGATTGTCATTAGTAATTGATTATTGGAGCCTTTGTGTAACGTGGATACTGATTCGGGGAGGGAAGCTCATAATAGACAAAATTATACATACACCAAGTATTTGGATTTTCACTCATTTGGTAGGCATTCAGATTAAATTGATCTAAGATCACTCACAATAGTAATCAATATCGTGTTAGTACAACGGGGTTAGCTCTCAATCCGGATTATTTGATTAAATCACACAGAATAAGACCGTCCTTAACCCGCTCAATGAAACTCAGCAAGTGTGCGGCGAGATAGGCAAATGATCACTTGACTTATGTTAATGTTTAAATTGTGATTTTCACGATCAGTGCTTTTAAACTGAAAGATCTCTGTAAGTGAAACATTAAACAATACAAATGATGACTAGCGCGATTTTCGCTCTCCTTGCCCAGATAGTAAAACGAACGTCTATAGGCTACGCCAAGAACATACTTGTCTTACCTGCTACGGTGTATCTGTCCATGTAATTGAGCACATTTCCAAAGCTCAGAATCACGGCTGCAACGAAAGGAGACCGGCATCGGAGTAATGCGGCACGGAATTTCTGCCCAGGTGTGCAGGGATGCAGGTCTGGACTGGATTCAAGAGTCGGACTCATGCTTCCAGACAGCGTGTGCACCTCATCCGACCTGCTGCACCCCTCGATTTCACATCCATCGCTCTCCACACACATCTTCTGGCACGTCAGATCCAGCGCAAGCGACTGAACGATGTCTGACCGGAGACAGGACGGTTTGGAATGAAAAGTGTTGCACCTCTGAGCGAAAAAGAAAAACTACGTGTTAATCACAAAGAATATAAATCATTGATTTGGTTATTGCTCGCTGAGCTCGGTTCATGTCTGTACAGTGACAGGATTGAGCACTCGGGAAGCGCTTTTCTCTCACTCTGAAGTGTGTTGTATGAGGGAGGCGTGGTTGCGCGTAAAGCCCCGCCCACCAACTCAGTTTGCACACGCTGCTCATGTCAAACATGGGAATGTCGCTTCACCAACATTTAGCAGTGACACAGCGCACCCAGGGCACCTCGTACGAAGTTGCTTTGTCTCTTTTGGTTTCACTTTTTTTCCGACGTAAAAGATTGACCGAGTGAAATGACGTGCAGTATCCTCTTTTCAATAAAGCTGTAAATGAAAAGAAAACGCGCGAGCCGTGGGGAAACATTATGCTTGGAAGCAGTTCATGGTCATATTTTGTAGACTCGAGACGGGGAGCGAATTAGGCTGTGTGTGGGGCTTTTCGGGGTTCTGACTCTTCCTGCTAAGGTTTAATTCACCCCTAAAGGAGGGCTAAACTAATACTGAAGATGAAATTCAATAGGTTTAATTCTATAACTGTAAATAAATACATTTAAGCAACTCTCACATTTTCACCTGTCGCCAAATGGAGAAATGTTATTCGCCTGAGGATGGTCACCATGGCAACAGAACGCCGCTAAAGGACGTTTCGCTAGGATCAGTATTAAAGGACACGTATCGGCAGAATAAGTAGCCTCCAGTAATTTTTACCATTTTATTGGAGATTAACATATAGCACGTTTAGCACATGAGATGTATAATTCGCCATATTGTATGAAATAAATTATAAAATAATTATAGTAGCATATAGGCTATGCGTCTTAAATATGAAAATTATAAAAGTGATTCTGACATTAATGATATGAAACTATTCATATGACTCCATTAAAGACTGAAAATGAAGGCTAGCTACCTGGTTCGTACAAGTTAAATTGCCTCTTGAAATATGTTTGCAAAACAAAACATGCTGAAATACCCGTTAGTTGATGAGTGCATCGAAGGGTACATTGTCAAATCCCACAGTGTTTTATTAGACTACATTTTGTTTGTAAGTACTTATGATACAATCTTTTAGTGATTCGTGTGAAAGAGTTTGCACGGGCTAAACAGTAAGACGAGGTAAGTCGATATAAGCGGTGCGTGGTCTTCAGCACTCTGGACAGCTCATCATCACTATCTGCTGCCTGCCACGCAATTATAGAATATAATCTGTTTCACCTCAGCTCTACAGTGACTCATTACACTCACTGCATTTACTGATTCATATTTTGCTAATTATTTACTGGGAAACATTAATCTGACATTACAATTTGTGGTTGAGTAATATTTGATTAAGGTAAACATGCGGATACTGTTATTCGTTTTATTTACTGCCTTCATATGCGTTGGATTAATTAATTAAATATATTATTGATAACTTTTTGGCTCATCTTATTGTCTTCTTTTTACCGAAACCCATCAATTAGCGAAGATTAGATCAAATTACGTCAAATACATTTTAGCTTCCCCTTCTTTTGTTCATTCGATAATCACTAGTTTTTGACAGCGCAAATGTCGTAGCCTAACACATTGAGTAACTCTGGAGGACAGACAACAAACGTGTGTAACCTCTGTTATAATGGCTATCTTTAAAGTAAACAGTGTCCACAAGACTTTGAATATCCTTAAAGTGGATAAATATAAAAAGTGAGTTTTTTTTACTGTACAGTAGTTAAGATTTATCTCGAGTTCAGAAAAGTCTTTTAGGAAGTGCGCGGGTCATCCTCATGAGAAAAAGCTGATAGATGCGAGATAAATTATTGTCGGAAAAGAGGGAAGTTATTTGCTGTTATTTTTCTCTTTATCTTAATTCCCAGAGGTTATGCCACAGTACTTGTCAGAACAAATCAAACTAAACGGGGTCATATGCCACTTGAGTACTTTTCAGCATTAAAGGCAGGGTAGGTAATACATGTATAAACAACTTTCTTCCAAATTTGTTTAAACTTTCTATATATATCAATGCATAATTAAAATGTAAGTACTCTGATAAAGAGAGTATAAAAATCGAGTGACTCTAGACCGTTTAATCTGTATTAAACACAGCTCATTATTTCCATTTCGGGACGAAACATAGGATTGGCTTAGGCGACTGTCACTCTCTCGCAACCATGGCAACCACCCTTTTGCCACACATGACCTGCCCACTTTCGCGTGCACGTTTGATTTGAGGAATTCAAGAGGCACGGATCCTAGGAATACCAAAACAATGGCAGAGAAACAGCAAGCAAAATACACAGTACCAGCCTATGCAGTTAGTGAAGGCAAACCAGGCAAAAAAAGGAAGACAGTAACAGTACAAGAAAAGGCAATGAACAAAAAGTCTTTGGATAAACAAAGAAATAAAACGCGAGTTAAAATCGGCGTGGCTTTCCAGCGATGGCGAGAACTGAGGGAACTCAAGGGGCTGAAAAGTGACTCCTTGATGGCTTTATTTCTGCTGGACAGGTAAATCTTTCTTTTTGTATTTTGATCATACATATTTTTTTCATGAAGCATGTGTCATTAGCACACGTAGCTGCGTAATATAGCTAACATAACATTACTTAGCGAGCCATAGTAGAGGCTTTGGAAGGAGCCCAGAAGGGAGGGGGTGGAGTGAATGGAAATAATGAGCTGTCTTTAAAACAGTCGTGAGAGGTCTACAGTCACTCGATTTTTATACTTTCTTTTTCAGAGTACTTACATTTTAATTATGTATTGATATATAAATAAATTTTAAACAAATTTGGAAAAAAAGTTTTTTATACATTTTTTTACCTACCACGGTTCTAATTAGCGCTAATATGTACACTGTATGAACCAATATGTACTTGTAAAGTATTAATATGTACCTTTAAGGTACTAAAATGTACCATTTAGGTGTAAATATGGTAAAAAAATGCTCTTAGCTTTTGTCCCTTAGGGTAATCGCCAGTGGCATCTTTACCTTTTTTTCTTAAAAGTGGTAATGACTGTATTACGAAAATCTGCATAAATGTGTCAACTGCCTATAAGAAAATGTCTTAAAAATTAAAAGTTATGTTCACATTTACATGATTTTAGACTAATCAATCTGATCAAATCGTAACACCACAACATAACTAAACGTGTCAACAAAATCAAATGCAACAGAAAAATAAATAAAACTACCAAAAGGTTGATTGATTTGAGCATAATTTTCACAGACACACAATAGTTTTTTTTTTTTTTTTTTCAGTGATACTTCTGTGAAATATGTTGTGGGATAATATGTGTGGGATTGCAGGGTCAGTATTCAGTACACTGCCTACATTTTAAAAGACCTTATGCTCTTCAATAACCTTCCTGAGTGATCTGCATGCATGCCTGCAATTTTCACATCCTATTTACTGGTCCCGGACTGTGCAATACGGAACCAAGCGTCTTTATCTGTCTCCTGCTGAATATCAGCAGCTTTCTAGCAAAGGCTGGATCACAGATAACCAAAACAAACCAAATACCTAAAGTTACCTTTGTCATCAACAAATCCTGAATTCCTCCTATTGGCTTGGTTTTGCACTGCATAGACTATCAATATGTGTTTGCCTAAACGTATAAATCAAAGAAACACACACTCAGTAGTTTGTGTAGATATGTGTATTTGTATTCTGTTTTTATGGTTCATATCATTTACTAGCCTATCACTAAAGGAAGCCTTCGTAACTCCTGTCCCTCAAATAATGACATGATAAGCTCTATGAGATGGAAGGGAAAAGGGGCCAGTCCTATTTGACTTCCACAATATCATTTATCTTCCTTTTCATTCCTCCCTGTTAAGCAGCTGAACTTCTGACTTATGGATCGAAGTACAAAGAAAAGTGTTCATGTGTTTGAAGACATTTTTTAAAACATGTTTCAAGACATTTCTTTGATATAATGCACTAAATATCACTAAATTAAAGATGAAAGAAGCAAGCTGTTGAATACTGATTTCATCCAAACCGGAGACAAACAAAGTCTTGTTAGGCGGACCTTTGAAAGTAATAAACTCTTTTTTTTCTAGTTTTTACATAGTATGCTTGAGGACAGAGTGAATATCAGTCTCGTCAGACTGTGGAGATCACACTTCAGTTATTTAGTTAGAATTTACATTACACAGGAACAAACAGAACATGCTTGATAGCTGTTGCATACAATAATATGATCAACTATACCGAGGGAGAAAGACTATTAAGCAAGAGCACTTAAGAGTGATGCATAAAATAATAGTGCATTGGCAAGCAGTCAGGAATTAAAAAAAAAAATGAAATAAATTAAAACAGAGAGAACATGGAGGCATGGGGACATGAAGAAATAGGAGGACACTGAGAGAGTGGGACTAAGAGAGACAGATGGAGAAGTGTTATGACCTGCTGGTTTATGCTATAGGAAAGCTGTTAGAAACTAAGCAAGAAGGACAGATAGAGAAGATGTGGGGAGAGGGAGGTGAGGTTAAAACAATAGTTTTAAATAATGTAAAAGAATTCATGAACTCCAGTCACTTTGTAAATGTAACCCCCCTAAATAAACAGTGTTGAATAAAGATCCCTTGCATACAGTAACTGTAGAAACAAAGCTTTTTGACTGTATTTGAATGTTGAAATTTGATTATAAAAAGCATGGTTTAAACAATCCTTTGATGCATTCATCACAAAGGAAAACAACATTTTTATGTGTTTACACTTTTAAAAAATCTCCTTTTCAAAGAATTACGCATCTCTGCATTGTACATGAAAACCATTCATTTAGGGTAGTAATGTAAGGCAATGGCCTTTTAAATAGTGAGTAAACAAATAATATGATTTTTTTAAACAGTAAATTACTTTAATTGATTTATAAAACAACATATATACTAAATTCAGAAATTAATAAAGATTGCAGGTGCACATCTCCACACTAAATGGAATTATAATGCCCAAATAAACACATATGGTCACCAGTTTATTTCTGTCAGTTAAATGCAAACTACAAAAAAATATGTAGAGAATTCTTAATAAAAGAGCTTTTTGTCTGTCTGGGTGTCCTGGAATAAAAAATAGCAATGCTTTGCCTGATTTCATTCTGATTTTCTGTTGATTTTATGTTGTCATAAAAAAATAAATAAATAAATAAAGACAATGACAGATAAAGCCAGTCAAGCGAAATTATGTCTTTCAAAACGGATTTTAAAAAACGATTCATATCATATCTGAAGACTGACAACTTGTATTGATCTATTCATCATGGAATTACAGCCAGGGCATAATTGTTATTTGTCACAGATGGGTTTATGTCTCAGAAGGTTAATATGAGGCCCAGAATGTTCCAATTGGTCACAGTGAATCAAATATTATTTTATGGTTGTATCAATGTGTTAAATGTGATATGCTCCTCACAGCAATCATCACAAAATTGCAAAATGGCACAAAGCCAGACTGTGGTTTTGATGGTGTATATCTACATCTGTCAGAACCACAAAATGCTATTTGTCAGTGTACAGGAAGTGTATATACAATCAAACCTCCCCAAGTTTAGGTTCTGATATTGGTGTTTTCTCCACTTGCACAAAAACATTTTGATTTCACAGTATAGCAGCAATAACATTATTATTATAGAAGTAAAAATAGCTGTAGTTGAGAACTTAAAGCAGTAAAGTAGAACTAAAGTCTCCCAGAATCATAAGAATCATCAAAAAGGGCCTCATTTATAATGACAAAATGAAAAAAGGAAAAAGCTGAACTTGTGAAGTATTAATATAAGTATTAGTATAAGATTTAAATTAGCCTCAAAGGAAATGAGCTAAATGTTCTTCCCATTAAGTTAAATTGTACAATTACTGCTGTGAGAAGATAAATGGGCCCCTGACAGCAATTTACACCACTCAACCTCATGTTTTATCTTTTCAACACAGAGATTTGGCCTTTGGTAGAGCAGTCATTTGAGGGATAAGATCAGAGCAGATTTTTTAATCCACTTTATTTAAAAGCACTGTATTTTTAACTGCGAACGGATGAAAGTTAGTACTCATCTGCAGCACTTGGTTGAGTTGTGCAAAGCTCTGGTTGAGAATACTTGTTGGTGACTTTAGCCATGGCGAGAGCAGGAGATTGACAGGGTCACACCAATGCAATGAATAAGAGGATTCTGGCAGCCTAGAGACTGCAGGCTTTTTAGTTGTCACAGGGCGTTATGGACCCAAGTGGTGAATGGCCTCTGACTCAGCTAAAAGAGCCTGTGCATAAAACCAGGGCGAGAGAGAGAGACAGAGAGAGAGAGAGAGACTGATTAACAGAAAAGGGAAATAATAGGAATAGGTCACACCAATGAAGGCAGAATGTGTTTACTTAAATCCAATAGTTTGCAAAGACTAAAATATTTATTCTAAATGACCGTGTGATCTGGTCCCCTCATGTACAATTCTCTTTTGTTTCCATATGTATTGCTATTAGTTTTTCATCATGTCATGTTTAATTGTTTGAGCTTATCTCTCTGTATCTTTTTCTGTCATTGACCATGTTTTCACTCCTCTGCTCTAGCTGGTTCTGTTTGTTCTTTTCATTCTGATTCTATGTCGGCAGATTTGACTCAAGATCACAGAAAAGTTTTCCTACTCTGTTTTATCTCCTATGTCCCCTCTTTCTTACCCATTCAACTTTTATTTATTCCCCAACTTGCTTTATTGTTAGCTGTTTTGCATTATGAAACAAGCCAAGACACAGCAGTAGATCATTCTATTGACGTTCTCACAGTTCAAATGTTGATTTGAGTTTCAACATACCAAATGTTCTAGTCTCACTTTTTATTGGATTCTTCAAAAATAAATATGTGGGGCATGAAGTAATATTTTATGATCTTACCTGTATATTGTTTTAAAAATTCCACTATGAAAAAAATAACAACAAGATGAGCACTGCAACATTATTCATTGTAATATTAATACCAAAGTCCTCTGAGGTTATTTTCAGTAAAATTGATAACGGATAAAAAATGTCACCAGTTGTGAGTAAGTGGAGTGAAATGAGAGACATGGTTACAATAGATCTTAGTCAGGGTAGCTCCATATTTCATTTGTGACAGGAAGAAAAAACAAGTCTGTGAGTTATAGAAGTACAGTGTTGTTTAGCATAAACTTTCAGTAGACAAAAATCCATAAAACTGTTTTGAAAGTTTTGAGTTGTCAAAAATGACGTGATTTAAGGCCTTTATACAGTGTATGCCACTGTAAAGGCTACAGGTCTATCCCTCACAGCCTCTGCATTAAATTTACAAATACCTCTGTTAGTGGACTAATGAACAGCACGAAAAATGGCAAATAAATGACACAATGAACCAATCAAAATCAAGTATTCCAAAGAGCTGTTTAATAGGTGTTGTAATGTCATGACGTCCTTTTAGCTGTGTCTCTGAGAGATGTTTATTGGCACTCATTCTGATGCTGGTCACACAAAAAAAAGAAAAAAGAAAATAATAATAATAATAATAATAATAATAATAATAATAATAATAATAATAATAATAATAATAATAAATAAATAACCACTACTGAATTAATAAACCGAGAATTTAAAGCATGTCTTTCTGGCTCCATACTGTCTCGGTGGACATCCTTTGCCTAGCTGGCTGTCCTATTGATGCCTTCCTTCCTGTGTGGTGGAGCCACAGAGCTGTATGGCAGATAATACATTATCATTTCTCTGGCCACAATGTGTTTTGAATGATAAATTGGGGCTCCTTTTAAACACATCCATGTAAGAACCTGATAATGAGGCCCCTGGTGCGTTCCATCTACCACGTTTAGCTGGAAAAGCTCACTTGTGGGCAAAGAAAAAAAATTACAATTAACAATGTTTTAGTAGTTCTGATAACACTCTTACAACTGATAACTGTAGACATATTTTTTTAATTTTCTCTTTATATACAGTCTCGAGTTTACTCTCCCACAGATGACCTTCAATTAGGAGCACATGCATTGGCTGAGGTTTCAGGAAGCACCTGCTCTGGGGAAAAGCATTCCATGAATTCCAATTGGAAGATATATGTCTCAGAGATTGAGAACATCCCTCTCAAAGCCAGTCGCTGATCTGTCATTCCAACATGAAGTACAGTCTCATAAGTCAGTTTATTTGGTACTTGCCATGACCCCCTACTGAAATTCTGTTCTGCAAAGCTGAAGCCCACGTTTCATCTCTGGTTTTGCTGACTCTGTGCTTTTACATTCAGGCCAGAAGCTCACACTGCTTTTGTGGAGTAGATAATCTTGCACCAACTGGAGTTATCCTAGAATTAGGTTAAAATAAACGGGTGCAATTGAGATCAAACTGACTCTAACTGGATTTAATACAATTCACAAAAAAAAAAATATATATATATATATATATATATATATATATATACAGGTGTTTCTCAATGAATTAGAATTAAAATTACAACTCAAAATGAAAGTGAAACTTGTGTATTAAATAAATTCAATGCACACAGACTGAAGTAGTTTAAGTCTTTGGTTATTTTCATTGTGATGATTTTGGCTCACAATTAACAAAAACCCACCAAATCACAATCTCAACAAATTAGAATGTTGTGACATGCCAATCAGCTAATTGACTCAAAGAATTTGAATTTCGTTGAAAAGTTCATTTATTTCAGTAATTCAACTCAAATTGTGAAACTCGTGTATTAAAAAAATTCAATGCACACAGACTGAAGTAGTTTTTGTTTGTTTTCATTGTGATGATTTTGGCTCATTTTTAACAAAACCCCACCAATTCACTATCTCAACAATTAAAATACTTCATAAGACCAATTAAAAAAAAACAGTTTTAGTGAATTGTTGGCCTTCTGGATAGTATGTTCATTTACTGTAGATGTAGCTACTCAATACTTGGTAGCAGTGGCGGTTTCTCCATTAGGGCGATTGGGCGATGCACCACCAAAGGAAAGGGAGGGATTTTTTTTTCTTTTACATTCAACCACAGTGTGCTGCCTCTAAATAGTCCAATCAGCGTCGATTCGCGTTTTGTGTAGTACCGCCCTTTTTGGGCGATTTCTGTGAAACTGAGAATTGACCCGAGTGCTCTCATAGACTTCGATTCAAATATCTTTTTTTTTCCGAACTGCAGGCGCTGCAGTGCAATCTCAGTGAGTGGGGCTAGCCCTAACGTGCTTTCGTCATCGTGCATAGCTTTTACTTGTGCAACGACTGGTGGGAACAGTGACATCCAATAATATTTAAAAACTATTTTGAATTTTAACAACAAGAAAAAAAATTAAAAACTACTTTAATATCTTTATCAAATGTAAAAAAAAAAAAGGGGTACAGCTATGTCTTTGTCAGCTGAACTTGATCAACATCACAGCGAACGTTACCTCAGCGCAGATTACTGTATTAGGCTTTTTGTCAATTTGGCATGAATTGTGCAAGTGAATCTTTACAAATGTAGACAATGTAGATGATAAACCAATAAAAAACCAGTTCTCTGAAATAGTTCAAAGGTTCATCTCATTATGTAATCTTCAGTTGGAAAGCTTTACTGTATAGACAAAGGACAACACAGGAGTTACAAATTCTGAAAATTGACTTATTTTCTTTCATCTTTGTGCCCATATTTCTTTTTCCTTTTCTATATCACAATGACATTGTATAGGGTTTTTTTTTTGGCCAGACCACTAGTAAAAGTGTAACTGGGAATTCTATCCAGTCTCTTTCAATCAATATCCCACATACAGTAATGTGTAAATTTCTACTTTTGAAATGGATATATGTCATACATAAGCATATGGCATAGTGTTCAATACAGTAACTGTCATCCAAAATGTTACCATAGTTTACATCAGAACATCTCTCCAGAGTACACTGTTATATTGACAACATGACTAAGCAATTTGACTGTCTTATCCGTAAACTATGACTTGTCATTCTGATGGCACTGACATGTTCATTGACACAGATATTTATTTTTGAGAGATGAACTAAAGATTTTGAGCAAGATACTGGCTTTTGCAGGTAATCCATGGTGTTTTGCTATTTTCACGAGTTGTTTTGAGAAATGCACTTACGGTTTTGCAAATTGTGAGTTTGATTCGAGAAATGTACCAAAGTGACTGAGAAAAACTGTAATACCCAAGTTTCACAATTTGAGTTGAATTACTGAAATAAATTAACTTTTTCACGACATTCGAATTTATTGAGAAGCACCTGTATATATAAAACAAATTTTGTTTTCAGAAACTGTGAATATTATAAACAGTACTGTAATAATTTTATTATTTTAATTATTTATTATTTTAAACAGAGGAAGTGTGGTAAAGCAGTTCTGTGTGCTTTTCTGAAGTTTAAACAGTAGAGTATGGCACTAACAATGCCATGGTCACGGGTTTGAGTCAAACTGACCAGCAACCAAAAAGAAGACTTAGAAACACATATTAAATTCTGGTTAACTCAGACTATAGGCCAGTCTATAGTAACGATTTAAACAGACACTGGCTTCTATGTGAATTGCTATGTCTCAATGGTTCTAAAACTGTAAAAAAAAAAAAAAGGTATTTGGTTTGTATATACGGAGACTATCTTAGATGACTCAAGCTGTTCAAACAGATAGAACCTGTCCTGTTCATGGCCTAATAAAGGTCAGTATCATTACTGAGGCAGCTGATCTTCAGTGAGTTGACTCTTTGTTGCTGTAGCTTCATCCTCAACCGCTTACAGTTTGTCATTCCAAGTGACTCCAGGACACGTAAACACAAGAAACCCCCAAGCTGCTATTCATTTCCACTACATCATCACGTTGTGGAGAGTTATTCTTGCAATTGGCCATACAGATGAATGCGGTTACACAGATAAGTGACTGAATACAATATTCCAGGCCATCTTGGTCATTTCCAGACCACAAGGATGCAGTGGCAAATGAAAATAGAACTTTTGGCTTTGGGCTTCACAATGTCAGTGTGATGTGGATTGAATATGCCAGGTCCCTTTATCTATGCTTTCTTTGCCCTGATCTCTTTTCAAGGGTTAGTTCATGCAAACAAAAAAAAAAAAAGTTCAATTCTGTCATCATCTACGTATTCTTGTTGTGTTCCAAACATTTATGAGGTTCTTTCTTCTGCAGAACACATATTTTGAAGAATGTTTCAAATGTATCTTTTTTCCAAAACAACATTGGAGCACGTTGACTTTCATTTGACTGTCTATTTCATAGAAGTTTAATTTATGTCTTTGGAGCCAAGGAGATGTCTGGAGTGTGCCGTGCAGGAAGGTAAAGACCATGTCACTGCTGACCTCCATGACCTTTGACCCCCTCATCCCTTCTGTTTTAGGATGTAAGTGTGGCCACATCAGGGGAGCACAATACGCAAGAATGTCAAACCACCAACGCGCATCACAAAACAGCAGGAAACTCACACAAAACACGTTCATGGTCAAACCATTCTATTGTGCTATAAACACAGCTTCACATGAAAAACATATAAACATTGACAAACTCTCACTGACTGCAAATTAGCTTAGTACAGATATATTAGAGCCGACATCTTTCTCCCCAGACCCTCGTCTGAATTTTCCACATTTTGTACTTGAACAAAGACACTAAATTTAGCCTGCAGAAGGAGAGAGAGATGCATAGATGATAGAAATAGAGAGTCTTTTATCACCGATTTTAATAATGCATCACGCATCTCCATTCTAGACAAGTCTCATTGAAGCAAGACTGCTCAGTCATGGTAATGTGTCCGTCATTCCTTCCAAATTGCTTCAGTCTGTGTTTGTAGACAGAGAAGAGACACTCCGACTGTCCTCCTCTAACCCTGCTCACCGCCAAAATCACACACACAGCCTGTGCACTGAATTCTGATGTCTATCTCCATATTTCATTGAACCATAAACAGACAGACAGACAGACAGACAGACAGACAGACAGACAGACAGACAGACAGACAGACAGATAGATAGATAGATAGATAGATAGATAGATAGATAGATAGATAGATAGATAGATAGATAGATAGATAGATAGATAGATAGATAGATAGATAGATAGATAGATAGCATGCTTTCCTCTCACAATCTATGTTTCATGGTGTCTATAGGGGCATGATGGGAGCTATTTGAAGTCATAATCCCTTGGATGAACAAGACAGGGATGATCGATAAGGCTGTAATGAAAGTGTGTGCGCACACCAAGTGCTTTGTGTGTGTTTGGGAGAGGATATTTCTAGATGCACACATGCTGGCAGTGCGTGCAAGTGCAAGTGCAAGTACTGATTTAAAAATTGAAACAAACTGAGCCAGTGACTTAGTTCAGCATGAAACTATTTCAGTGTGATATGCAGTATAGTAAACTTTTCATATTATTGTATATTTCAGCCTCTGTGGTGCACACTTCAGCTCTGCAGTTAGTAATGGAATGAGGGCCCAGTGTAACCAGAGGTCGGTGCATTTCTTTGCAGCACAGTCGTGGTCAATATTTTTAGTCGCCGAGTCCTTTGTAATTACCCACACAGGGAAACACACAGGGAAAGAGAAGAGGAACACAGAAAAGAGAAATGCAACTTGAATGCAGGAATGCTAAATACATTGGAGAGCACACACCACAGATATACTGTGTGATTAAGAGCCTGACCTCAGTTTTGGTCTCATTCTTTTGGTTTTAAGCTATTTTTTTTATATGCTCTGAGTTAAATATGAAGGGTAAATAAAGACTGGCATTTGAAAAACTGAAGACTGACAGTTTAAAGAAATGTCATCAAGATGCACCCTTTACACAAAATGTAAATGGGCTCTAAATGAATTTGTATCACTCACATTTTTGTTAGATAATTAAATGTATCGGTGGCATACTGATCATTTAGTAGTTCTTAAGAGGAACTTTGGTAGGAGGTTGGCAGATTTTGAGGCAAACAATTATTGTTTCCAGTGTTTCCAGTACTGCCTTTTGACAATGCTAAACTGCAAAGAAATCATATCTGACCTGAGTTAATGATGTGAATTTGCAGTCGAAAGTGTGCACAGAGAAATAGTCAAGAAACAAATTTCTGCTGAGATGTCATTATAAAGACATTACAGTATGCAAACAAACAAAGCACCATCAGTATAAAATTCAGCATAAAATGTTTTTACATTTTTTTTTTTACATAATCAAAAACATGCATCGTGACCGGCGTAGTCTGATTCATGAACAATTGACTCATTATGATCTGGTCCTTTTTAGTGAATCAAAAACATACAGAGCAACCAATGATGTCTAAATTTCAAACAAATTACTCTTTTGAGCAAGTTATTTAATGAATAATTCAAAAAGATGAACCGGTTTAGATCAGCCTGATGAATCCTTTACTGAAGTCAGTCGATCAGAGCACTTACTGAATCAAAACCTGACTGAACTACAGGTTATCATTATTTCCACTGATGTCTGTTTTGAAATTAAGGATGTTTTGTGTCAGTAAACTTACTTATTGATTGTCAATTTGACATTTATTATTTTTCTAATAATAAATGAAGATATATCCCCCTGGCATATATTGTATCCCAGTACAACACAGTATATTTCTATGCTAAATTTCCATATACTTTTTCTGCCAACCGTTGTATTGTAATGTATTTGCTTTCAATCTGTTTTTTCAAATACATAACTGAACTGCTGGTACCCCAAAAAGTTGGGAAGCAGCGATTTACTTTTGCATGTTTTGTCAAAGCAAACCGTGAAGTAAATAGGAACTACCCTTCTTTCTGAGAACAGTTTTCTAAGCTGCTTCATTGCAGTGGTAAGAGGAATCCATGTGCTGAGGGCTGATCTTAGAGCAATGCTCTTAAGTGAATCCTGACAGGAGTATTAGTGATCTGCAGTTCATTAGCAGACTGTAAGCAACCCAATCAACACATTCACAACAGGTGCTAGAGTAGCAGAAGAGAAAATAACACATGCATGCTTCAGAGGTAAAAAAAATAGCTCACTACAAAACACTGAATATATTACACTGACTGGACTATTCATATGTCTATATAGTAAAACCTCAAATTCAGCCCACAAATATATTTCTTTCGTAATTTTTTTGCATCATTGCACCAATAAATCATTCAAAACATAAACACAAGTGTTAAAAAATGTGAAAAACGTAAACAGGATCAGTTTTAATTTCATGTTGACTATTTGAATATGTGTAATACTTCTTTTTTTCTTGCATGTGTCAAGGAAATACAAACTATTCTTTTGTGTCAGCCCATGTGTGTGGCCAGTACTGTACGATTTACACAAGTTATAAAAATAGACACTGAAACTGTCATTGGCATAACTCCATCCATGTCCTTTGCTCTGAATGCTCTGAATGATGTAGACACATTAGTAATCAAATGTGTGTATGCGCCCTCTGTGATGTCATAGACCCCTCAGGCCGAGGGTGATAAGGCAGGGAGCGGCTTCTTCTTCACCCAACACGAGAGACACTGATAACAAGTCTTTCATCTTGTCTCATCTGGGGCCTATATAGGTGGACACAGTAGTCTGTCAGTAGAGTAGAGGTAGGCCTAATATGACCCAATGCTGGGGAAGCTACTTTATTTCGTTTTTGCAGTACTATCTAATTGGTCATGGAATTTTTTATCATTAAATTCTCTATAACTTACATAAACAAGTGGAAAATATGCAGATTATTCGAAAAGGTGAACCATTGTTTGAATCATTGATTTATGTGAACTGTCTGAGAGAACCCATTCACTAGAATCAATCTGCATTCTCCAATGATTCATATGAGAGAGGAAGGACCATTTAGGATGATCCAATCCACTATTGACTTGGAATGGCTTGAAATTTACAACACTATAAATGAGAGAGAGGACCATTTAGGCAATCCACTAGAATGAATCCTCATTGATAATGCTAAGAGAGAGAAAGCGAGCAAGCAGAGATGACATAAGATGAGCAAGTTTAGTTAGTGATTTCCCAACGCCAGTATGACCCAGCATCACACTGTAGAGCAGCACAGCAAAATACAATTTAATAATAATTACAGCAGTGCAAAGCAGAACTTGAGTTATTAAGGTCATAGTATCATCATATTTCAACATTTTAATAAACAGCACAGCAGATTACAAAGGAAAATAGCATAGCACATCTCAAGTTCACCCGGAGAGTTACTGTAAGGCGCTTTGTTCTTTGGTATTGTTCAGATGCCAGATAAAGCAAAGCACATCAATAATTTACTGTTTGTGAAAGTATGAGTGTGTTTGTGCATATAATATTGCGTGTGCTTAAACTGCATTGCTCTCATGTAGGGTTATGAAATGCACACTAGGACTAAGTAAACACTTTCCATGTATACTTTATCTCTCTCTCTCTCTCTCCTGTTGGCTTACCATAACGCTTTTCATTGATCGCCCTGTAAATTTATTAGCTATTGTGACAGCTTCCTGTCAGGTTCAGCAGGCGATCAGGGGAAACGCACGACTGCTCAGATAAAGGGAGGGCACACAATACCTATTGTGTCCTAATTACGGGTCAAACTATTACCCGAATGGAATGTTTTCTCAGGTATGCGTGCACGTTTGTTTCTATGTATGTGTGTCCATGTTTTCTCAGTGTGGTTATGCATGTACCTTCTCATTCAAACTGAAGAATGAAGCCTGGCGCTAAAAAGGCTTACAAATTCCAACCGCAAGGTCAGAACAACAAGAAAGCGTGGATGAGAAGAACAAAACAGGCTAGAGGAAATGGATTCGAGCCAAAGGCAAACAAAGAAGCGACAATGGCTTTAAATGAATTACCTTGACCTCTGTGCGGTCAATAGTACTTTGAGTTTAAGTTCAGTGTTATGAGGAAAGTATTTGAAATGGTGTGCACTGGACTACTGGTTACATGAATTGAAAACAATATTATCTGTCCTGTCAATACTGCCAGAGAGCACAGTCACAAGAATATATTGACATCTATTAAGCTCACGACTAATTTTAAATCCTGGGAATGAGCTTCGAGTAGAGTTTGTATAAGTGATGACAAATTGACTACCTATCTGAAGCAAGTGTCTCAGTTTATGTTTGGGGGTCTGTGTTTGAGCATTATTTTTAATATATTTTATTGTTTATGTGATATGTGTCAGAGGGTTTGGGGCTTGTTTGTATTTTGAGTTTATGTGTAATGACAGTGTTTAGCTGGATGATTGACAGCCCGTTTCAAAACAGGCATCATGTCTTACAGGCATGGAATACACACTGAGACATAAATAGGACTGACTGATTTATTTCCTAACCCTGACCTTAACGGACGGCGAGTGCTAAGGCTCATGTAACCTGTATGTATCTTATCAAAAATCAGCAACAGCTGTTCAGCCCTACTAAAGCAATAATCAATAATGGATCATTCCGGACTGCACTAATATAAGATGACATGATAAGCTATATTCAGGTAGTTCGTTATACTGCTTAACATACACTACAGGACTTTGCTAATACCTGCAATAGATTTTTAATTACCTTCATCAGGAGTGCTAATAAGCCTTGGGATCTCTTAGGACCACCAAGGAAATTACCACAGGTTCAACAGTAATGGCAAATCATGCACTTTTGTGTCTCTTGGCACAAATACAAGTGTTTTTTTTTTTTTTTTTTTTTTTTTTTTTTTGGCGGCACAAACTATTTTCTGACATTACATTCACCTCGCATTAAAAAGAAGCAAGTTTTAAATAGATCAAATCGGAGATTTTGGCTTGTCCCACCTCAGAGGTCGTGACCTTCTCTTGATTTTCAATTCACTGTAGCAAAATTTAGAATTTTGGACAGGTTACCAAAATTGAAAATCAATAGAAAATTAATTGAAAACAGCTCATATAGCTGAGGTGCCTTGTCCAACACTGAAAATAGAAATAACCATATTTAGAAATTCTAACTATCACATTAGACACTTCCTTCTCTGTTATATCAGTAATACGAAATATGTTCAGGTTATGAATGTTTCGCAGTGGTTTAAACATAAGTATATTCTGCCATCTACTGTTGCTTAGAATTTAACAGTTAAGTCGTGGCCAAAAGTTTTGGCAGTGACATTAATTTTGTGTTTCGCAAAGTTTGCTGCTTCAGTATTTATAGATTTTTTTATCTATGATATACTAGATTTATATCTATGATATACTGAAAAACGATGATAAGCATACCATACGTTTTTATTTTATTTTTATTTAAAATATATATAATGAGTCAATATTTACAGTGAAGACCCTTGCTCTTCGTACCCTCTGCAATTCACTCTGGCATGCTGGATATTATCTGAGTACCTGATTAACTAGGTACTCGCCTTTTGAGGACAGACCACAGGTTCTCAATGGGACTCAGATCTGGGGAGTTGCCCAACTACGGATGCAGCTCCAACATGCTGGATCATTGGAAGAAGTCACTCTTGTGGGATGTTTTGATACCATTCTTTATTCATGGCAGTGTATTTGGGTAGAATTATAAGAGAGCCCATTCCCGTAGTTGAAAAGCAACTCCACACATGGATGATCTCAGGATGCTTCACTGTTGGCACAATACAGGACTCATGGTAACTTTGCACCAGTCTCCTACTGTCCAATCCTTGTACTTCCTGCAGAATTTCAGTCTATCCTTGATGTTTTTCTTGGAGAAGTGGCTTCTTTGCTCCCCTTCTTGACACCATTGCTAACAAAACACAATGGTATATAACACTTCTTCTCTTCTTTTATACCAATCAGTCTGCTCTTACAATCTATTTAGTATGATAGTGATTTTACCTGACTAGTACTCATTCACACTGTCACATGTGCTGCTAATATGACAAGTCAGTTAATGTAAGCTGGTCATTTTGCACCAGTTTCAAAAGTTTTGGCAGTGACACAACACAACAGCTTAAGCTGCAAACTTTGAAAAACAAAATTTATTTCACTCCCCAAACTTTTGGCCATGACAGTATGTATATGGAAATTATATTGCAGGCAAACCATGAAAATAAAAAGCATATGCATTTATTTAAAATGCATTTAAAATTTATTTATGTAAAAAAAAAAGAAAAAAAAAAAAAAGAAAAAAAAAGTAATGATCACCAACACAATATATACAAAAAATCGTACAATACAAATAATAAAGACATTTAAATAGCCTGTTCATTTGCTACACATTTCCAGTCTCAGTCTGTACACTGGGGAGACTAATTTGATACATAAAGTTTTTCAAGCTTTCAGTTTTAGTCCTGAAGGGGATGTTCTCCCCCTTGTTGCCCTGAGGTTCTAATTAGTAACGCACAGCTACTGAGAGAAGAAAGCAGGACAAAAGCTCCCAATTACTTTTTTTAAAACATAAATGAGTAAAAATTACAAAAATATATCTAAAAAAACAAAACGAAACAAAAAACACAGTAGGCAGTTTATTTTACCATATGGGAAATGTGCAAGACAATGATAAGTCACAAGTGTAAGGCATCACTAATTGAAAAATGTTAGTAAGAAATGTATACTCAAAATTTTTTACAAATCTGTCCATTAATCCGCCTCATCTCATTCATTCACAAGTGTCTGCTTGATGCAGCAAAGCTCATCCAAGGTCTTGGTTGGTGTTTAAAAGGTCACACTGACTCTGTGGTTGTCTCTAGTGGTTCAGCAGCTTGTCCTGAATTGAAGAAGACAGAAAGAAAATTATTCAAATATATGTATTTATGTACCGCTATGGAGTAACACTACAAACCGGCTCCAAGATTGCATTCTTGACACCCTTTCACATTTCAAAACGGATCCTTTGACCTGTAATATTATTAGATTTGGCCCTCAATAAATCAGAAATTGACAAGTACAGAAAGAGCTGCAGTAAACAGTATATTCTGTTCTATCTAATTTCTAAAAAAAGAACCAGCAAATAGGAGCACAGAGGAAGCCACTCTGTCTAATCTCACTTAAACAGCTAATCTCATGGTTTTCTCTCTCTTTATAGCTATTTGAAATATAAAAATATATATATATATATATTTTAAATATATTTTAAAAGATGTCTCTTATGCTCACCAAGGCTGCATTTATTTGATTAATATACATTAAAAACAGAAATATAAACATTACAATTTAAATGTATGACTTATTGCCAGGAAAATTGAAAAAATAAATGTTTTCTTTTGTAATGTATTTTAAAATGTGATTTATTTATGTGATGTCAAAGCTGAACTTTTAAGATGGATTAATAAAAGTAATTTCTCAATTAATAAATGTAAGTATTAATTTCTAGTTTAATTTCTTAAATTAAAAAAATGCACACAAATTTATATTATATTTTTATTTCATATGCACACATTTCTGTCATAAACATCAACTCTGAGCTTTGTGTTAAAATCCCACCATATCTGGCACCACAGGTTTGGTCACAGTGTAATCTTTTATACTTTGTAACTAGCTAGCAGACGATATTATCTGTGCATTAAGATCAACTTTTTACTGATTTAATCATTTAATAGCCTGACATAATGGCTTTTGTTGTCAACAATTAATCAGTGTCTATAAATTGCTATGTTAAAGTAAATGTCCTTTATATTTAATATTGTTATTGTGTTTTTCAAATCTGCCTACTACTAGATTTGTGCTGTGCATTCATTAAATGCTTTATATTTTTTTTCTTTTTTTTTAACTTACATAAAATCAAACCAGTTGATTATGTCCAAGAACATACAAGTATTATCAAAAGGCCCCAAGAAGTCTGGACAGACTGTAATTACAATAGCATGTTTTTACCTGAAGTGAGCAGTTCTGCTGCTTTCCTGTCCTCTTTGATATACAGAGAGGTCGTTAAAAAAAACAGGCCTCCCAGAATCCCAATTAAGGGGCACAAAAGAAAGCTATATTCCAGTCTACGGAAATCCCAGCTGGGAGATCCTGGATCGTACTTGAGCAGAGCATCTGAGATCTGAACAAAACACACAATAAGATAACAGTCTTTTGTCTTTTAAATTACACTGTGAAAAAAATGTAACTTTGCCAAGACCATTGCTGTTTCACAAGGTGCAATTTTGTATCCAGCAGTGTCATGTATTCCAAAGCACTTCTGTATAGTGACAGCATAGCCTTTGACCCCACTACTACTTTATATGAAAGTACTGTCTATTAAAATATGCTTACCGCACCAATAAGGTATGGACTTCCTGCATCTCCAAGGAGATGACAGACCATAATCTGTAAGGCTTCAGCTGTCGCTCTTCTAGTAGGCACAACAACATACTAAAAAAAGAATAAGATTTAAAAGATGTAATTAATAAACAACATCTTTCAGCAGTTGTAATATAATAATCACACACTTGAAAATGAATAGCAATTAATTAAACAGTACACCAGTGTTCTCAACATTTCTAAAGTTGTATCGAGAAGCGTAAACCTCTCACCAGCAGAATGTCCGCCAGAATAGCCCAGTTGAGCGACAGCAAAGTCTCTCCAATAGCAATGAATGTCTGTATTATGGCACAGAAATCAAAAATATTTAGAGACCATATCGCACCCTGCTGGTCACATTCAGTTGCATTCAGTTTACGCCAGAAGGGTGCAGTGTTGTTTTAAAGTTTCATTGTATGGACAAAAACAGTTGAAACATTCTTGTTTGCCACAGAAGAAAGTCAGTCATAAAGGTTTGCATTTTAAATTTCGAGTGAAATATTTCTTTAATAGTAATGCAAATACACAAACTGCAGGAGCGTGGCTGATCTTTGCTTACATATGCGGCTGGGATGCTGGTGCCCGCCAGGATGATGGCCATGAAAAAGCATGGGGAGGAACTGAGCATGCCTACAGCACATATGATAGGATCTACGTTGGGCAGTCTGTCTCTCAGCTTCTTTGATATGAAGGTCCCCAGAAACACTCCCACAATCCCCGTCACCACTGTGATTGCTCCAAAGATGTAACTTTCACAAGAGAAAGAAGAAACTGTGATGATATTCAATTTCAGACTCCGATTCTCTGTTTGTTTCCTTACAGAGCCTACCAGACCAGTTTGACTAGTCAAGCTCATACATATACTCTATAAGCAGATCACCTCAGTTTGGTAGAAATCTGGTAGAAATTGCTGAGAAACATAATAAACAGATACTCTGACAGGATTGCAAGAGCAAAAATGGCTGCATCTAACCAAGGATCAAGCTGATATGAACACTATCACTCTGCGGTTGAACCAGACTTTGGCTTATCTCACATTTACTAGTCTACCGTTAACCTTGCTGCTTTCCTCTAAAATCTGTCCAGTTATATAAAGTCAAAAGGCAAGAGACTTGCTGTACCTGTCTAAAGGGTTACAGGGCTCTTCTTTGCAAGGTGGTCTGAGACCCTGTGTAACCTGTGCACGAGACAGGAAGGTGGGGGTCCAGAAGGCCAGAGCCCCTGTAACGAAAGCCATAGCAGTCACGCCAAGAGAAGACCAGACAAAACTCCGACTGGAAAGGAGACACAGATCCAAAACACAATAAATAGTCATATTTCTACTAATATATGAGATCATTCTCTAACTTTTTGATCCAAGGGGCCACTTTGTCCAACACAATATTATTCCCATATAAGATATTTCATCTGGTATTTCTGTCAAAATTACGACAACACTGTTTTTTTTCTATTTTTTATATTAACAGAAACTGGGAGTCTTTATAGCCTACCTTGAATTAAATAAAAATAATTACATTATGTATGTTTTTCGGCTAAAATAATATTTAAGGGAGAAAAAATACATCTACATCACTTTTTTGTGTGTTGTTAGCATTTTATTTAGATTATATATATAATATTAAGTCACTCTGTGCCCACAAATTGACAACAGCCCTAGAGCATAAGAAACTACAATCATGACAAAAGTTATGAGCCCATGCCAGATTGAATGATATGTACAGTTAATGTAACTTGAATCTCTACAATGACTTACTTCTTCAGGAGGTACTTGACATCCTCAATATAAGTAGTGCTTTCCATGGCTGCTCCTCCTTTGTTGTCAGAGGCTCCACGAGGAGGTTCAGGAATCAGAAACATCAGTAGCAGCAGACCCAGTCCTCCTAGAGCAGGACTGAACTACATCAGAACTAATCAATCAGTTCACTTTTCTTTTATAAATGCGCAAGGTATTTGTCTTGATTATATTAAATCAATATATGCTTACATTGCAAATCCATTAAAATAATCATTAATGATGTACCGAATCTTGTAAATGACATTTTAATTTTATTTTAGCATCTTCGGCTGTGGTTTAAGTCAGCTTTAAACTTAAAATTGTTTTTAATATATTTCATTCTTTGATGTTTGAGATCCAATAATTGCTAGACCCTCTGCAATACTGCTGTGAACCTCTTGTTTAAGACCAATGTTTTAGTGAGAACAGAGAATATCAAGTGCTTTACCACTGGTTCACTTTAAAGTGATTCTTTTTAGCTTGAATGGAGTACAGTTATGCAATAGGAGTCCAAGGAAATCCAATAAGACTAAAATCTAATGCAATACAGAGCTTATTTATAGTGGATACATTTAGCCACTATAAACTGCATTATAACAAGATTAACACAATATTAAATCTAACACAGTAAAGCTGT
The DNA here is from genome assembly GCF_963082965.1 of Carassius carassius. Lineage (NCBI taxonomy): Eukaryota > Metazoa > Chordata > Actinopteri > Cypriniformes > Cyprinidae > Carassius > Carassius carassius. Next base: position 28,457,042 of record NC_081758.1, on the reverse strand, counting down.
AACAGTACTTATATATACTTATAAAATATATATTGCCTTACCCTCAGGGCCCAACGCCAGTCCCCTGTTGCATTAGCTATAGTTGCCCCCAGAATATATCCAAGACCACTGAATAAAGATTTAAAGGAACACATTTAAAGAGTAAAAAAAAGATTAAAAAAAAAAGTCTTGCCAATATATAGAAAATATGGTATACAATCCCACATAAGCAAGAGATTGTGATATAATAATAATAATAATAATTCATTACATTTATATAGCGCTTTTCTAGGCACTCAAAGCGCTTACATAGACAGGGGGTATCTCCTCATCCACCACCAGTGTGCAGCATCCACCTGGATGATGCGACGGCAGCCATAGTGCGCCAGAACGCCCACCACACACCAGCTTACTGGTGGAGAGGAGACAGAGTGATGAAGCCAATCAGCAGATATGGGGATTGTTAGGAGGCCATGATGGTCAGAGGCCAATGGGTGAATCTGGCCAGGATGCCGAGGTCACACCTCTACTCTTTTCGAAAGACATCCTGGGATTTTTAATGACCACAGAGAGTCAGGACCTCGGTTTAACGTCTCATCCGAAGGACGGATGAGATATATTATTAGACGGATATAACGATTCAAGAAACAAGAGGCTAATAAATAAGTAAGCTACACTGACACAGTCTTGCCATTTAATTACGGTAGTCTATTTTTGCTACAGCAAAAAAAAAAAAAAATGTTCCAAACCAACCTACAGAATTAACGTTCGACATCTCAGAGCAACAGTATTCTGAACAAATCAGTTAAGTAAATGACTCAATGACACACTTGTTTCATTCTGAAATGAATCAGAGTTTACGAATAAATGGTTTGAATAAATGAGTCAATGACACACTCATAAAGACAAGATAAGCAGAGTCATACAAATAGTGAAAAGTCTATATAAGTCTGTATTTCTTTTGGCAGTAAGGCCTTCACCTTCCAACCGGTATGAAGATGTAGAAGAAGGAGATCATGAGCGTTCTCTTGTTGCCAGTAAACAAGTCACCAATGATAGTAGGTGCTATGGTGGAGTAACTGGCCTCTCCTGTACCAACTAAGGCCCTTGTCAGGACCAGAATCCAGAAGTGCTGTTGTAAGAATAAAGACAAAACAACTACATGAAACAACAAAATTAATATCTGCTCTTAGAGTTTTAACACTGTAAAAAAATGTACAAAAAATTAAGATATTGATTATAGGTTTAGGTACAATATGATATATTTATACATAAACGTTGGGAGACTTAAAGATTACACTGGAATTCCAAAATTTTCCATAAAGACTTTATACTGTACCGAATTTTTGACAAAAGAGCTCCCTAGTGTTGTGACGATCCACACAACCATCCCAACGATCATGATAAGCTTCCTATTATAGCGATCTCCGAGGTAACCAAAAACTGGTGCCAAGAACATAAAGCTACAGATAAAAACTGTAAATATGTTAATACATGGTTGATGGCAAAGATACACTACAGTTCACAGGTTTGGTGCTGTAAGAATTTTTTTTTTTTTTTTTGAAAGACATCTCTCTGTGATTATCAAGGTTATCAGTAATTTTATATAAATATTGTTATATTTTAAAATCACTGATTTCTATTTGGATATATTTTAACATGTAATTTATTCCTGTGATGGCAAAGCTGAATTTTCAGCAGCCATTACTCCAGGCTTCAGTTACATGATCCTTCAGAAATCATTTATATATTTGCTGATTTGGTGCTCAAGAAACATTTTTTTATTATCATCAAACACTTGTACTGCTTAATAATTTTCTTGTGGAAACTGTGACCTTTTTCACTTACCAGGATACTTTGATTAATAAAAGTTAAAAGTTATAATATATAATAAAAGTCCTTTTCTGTCACTTATGTGATTAATTTAATGCATCACTGCTGAAATTTGTCTACTTATATACTTTTCTACTTATACGTCATTTAATTTTTCTACTTATATGTCATTAGATTTCACAACAATAGATATAAAACATGATGCTGTGTAACACAGTGTCATTTATGGATTATGCAAATTCATGTAGCAAACTGTATTATTTTAATGACTATCAGTAAGCAGAAAAGTCAACCAACTTGCAGTTTAGAGTTAAGAGCATGAAACTTCAAATATGAAACTGCAAACCAAATCAGTGTTAGAATAGATGATAAAGCCTTATTGGCTCTTTCAAGTAATGCATGCTACAAGACCGATTGCCTCATATACGGTACACATACAAGTTTAAACAAATTCACTTGTGTTTGGGCTTGCTACTTAAATGACAGAAAAAGACCTATTAGTTCATCTCCAACAAGGAAGTACTCTTGTAAAAACCAGTTCTGCAATGTTCTCTTCCCGTTTACTGTGTTGTCAGTGTAATGTACTGCAAACTCATACTGATACCTGTCTGTAGGAGGCCAGATGTGCTGTCAGAGATTCCAAAGTAATTCTGGATACTAAGCAGCACACCTGGAATAGAACCAGAACAACGTCTGTCACTTTTTATAGTTACTTTCTGTGAACCATCCCACTCAATTTGGCTTTGATGAGAGTGTGCTCACCTGCTATAGTATAACGGTCCATATAGTTGAGGAGATTGATATAGCAGAGCACTGCCACTGTGATGTAGGAGCGTTTCTGAGAGATGGAGTTTGTTTGCATGGAGGGTGCATCACTATCTGGTGGCTCAGAGCTCAAGGAGTCATAATGTACAGATGAGATTGAGCGGAGGCTTAAGCGGGTTCTTGGTCTGGGTTGGTTGGAGGTCATGATGCCCACTGTCTCTATGAATGCAGAATGACTTTTTTGTCTCTATAAAAAGAACAATGACTTGTAAGCACTTGAAAGATAGTAAAGTGCCAAAACATTGTGATTTTCAAGCCCTCTTGCACCGATGAGTGCTTTATGAACTGTGGCAATAACCTCACATGGGTTTCTTGTGATTACAGGACACTGGAAAAGCACAGGTCTGGAGTGTAGTCACAATCACTGGACACAGCTTGTGATAAATGCTGTATATGGAGATAAACACTCAGTGGTATTTTATCAAATAATTTGTTTTGCTGGACTGGGAAAACGTAACTTGTATTTTGTGCAAATGATGTTGAATGTCATATAGTTGATGTCTAGAAGATTTTTACACTTACCCAGTGAGACTAACTTACTAGCATTCTACCACTTTAAGTTCTGTTTAAAGTGATGCCATTTTGATTACTTGCCATTACCAATCTTTGGTTTGACTAGATTTGCGAAAGTAAAACTGTGGTTAGACTTCCTGAATAATTGACCCAGGAAACCAAACCATTTTTAAAAAATTTATTTAGATTTATAATGGATACTTATGAACAGAAGCTTCTGTGTCACGATTTGACATGTAAAACCAAATACAGAGTGCATTTGACTTTATATATAAATATATATATATACATATACATATATATATATATATATATATATATATATATATATATATATATATATATATATATATATATATATTTATATATGTGTGTGTGTGTGTGTGTGTGTGTGTGTGTGTGCGTGCATGTGTATGCGTATATAAATATATATATCGCACCCTTTTTTTCTTCTTCGTCTTCCTGTATTACAGAAGACGAGACCATTTCTTAAGAATGGAAGGTGGACAGGAACTTGCAATCTCAAAATTCGTTGTGAACTTACTAGTTGCACACAGCAACCTTTCTTGTTACTCTCTCAACCCACAAGCTAGATGCTATTTTAGAATGTTTTTAAACAAAATTATTGTTAATGTTTTATTGTGTTATAATATTATGTTAAATAAGAAGGATTGAACAGATTAAGCTTCCTATTAGTGGTAGTCTGAACAGACGATACCAAATGGGTATAATTAGAAGAGTTCAGGTCCAGACTGATTTCCTCAGCAGACTGCCAGCAATGCCACTGTTGTGCTGATTAACTGCATGACCAGCAGGACAATGCCATATGATTGTTCAGCTTTGAATATGAAATGCAACTAGTCTTTAATAAATTGCGGTTATGGTATATCTCGGTATTTCATTTAACATTTTTTTTTGCAATCATTCAAATGGAACATTTCATTAGAAAATCATTTTACCTTGACAGCTTCAATGATTGAACCATAAAGTTACTTACACTTTAGTCGATGTGCCTCAATGCCAAGTGAAACTTTAATCCATGTTTTCTGTCTTTTTTCTTCTTTTTCTTCCTTTCTATTTCTTTTTTGCTGTGTTTGTTGAGATGTCACTTGTAGAAACAGAAAAGCATTCCAGTGTGAAAACAGCACGCTGCAGAGTTACAAGTTAAAATCAAGCCCTGCCCCCTTTTCTCTGGTAACACGCAGAAGAAGAGTTCCTCCTTGTGTCGCAATTTAGACCACAAACCAGTAGATTTTGATCTCAAAAGTCTTCATACTTTCTGTTTCACACCAATCTATTACCCAGGTCAAGCAGGTCCAGTACCGCCGCTATGTGTACGCAGTGTGCGCAGTTTGGGTAGGGGGCACCATCCCAGTTACTCAGTAAAAAAAAAAAAAAAGGGCGCATTTCCCCCACCTGCTCTCGCAAACGCTCGCACCTCAGGTTTGCGGGTGAATGCCCTTAATTGATGGATGAACATCTATGCCCGTAGAAAATACAAAAAAAAAAAAAAACTGGCATAAAGTTGGGTTGACGGTGGACGTTCGATATTTGCAAATTTAGGGACTGTCTCTAAAGTTACATGCGATGATGGTATACACTGTCCTAACGTCCTAAACGTACCATTTAAAGGGTTAGTTCACCCAAAAATGAAAATTATGTCATTAATGACTCACGCTCGTGTCGTTCCAAACCAGTAAGACCTCCATTTATCTTCGGAACACAGTTTAAGATATTTTAGCTTTAGTCCGAGAGCTCTCAGTCCCTCCATTGAAACTGTGTGCATGGTATACTGTCCATTTCCAGAAAGGTAAGAAAAACATCATCAAAGTAGTCAATGTGACATCATAGGGTCAGTTAGAATTTTTTGAAGCATCGAAAATTCATTTTGATTCAAAATAGCAAAAACTATGACTTTATTCAGCATTGTCTTCTCTTCCGTGTCTGTTGTGAGAGAGAGTTCAAAACAAAGCAGTTTGTGATATCCGGTTCGCGAACAAATCACTCGATGTAACCGGATCTTCTTGAACCAGTTCACCAAATCAAACTGAATCGTTTGAAACGGTTTGCGTCTCCAATAAGCATTAATAAGCATGTAAGACACTAGACAGGGGTTCTAGTCGTAAATTGCCCTTCCAACTCTCAACCACCCACCATTACAGACAGTGGGACCCCAAGCTTTAGACAGGTCAGTGTTCAGAATACCCAAAAATTAGAGTTCAAAATAAATAGTGATAATCTATATGCGTATATACAGATAGATAAAGGGAAAGAATTGATTGATCTGGGATGCATCAGGAACAACCCCGAAAGAGCAACAAAAAAAAATTCATGACCCTAATTGGATTGGACCAGTATATGGAAATTGTGGAATATACTTTTTAGTTTCATCACGCAGAAGTCAAGTGCCTCAATATCTTTTTGGTTTATGATAGAAATATGCAGGGTGCGATTTGCTGGGGGGGATGCGTGGGATTTCCCCCTTTCTGGTCAATGTATACCTGCCTCTGCTTAATTATTTTTATCCCCCCCTCAAAGTGATCAGTGCTACTACACTAGTGGCAAGACGGATCACAAAACTTATCGTGGTTTGATTAAAGTCCATTTTATTTTAAAATGCGCTACTTTGGCTGGCTCTGCCACGCAGCCTCTCTGTATTCACCACTCTGCAGACTTTCTCAATGTCCCGCCCACGGTGCTATCTGATTGGTTACACCTCACGAGTAATAGCCTATCAACACTTACGAGACGGTTGAAGTCGGTCCGCTGGGCAGTGGAGTTGCCAACTTGGCGACTTTGTCGCTAGATTTAGCGACTACTTTTTAAAAAAAAAGTGACTAGCGACAAAACTAACGACTTTTTGGGCAATCATTATTTAGTCTCTGAGACTCTCTGGTGATGCCGTATGAGCGCGAGTTCTCTCTTTCCCAGCGCGAGCCTCTCTCTCTGCATCTGTTCTGTTCAGAGAGCGCAGAGAGGAGCAGCACTTTCAGTTTAAAAAAAAAGATATTCTGTTGCTTCCAAATCAATTTTACCAGTAAGTATATCCGACATCAGTCATAGCACAACCACTGACTTTATCGTATGTGTATTTGATTTCATTAGTGCAGATTAATGTTTGAGAGCTGGTTATGTAGTCATAATGGACCACGTTTCAGTCACTATAATATTCATTCCGTTGTCTGACAACAGAAACATTAAAATATAGTAATAAAAACTGTTTATTGACAATTAAATTAAATGGCTAAATTAAATTGCAGTATGTGAGCATAGGGAGGCAATACAATATGATGCACTTACATCATAAATATGCTAATTGGTGCATGACGTCATCTAGTTCATGTTCTCATGATTTATTTTTATGAATTCAAATGTTTCAAAACACCCCCCCCCCCTCTGTTTTTTTTCACAAATCGCACCCTGGAAATATGACTGACAATTCAGGTGACTTGTTCAGCCCTGATAGAAATAATGAAACAGAAGAGAGCAAATGCTGTAAACAGTTTGGCTCTGAAGCTCTGACTTCAAAGATACAGTATTCTCTGAATTCATTGAAAGAATGATCAGTCTGAGCTTTGATTCTGATTGGAAAGGTAAAGCAAAAACTTGAAAGAACCAGAGAGATAGAAATTTCTAAATGTATAAGTGCCGATTTGTTAAAAATAATCCCAGAAGTAACTGAGTGATGATTTAATCTGATTCTTTGTGCATAGAAGGTTACAATGACAAAGAATGATATCATAAGATCTGTTCTAGTTCTTATATAATTGTTGAAAGTCCTGACAAGGCATACTGAACAGAATTATCGGTTGGTGAAAAGACTGTAGGCACACAAATTGGCAGTAGCATTTTGGAAAACTTAGAAGCTTATGTTTTGCTTTAAAAGATAAGATTGCTTTGACTGCAATGAAGCAGTTGTTTGTATCTTATGCTAGCCCCCACCATGACTCTGGTTTAAGCTGTAAAAATACCAGAGACATGTTCTGAGAGGAAAATTTGTAATTCCTATATTTATTGATGTTTGGTTAAAAGAGTAATTTTACTGTTGGATTGAAAAAAAAGCCACTCAGCATCATGATTGTTTGCAGATGAGATGATAATGTTGTAAACAGGTAACATAAACGGGGGTTTCAAAGTAACTTTGAAAAAAGAATGCTAGCATGACCCGAAGTAAAATATCTGGGTCAGATAACCCAAAGTCATGGACAGAATTAAGTGAATGAATAAATGCAAGTTGATGTAAAAGTAATGTCAAGGACTGCAAATACCCGAGAAACCTTTGAGTTTCAAAAATACAGTAAAAATACAAATATAAAGATGTTTATTTGAAAATGCATGTCATTTCTTATAAGTTTTAACCTGGGCTAGAGTAAAATGGTAGTACGATGAAATTATGTTAAAAATTCATGAAAATGCATTGCTACCAGTCCTGAATTTCTCAGAGTTCTCTCTATCATTCAAAGTCAGCTAAAATGATGTTATCTGAGCCTGTGTTTTAAGTGATAAGCTATTTATAGTAAAGAACAGTGTTTCAGTCAAATCATGGACACTGAGATGTTAAAGGACATGATACAAGGAGTTCTGATTTAATGCATTAGGAGGGCAATTTTTAGTTAAATGTACAACTCCCCAATGCATTTAAGAAAAAAGGGATTATAAAAATAACGAATAACAATTTAGGAGCAATTGTTGAAGAGACATGAGGTCTTTAAAATCATAATACAGACCCTGAGCTAAAGAGGTAATAATTTGAATAGTAAAACAGTTTTATTGCTATTTGTTCTATGACCAGTAACTTATCTGTCTTATTTTTAGTGTTCATCATCATACAGGGCCCGATGGCTCCGGCTACAGAAGTAGCAGAACACTGAATGGACTGGTATGACATCTCAATTCACTGAGTAATCTCAGCATGGTGGTTTGAAGATATGAAATTACATATTACTGTAATTAACCTGTCTCAATGTTTTAACACTAGTAGGTGGTGTCAGTGGCTCTCATGGTTCTTGAGTGCACCTTTCCTAAGCTGCAGAAAATACCGGATTCTGGAAGAACACTGTCGATGATGTTGCAACAGGAAAGAACGGTTACCAGTGTGCATGAGGTGATTTCTCAATGACGGGTAAGATCCTCTTCTGGCCAATAGAGGACAACCTAAGATAGGGGGTCACCGCCACTGGGCACCTGCCCTGAAGGGAGGTGTTAAATGTGAGATGGTAGTTGAATTGAGTGGATGCTTGAAAGCCCTTGAGCATCATTAAGGGTGGAACTGTAGGAAGTACAGCAATCTGCCTCAAAAATGTGAGCTCCTCCAGACCTGATCACCAGCAACTGCATTCCCTGATGACTTGTTGTGACAAGCGTCCACAACTTGTTGCAACTATGCCAGGGGATCACACCCTGAGGAAAAGAAGCTTAATTATAAGAGTTAATGGCAATGGGCTTTCAAGAACCATCTGAGACCATGTGATGACAGCTATTATTTTGAGACAACATTTCTTATAAGGCTGAGATGATATTGAACTAATATGTCTATATCATAGTTTTTACTCATGCAGGTTATTAGGCATGGCTTAAGATCACTACAAGATATGGTGGTGCCTAAAAATTAAGACTACTTTTGCTGAATCAAGAGGGGGTTTAGATAATAAAAAGGTTAAGGGAATTAAGCATTTAAGGTCAAAATAATTTTAAAGAAATGCTCCTAGCATTATGTATTTTAAACAGTCTAAACTGAGATTTAAGATTTAGAAACTTTGACATTTTTAACCTATTTGAATGATTAAGGATTATATGTTGTAATGAATTTGATATTATAGTCTAAGTTAAAGTTTGGTGAAAACCTTGAATATGAGCTGTTAAATATTTATGTTAAGTATGTGCACGCATGAGGGTGACTACTGTATATTTTGGTGGACAATTCTGTTTCTGTTTTGTGAAGATTGTGTCACTAATCTCTGGAATGAGTGTTTTATAATTTCAGATGTGTTAAGTGAAATGGCTTTACAGAAGTCGATAATTCTGAGTGAATCCAATGAAAAGACAATGCCGAACATGGGACGAGCTGTAAGTGGATTGGTTATCCAGCTCTGTCTGCTATGGGTAATAATGACTTCTTTTGTCCTTTATAATGCTGATTTGAATCACTCTCTGGATTAATATGTTTAAGAGTGTTTATCTGATTTGGATTTGTGAAATTAAAGCTTGCCGTCCATAATGGGTTAAATTCAACTGAGGGTCTAAAATAAACTATATAAAATAAAATAAATGCTTTGTTATTCAAATGTTAAAGTAAAATATTTTAGACTTGAAGGCAGAGAAACAGTGACACGTTGGCTAAGTCACTTACCAAATTATCCAGAGAGCACACTCACATAAAGAAAGGCTGGTGCATGGGAAGACAATGGAGTGAATCCTGTTTATGTGATATGGGTTAAAAGCAAAAGCAGCTGTAAGGCTGTGTGTCCTCAAGGTCTGAGTGATGCAAAAGTTTGGTTTATTTAGAACAGAGATAAGTTGAACAAAAACATTTGGATCTGCTGGCTAACCTGTTGATGGGGGAATACCGTAACAAGAGTTTTGAATTAATCTAAATAGCACAGCAAAAATGAATGTTTAAACAACTAAATTGTAATAGACTCTATGGAGCTGCTTATGAACACCTGTAAAGTCAAATAAAATTAATATTATGAACACTGACAGGGCTTTTTGATAATGTATACTGTTTCAAAACAGATTTACAGAAACTAAGGATGTCTCTTTAATAAATATTTGGCCATTTAACTAAGCAATAGTATTGTTCATTTAGTAACAGGATTGGGAAATCTGTCTGCTATTTTTCGGTTTATAACAGTTTTGAGTAAATAAATACCACTGCCAAATGTCAAACATGAATGAAAGCTTTTTAAGACATTGAACAGGTAGCTCATTTCTAACTGACAAAACAGTGAGAAATAAATTGACTTTATACAAAGAATTGAGGATTTGCTTCTGATTGTGTCATTAATTTAGTCTGAGTACAGTAATATGGTATGATAATTGACAAGATTTGCATAAAAAAATGAATAATAAGTAATAATGGTAAGGCAGTGAGTATGATTAACAGTAATGTCATGATATAAAAATATATACATGACAATAAGTGGACAAGTTAGTTGTTTTTTTATGTTAAACACTTCGATATTTAAAACGTAATTTCAACCAAATGTTGTTAACATTGAAAAGTTTAGGTTTATGGTTCATGTATGTTTAAATAGCATGTGTACTGTGGTGACTGTAAATAGATTTGTGGTGGAACTACGTTAAACCTGTTAATAAACTAGGAACTGTTCAAGGTTTTCGAGGAAATAATGATTATGATTATTTTAATTTAAATTTTTAAAGATGGCTCAATATTGGTCTTACTTATTTTTGGTTTATTTATTTTTGGTTATATCACCATGTGTTTTTAACACCAAAATGGTATTTAAGCGGGGAGCGAAAGGGTAAATTGGATTTTCAATCCCTCTCATTGAACCATCGATCGGAAATGGTAGATTTTCATAAAATAGGGGTATCTTTACTGGGATTTAGGTTATAAGCAATATCGGTATTTGGTATCTGTGAGGTGACTGAGGATCTGACATTTGTCAGGAATGCAATAGGAATGTAATGAGTTAATTTTACGATATGACCAAATTAACCAAAATTCATAGTTGTATAAGACATGTAAAAAAAACAAATAAGGCAAATTTCTTTCTAAAGGGTCATGAAAATTAATTAGTTATTATGCATGTGGTTTTATTTCAGAATACTTTAATGATTTGTTGAATCTGGTTAATGAATATGCAAATTTAGTCTTAAGGCTGTTGTATAAATGTTTAGTTTTAGAGGTTAAGTGTGAAGTGGCTGTAGTAGGAAGAGAGGTATTTACAAAGGTATGTTAATGAAAGCATATATGGATGGAGGACACTTTTCCAGGCAGAGGGACACACAGAATGATTCACTGGAAAAGACATAACTTTTTATGTGAAGAAAGACTAGTGCAAGTGCAGAAATAGTGGGATTAAGTAAGTAGATGAATTTATATGGGAAGTATTTTGTACAAAATTAATACGTTTATTACTAGAAATGTCAGACAGTACCAGAGATGTGACCAACAGCCTGCATTATTATCATGCATCACGACTACACCTGACCTCATTTAGTAAACCAGACATGGGGTATTGGACCCCACATTAGTCTAAAATGGGGGACTGAAGGAGTGGATGCCGAGTTGCCATTTCCTTCATATTGATATTAATTATATTATTACATTATTTCTTGTTTGACTACTAATCAAGTTATGGCAAGAGTGAAATAAGTAACCTTATGTGCACTTATTAAGTAGGGTGACCATATGCGCCGTTCATACAGGACACATCCCAGCCAGGATTTTAATATTGCCTAAAATATCCAGGTTTTGGCTATTTGCACTGTGCAGGTTGATCGTTGTGTAACTTTCATGAGAGCTATAAAAAGCAGAGCAGACGGCTCCTTATGCTTTCGAATTGCTTTCACGTGTTTGTTCGCTGACTTGAAGCATTGTGGCGCACTTAGTTTTTTTGGATTTGGATATTTGCATCGCTTTGATCATTACCTCTAGAGCTCACCTTCTCACACGCAGCCCAACGATTGGTCGATTATGTACAATACCTGCATGTTATTGGTCAAACTGCTCTGGATGTTTTAGGTCATATTAAAATCATGGCTGGGACATGTCCTGTATGAACGGCGCATATGGTCAACCAGTAGTTATGAGATTTTAAAGAATCCTGCTATACTTCTACTCTCTAAGATGATGACTTCATAGTGTGTGTGTGTGTGTGTGTGTGTGTGTGTTTGTGTGTGAGTGTAACGAACCATACTGATAAAATTCTAGCTAGGGCTAGGCGGCCTTGAAGTTCTGGTAAGTTTTCTGCGTATGTGTGTTAGTATCCGTCTGTACAGGGAGAAGCTCAGACAGTCCATGGACAAATGTTCAACTGCCAATGTCCAGCGTATCAGATATACGTCTTTGGAGAGACGTATTGTGTCTGACCTCGGATCACTTGTCACCAAAATAGTTGTCAGAAGATATGTTTGAATCGTTTATGTCCATATGTGGAAACTGTCTAAGTTTAGGTTTTGGAACCAATCAGAATTTTGTTGACTTTGACGCAATTAGTATCCTCTGTCAGGGTATAATTGTTGTCGATTATGAACTCCATCGAGAGTACTGAAGCTGACTTTTCTTCAAGTAAATTAATTATTGAACGCATCTATGACTCCTGGTCTTCATTCATCATATCTGGTCCTTGGGTTTTAACTGTACATTCCCCTACAATATTGTTTCACAGTAATGTTCTGAACACCAGGACAAAGGTCTGACAAACAAAGCCGACCGAAAATAAACACAAGGCAGTGAGGGAATTCTTCTAATGTAACCTAGTCTTGCATTGGTTGTTTAACTGAAGTTTATGACCCTTGTTTTATACAGAAAAGAGTTCCTACTCTTGCATAGACAGATGAATCAATTTTTTTTTCATTAGGTTTTGTACTGAATTGAGAAACTTAAGATGTCATATTCTGATGTCCAGATTATGCATAACTTTGTCTTTCTTGTGAAAAAATCTGCCTAACAACTTCTCTAAAAAAAAGCCACTGTATATACATTGTTCCATAAGTACACTGTTAGAAATTTCTGTAAATTGAACAGTATTTAACTGTAAAATGAACTGTATTTCACTTATACAGCACGTTACTGTATTTTAAAGTAACATTTTGGGAAATATCCTCTTGACACCAATAAAATACAGTATTTTTAAACAGAGATGGGACCAAGTCACACATGTGCAAGTCTCAAGTAAGCCTCAAGTCTTAACCTTCAAGTCTCAAGTAAGTCCCAAGTATTTTTTTCTTGGGCAAGTCAAGTCAAGTCACAAGTTATGTCAAGTCAAGTCAAGTCAAGTCCTGTAGTAAGTCAAGTCAAGTCCAAGTCAAGTCACCTTATTATTATTGTAATTTTACCTGCAGAATCTGATCTTAATAAAGTTAAAAGACAAGATATAAGTAACAGTAAATTAAAATAATTTGGATTTGCATTGTAAATAGTACTCAGAATTCGTGCTCTGCATTTAACCCATCCGAAGTGCACACACACAGAGCAGTGAACACACACACACACACACACACACCCGGATCAGTGGGCAGCCATATGCTTTGGCGGCCAGGGAGCAGTTGGGGGTTCGATCATAGACATGTATAGAAAGGCTAGATAGCTTACCGGCGCTGAGAGCCAATGGGACCCGACGACGTCACACGGCGGCCATCTTAGGACAGGACCGCTCGTCCAGTTATAACATTAAAGTCTATTGTGCATGTAGTGCTGAAATAACTATATTTTGCTCCATTTTCAACCGATTTTCAAACGGCTTGGTGTGTCATAAACTTCAGGGATTCGGCTATTTAACTGCATACTTGTGAAAAATTATAGCCACGGAGTTTATTAAGAAAATAGTATATTAAGTAGACTAGACAGGTAAAGTACTAGGTATACCCATACACACACACAGTAATGATGTCAATATTTATAAGGTACATGAAACATGAAATAGTGCAATTTAGTTTATTACTAATATTTACATTATTAAATACATGTGTAAATTTATGTATAATATAAATCTGTCTCAAGTTGCCATTCTGTAAAATAAAGAGAAAAGAGATGGGTCTTTGTTTTTTGTTTTTTTACTTAGGTCCAAAGGCACACAATTAGAAAAAACTTACAAAAAAAATATACAAAATATACAAAAAAAAAAAACAAAAAAAAAACATTAAGACACAATTGGACACAAAACTCTTTCCATCAATACAATATAATCAATACAGCTCCCTCCCTCTCCTCCTCTCATTTTCCACAAGCGTAATCAGAAGTTCTGTAAACAAAAAACCAACAAAGTAATCCAAATGTAAAGATGTTTTTAAGAAACCAAACCACTTGGAAATCATGTGTAACTCAAAGCTATGTTGAAACGAAAGACTAACCCTGCCTCTCCCACCAATTTACAATTGCTTGGTGACTCACTTACGACCTCTTCACTGCTAGCCAGCAAATAAATACAACCACATCCACAAAATGACATTTAGACAAAAGATTAGGTTGTCAAGAAACGTAGTTGGTTTTAGGAAACCTGTTAATAATTGAAAATGTCGACTGTGGTATCACTTTAGAGTAGAGGGCAGCCATGAAACACACAGCTACGCTGCAATGTTAAGCGTTTCTCAAAACGTGAAGCTACAATTTAAACATCGGCATCAGCATAGCCACGTTAATAAGGTTTGTAATAAACCAAACCGTTTGTAAATCCGTCAAGAATTCAGCAAGTTACGAGCATTTTAGTTGGCGTATGTCACTCACCTTCCGTCCACAGCAGCAGGGAGCAGCAGCGCAGTCTCCTGACCTAAGATGGCCGCCAAGTGACGACACAGCTGACTCCGCCTTGAGCCATCTAGCCTTTCTATGGGTTCGATGCCTTGCTCGAGGGCACCTAAGTCGTGGTATTGAAGGTGGAGAGAGAACTGTACATGCTCTCCCCCCACCCACAATTCCTGCCGGCCCGAGACTCGAACTCACAACCCTTCGATTGCAAGTCCGACTCTCTAACCATTAGGCCACAGCTTCCCCTCAAACACAGTTTACATACAACATTAAACTTTCTTACATTTCTCCTCTCTCTCTCTCTCTCTCTCTCTCTCTCTCTCTCAAGTTCAAGTTGCTTTATTGGCATGACATTTGAGTTACAGTATTGCCAAATTTAGCATTTAGATACAGAATAAAATATGATTACAATAAAATACAATAAAAATAGC